>NW_027187460.1:2608738-2619368 GCF_028583685.1 Petaurus breviceps papuanus | reverse complement strand
GAAGAAGAAGAAGAAGAAGAAGAAGAAGAAGAAGAAGAAGAAGAAGAGAAAAAGGAAAGGGATAGGAGAGAAGAGGACAAGAGAGGAGAGGAGGAGAGGAGAGGAGAGATAAGCAGCTATGTGACAACACAGTGGTTAGAATGAAAGACTTGGAGTCAGGAAAACCTGAGTTCAAATCCAGCCTCAGACACTCACCCTGGGCAAATCACTTTACCTTTGTCTATCTTCATTTTCACAGCTATATAATGGTGAAAATAATTGCATGCACCTCCCAAGGTTGTTGTGAGGATAAAATGAGATGATATTTATAAAATACCTTATAAATCTTCAAGTGCTACACAAATGTTGACTATTATTAAGTATAATCAAGATGGAGGTAATAAGAACTTGTGCCACACCTTGTCTTTCTGCAGCATTTCATGACTTACCAAGTTCTTTCTTTCATTGCAGCCATCCTACGTGACAGGCAGTAGAAGAATTAACCCCATTTTACAGATGAGGAAACAGAAACCAAGAGCAATTAAATGAATAACAAATGGCTGAGCTGGAACCAAGGTTTCTCAGCCACCTAATTGTTAATTTGACTGCATGAGGTTGTAAATGCACTAAGTACATTTCAGGAGAGAGGAGGTTGTTTTTAGTTGGGGATGGGGAGGGGAGGATCAGTAAATGGGGTGCATTTGCTGTTGTTCAGTCATTCAGTCATTTCTTACTCTACATGACCCCATGGACAAAGTTTCTTCACAAAGATTTAGAATTGTTTGCCATGTCCTCCAGTGTGCTCCCATTTTACAGATGAGGAACTAATTGAAATAGGGGTTGACTTGCCCAGGGTCGCACAGCCAGTATGTGTCTGAGGCTGGATTGGAACTCAGGTCTTCCTGACTCTGAGTCCAGTGTTTTCTACCCATTGCACCACCTAGCTGTCCAAATGGTACATATACTGATTCCTGAAGGAAGAGAGGTTGAATAGGCAGAGATGTGGTGGAGTTTCACTGTTTCTTGAATACTGCTTTCTCTGTCCTGCCTTGAATAGTCAGATTCCCATGCCTGGAATGCCCTCACTCTTAACCACCACCTCTTGGAATAATAAGATTGTCTCAGGGCTTAGCTCCAGTCATCTCTAGCCCAATGCCTTTAGTTAGTAATACTCTCTCCATACTCCTCCATTAATCCAGCATGTATTTTCTTAGCTGTTTGCAAGTTGCATTTCTCTCAGAAGAATGTAAGCTCCCAGAGGGCAGTGGCTTTTTTGTTTGTTTATTTAAATGCCCACAAATTAGCAAGCCCTTTGCACAGAGTAGACACCTAATAATGGGCAGCTAAGTGGCTCAGTGGATAGAATGCCAGACTTGGAGTCAGGGGGACCTGAGTTCATATTTGAACTCTAACACTAGCTGCATGACCCTGGGCAAGTCACTTAACTCTGCCCCATTTTCTCATGTGTAAAATGAGCTAGAGAAGGAAAAGACAAACCACTCCAGTATCTTTGCCAAGAAAACCCCAAACAGGGTCATGAAAAGTTGGACACACCTGAAACAACTCAGCAGCAATAAGGCACTTAAAAATGTTTCTTGGATTGCAATGGATGATGATATGTTACAGGAATGGGGGATGGTGTAGAACAGCAGTATCAAACTCACATGGAAACAGGAGCCACTAAACTGTGCATAAGGATTCATTTGGGCCATATATTGACTTAGGGAATCACACCTGTTTCTATATTTATATTTTTATTAATATGACAACACATAAAGTAAGGTAGCAACTGCATTTAGCTGGTTTTGCAACAGTCAGGAGTGATATGGGCCACATGTAGACCCCAGGCCGGGATTTTGAGAGAACTTCTGGTGTAGAGAGAAGAGAGAATTCAGGACAAGTCCAAAGGATGGTGAGTCATCTGACTTGGCTGCAGTGTAGAGTGTGCAAAGGGGAGTAGCATGATTTATGGCTGGAGCCAAACTGTGGATGCTAGTCCTGAAGTTTTGTATTTATACAGTAGGCAATGGGGAGCTACTGATGGCTTCAGAGCTAAACATTAGGAAGACAGCCATCCCATTGTGCTCCCAGCTTGAAACAGCTGGCGCACTTCCTTGGTAAACTCTCTAGATGTTGTTGCATAAGACTAAGATTTAGCCAGAATTGAAGCTGACAGAACCAAATAAAATCCCTGCTGCATTATGAATTAAACTGCAGGGGTAAAAGTCAGTGTATTGATTGGGGAGCTCTGGGAGGCATTCAGAAGACAGGAGGCAATGCTTTATGTCTTCCTCTCTTTTGGTTCCCTTTTACTCTTGAAGGGAAGGAAGAGGAAGATGTGGCCCCTTCCCTCAGAGAACACATAGTCCAGCAGGACAGCTTCAAAATGGACACAGTCCATTTCAGTCATACTCAGTTTGATCGCTGAAAAATGGGGAGAATGTTTTACCTGTCTGAAAATAAAAGAGGTAATGGGAGCCTATAAAGGAATGGAATCCCACTTGATCCCTCCCAATTGGAACTTTGGTCCAAACTCTCACTTTCTGCTCTTTTTCTACTCTGTAGCCAAGCTTGATTTTCTTACCTCACCCAAAAGCTTTTGGAAAATGACTCTCTCCACCTTGTGCCTCATTACTGCTGCCTCCATGAAAACCATGAAAACATAGCAAGCCTCTACATATTGTGAGGGCATATCATGCTGGCTCAAAGGGAGGCAGAATAAAAATCTCTATCCTCTTCTCCCCTAACCCTTTTCCAAGGGAGACTTTAATTCCTGCCAGGACAGGAAGTGAAAGGCACAGAATGACCACTCTCCTCTCAGAGAAAGGGACTACTGTGCTAGAATTATATGTATCTGCTCTCTTAAATATTATTGGTCTAGGGAATATAATTTTCAGGTTCAATTTAACTTCTGATCATTATTCAACATTAAAAGGAAGACTCTAAGCTTTATTTCCATGGTTTGCCACCTTTCCCACCAAATTCCAATTTTACAATGAACATGCATGACACTTGGACAATAAAGCCCATTTATCCAATGTAGTAGCCAAAAAGAAATCAGAGAAAGTTTGTTTATGATAATGCATGCCAGAGTCAAGGAGTTATTTACTGGGAGTGAGGTAACTCAGCTCAATCAAGACAAAGCATCCTAATTCTTCCCCCAGGAGAAGTTCCCTGAAGTCTCTAAAATAGCAATCTAGGTATAGGGACATGATGGAGACTGCCAGCTCCTCTCATGTTGGCTCCTTCCCAGTCTTTTCTTTCAGCAACCTAAAGTGGGGCTGGTATTTTCTATCTTCTCTCTTGAAGCTGGAAGCCAGAAGGGCCCCAAATCCAAAGAAACTTGAAGGAAACTCAGAGAACGTCTGAAGAAGAGCTGAAGAGCTCTCCTCTCTCCTATTCTCCCCACTCTTGTCTTGGCTCTCACATAAGTACAGGGCATTGATCTCTACCAATGAGGAGAGGGTCCTCTTTTTGTGTATTGCTAGACTAAATGGTAATGTTTTTTGAAAGATCCTTACTAACTAGCCTTCTGTGGAATATCTTCCTCAGAAGCCTTATCATGGTGTGGCAGTACCTTGCAATACCCAAGGCTGTGCAGTGTACTGTAAGATCTTTCCTATTCAACAAGTAGGAGTGGCTTCCAGCATTGGCCCAATGGCAAAATGTTCATGTACCCTGATGACTAGCTTACATAAGTGCACAAAGATTCATAAGAGGTTTGACCCTCAGGAAGCTAATCTTTCTTGGCCACAGAAAATGAATAGTATTATATTAGGGGAGGAGGGGTGTATGTAAGTGGAAGCTCCCACATTGAAAAATTCAATGAACTTTTGAGGAAGATGTAAAAGAAGGAGGAAGAGGGAGAAGACAAGAGGGAGAAAAGGGAAGTGAAAAGAAAAAGAGGAAGAAGAAAAGGTAAGAAAAGGAATAGAACTAGGACTAAGAAGAAGCAGAACAGGGAAGGGAAAGTGAAAAAGGAAGATAAGCAAAAGCAAAGATGCAGTAGCCACGTGTAATGGGAATGGGAATTTGAAGATCTTCCCTGTCCCTTAATAAGCCTAAGAGAATTTGAGGACATTCCCTGCTTCGAAGATATTCCCTGCCACCTAATAGAATGTAATCACATGGAGCCTATGGTGGGAGGAGTTTGCTGAATGGTGGAGCAGAACCCACAGGAAGCTGGGAGTCATAGCAACTAGATGGTGGGAAAGAGAGGATGCACCCAAGGAGACAGCTAGGCTTGTGAGTGTTGGCCTGTGGGAATGCTAAAGGATGGTATGGCTTCATGCTGTGCTATGGTGTATTAACTTCTTTGCTACTATGATGGATTTGATTTTCTGGTATCGAAATTGGTTTTCCGGTGTCTGAATTAATGTTTTGCTTCTGTCTTCCATATGGAGAATCTCTTATATTTTTCAGTTGAGAATTATGCCGGCATATTTACAACCACTGTTGTTGCTGTGAAATACTGGACCTCTATTTGGAGGCAGAAGGGTTTAGAAGAAGAAATGGATATCCCAGAATAGGAGGATTTACCTTATTCCTCCCTAGCAAGGGAGTGGGCTAAAAGTACAGGGCTCTGTGAAAACTGGGAACTGAGATTACAGAAGGGAGAACCATGGACATACAGCATATATGTGTGTGTACGTACACATACATACATGTGGAGAGAAAGAGAGAGAGAGAGAGAGAGAGAGAGAGAGAGAGAGAGAGAGAGAGAGAGAGAGAGAGAGAGCACATTGGTCCAATTTAATGCAATTAATAACAGTCAACACTTTCTAGACACCAGCATGACATAGCAGAAAGAGCACTTGATTTATCCCTACAGCATTCAGGTTCAAATCCTGCCACTTACTACATTAGTGACATTCGGCAAGTGCCTTTACCTCACTGTCCTCATCTGAAAAGAGAGAAGGTTGGATTAAGTGATCTCTCTTCCTACCCAGTTCTAAATCTCCTTCTCAATCTATGTAAGTCTATACCTCACAGGGAAGTCATTTGAAGACCTGGCCTTGCGACCAAGCTTTACCTCTTTCTTGCAGGGTTAATCTGACTACATCACTTTCCCACCCTCTACCCTGTGATTTAGCTATAAAATATGGATAATAATACCCAATCTAGCTTTCTCTGGGAGTTATTGTGATTTATGATCAAAGGGGTAGATTCAGAGAAACTTTGAAAGATTTATAGGAAGTGATGCAGAGGGAAGTGAAGAGAACCAGGAGAACAGTTTATATGACAACACTTTTAAAAACAAAGAGTTTAAAAAGCCTTGAGAAATCGGATCCATAAAAAAATGAATAACCAGGATTCCCAGGGACCCACTATGACAAATGCTACCTACCCACCTCCTGTCAGAGAAATACTGGCCAGAAGATTCAGAATGAGAAATATAAATTTTTGAACATCACCAAAAAGTATGGGAATTTATTTTTGTTAACCATGAATATTTATTACAAAGCTTATGATTTTCTTTTTCTTTTCTTATTCCCCTCAGGGAGATGGAGGTAAAAGGAAAGGAAAATAAATACTTGGTAATTGAAAAGAATTGAAAGAAAATTCCAAAATTTTAAAAGTTATATGCCACCAAAAAATCCAAGAGACATTTTTGATCCCCACTTGTTGCCGTCTCTGACCCATCCCAATTATATATTGTATACTTATCTTTGCACCCATCACCCCTAATAGAACAAAATTTTTTGAAGGCAGCTAGATAGTGAAGTAGATAGAAAGCTGGGCCTGGAGCGAGAAAGATACTTACTAGCTGTGCGACTCTGGGCAAGTCATCTTGCCTCTGCCTCAATGGCTTCATTTGTATAATGAGAATAATAATAGCATCCATCTCCCAAGTAGGAAGGATAAAATGAGATAATATTTGCAAATCACTTTGTAAACATGAAAGCACTACATAAATACTAGCTATAATTAATATTAATTTGTCCCAACACCTGGAAGAGTGTGTGGCACATAATGGGAATTTAGTAAACATTTGAACTTCATTGATTCGTCATTGTGAAAGCCCTTTGTAAAGCACCAATAGACATAGGGGGGAAATGCTGCTACTATGGATAGTCTGTGAATAGTTTTATGGCTGTCTGCATTTAGAGGACAAACCAACTACTTCCACTGACCTTGGCCAAGTGAAAGAAAGAAGGAGAGCAAAGAAGAGGGAGGGCTTTCGGGAAAGATCCCAGAGACAGGAAGCTGGCAGCAATGTTGTTGGCTTACCTCCCCCTAGCCAGTTCCCAGGAGCCCACATATTACTGCCCATAAATAACTGGGAAGTCTTCCAACCCAGGTCCTGGGCCAAGTAGGTTTCAGTCAGTCAATAAACATTTATTAAGCTCCTACTATTTGCCAGTGCACATGGGCCAGACTAACAAATGAGTCCTTGAGCTGCCTCAATTCCAGGTTGGAAATCCTAAGATGCAGATAAAAGCATAGAAAACTCCCAGTCTAAGACAAGCTGTCACTCCTACATCATTCCAACATTCTTGGCATCATTATATATTTTATTAATGATAACAACACATGGCATGTGCTTAATAAACATGATAACTTGAATAATAATGCTAATGATAAGAACACATCTTAGACACTTAATAAACAATTGTTGAATTTAATAATTATTATCATATACACTGGGTACTGATAATCATTTGTTGAATTATAATAATAGCAGTAATAATAATAACAATGACAGTGATCAAAAGATAAAAGGAAGAGCCATTATTTTCAATTACACGGGAGCCAGGACCCAGTTTATCAATTATCCGAGGTGGAGGGCTTGTTCCTGGGTGTGGGGGAATTAATTTTCTTTAAGTAACGCCTGGGAAAACAGAAGATTGGTTCAGGTTGATTTACAATGTCAGCATTTTTTTTATGCCATGAGCAGACTCCATTTAATCATGCCGCATCCAGAAATTGAATACAAAAGGGGCCTTTCATTATTCATAGATAACATCCATCCCATGAGGTGCCTTACTGTGCAGTTAATAACTGCTGGGGAATCTGGGCTGAGGCCATTCCACAAGGAGGCGGGGAGGAGACCCTTTCGCTTTCTGAGTTGTTTTCAATGTGGGATGTGAAAGAAAGAAGATGAGATGGAAAGAGTTAGCTCTTTTGGTATCTGGGGTCTTTTGGCTTCCTCTCCCTTGCATTAAACCGAAGGAAATATTTGGGCAGTTATTATGGATTAGTAATAGATTCCCAGAAGGGGAAACTGAAGGGTGAAGAGCTTCTGGGGTGTGGAGGGGCTTTGCCAAATAGAATTAGTGGTCTGATTTAAGTCATCACTACCATCACCATCATCGAAGAATCCCTCACTTCCTGCAAGAAGACATCAATCAAATACTACCTTCTGTAGGGACCTTTCCTGATCCACCCACCTACAAGTTTCCTCAGTCTTTAACTGCTTTGTAATTTTTTATTTATTTTGTATTTATTCTCAAAGACAGCCTAGCTTAATGACTAGAGAACTCACTTCAAAGTTAAGAAGACTACTAGAATTCACAAGCCTAGAGTCTGACACACATGGGCTGTGTGTCCCTGGATAAGTCACTTAATGCCTCAGTGTCATAAATTCTTCTCAGGCTATAAGATAGAGAAGGAACCACCCCAGACCTTAACTTGGAAAATCATTTGCTCACTTAGAATTCCCTACACCAGTAAAATTATAGATTCACTCCCTAATTCTATTTATTCTATAATAGTCAATCTTGCACATGACAATGTATGCATACATCTTCTTCCTTGTTAGAATGTAATCTCCATGCTACCTCAAGGGAGTACAAAGATAAAAAGGAGAGACTACATTTTCACAGAGCTTACTATTGAACAAGGAAGACAACAAACACATTCTTTGTCATATACAAGATACACACAAAGTGGATGTAGGATATCTTTAGAGGATGTGATACTAGAAGGTAAGGAGAACATAAAAGACCTTCTAGAAAAGATGGTGTCTGAGTTAAATCTTGAAGGAAATCAAGGATTCCAAAATGCAAAGGTGAGAAGGAAAATCATTCCAGGCATTGGGGGATAGCTAGTGCAGAAACATGGAGACGAGGAGTACAGTGTAAAGAGAAGCAAGTTGGCCAGTATGGCTAGACTATAATGTATGGAGGGTAGAAATCTGCAAGGAGATAAGAAAGGTGGGGGAGTTAAGATGGCAGAGTAGAAGCAGGACCTCCCCGCTGCTCTGGCTCCCACCTTACCCAATCCATGTAAAAAGGGGACTCTAAACAAACTTTGGAGCTGCAGAACCCACAAAATGACACAGAGAAGCTAACTTCCTGCTGAGGACAGCCAGGCAGGCTGGCAGGAATCGGCCAGCGCATCACTCTGGGAGCCCAGCCCAGCCCAGCCACACACCAAGGCTTTTGCCCCAGGGTGGGCCTGACCAGCCCCCGACAGGAGGGATTCCAGATCAGTAGCAGCTGTGGCCTTTTCCAGATTTATCAACACACAGAAGCGAAGGACAAAGTGAGAGGTCATTGCAGTCTGGACTTCGGGTTCCAGTAAGTAGGAGTGTGTGGCTTTTACCCCCGGGGGCAAGATTTATCCCCAGGGCAAGAAGCTGCTGAGACACCAGCACAGCCAGCAAGCACCACATGGCAGCATAAGCTCCTGGACTGCAGAGTGTAGAGGGACCAAGCACCAGTCTGAGGGGTAATCGCTCTTGCTTTAACCTTCTTGGATCTGGATTGCAGTCTAGGGTGGAGGTTCTGGGGTGTGTGTCTAGCTTGCCAGAGCATGTGGAGACCTCAGAGGGCACCCATCTAATACCTCCAGCAGCTGATAAAACCCCAGCGTTTGGGATGAAAGCTCCCCTGTCTGGTGGCAGAGTCCTACTGTGGCAAAAAGCCCAGGGGTCAAGTGACAGGGTGGCAACATGACCAGGCAAAGGAAAGAAAGCAAACAGAAGATTCCAACATTAGACTCCTATTTTGGGGACATAAAGGAGCAAAGCATGGAAAAGCAGAAAGACAGTGAAGTTAGAACTCCTGCACCAAAAGCTTCAAAGGAAAATACGAGCTGGTTACAATCCATAGAGGACATTAAGAAGCAGATAAGAGAAGTGGAGGAAAAACTGGGAAGAGAAATGAGAATGATGCAAGAAAATTACGAAATGAGAGTCAACAGCCTGACTGAGGAAAATTCTACCTTAAAAAATAGACTAATGCAAATGGCAAAAGAAGCTCAAAAAGGCAAGGAGGAGAAGAATGCCTTAAAAAGCCGAATTTGCCAGATGGAAAAAGAATCTTAAAAGCTCAATGAGGAAAATCATTGTTTCAGAATTATATTGGAGCAAATGGAAGCTAATGACTTTATGAGAAATCAAGATGTTGTTAAACAGATCTAAACAAATGAAAGAATAGAAGGCAATGTGAAATACCTCATGGGAAAAACCACTGACCTGGAAAATAGATCCAGGAGAGATAATTTAAAAATTATTGGAGTACCTGAAAGCCATGATCAAAGTAAGAACCAAGAAATCATCCTCCAGTAAGTTCTCAAAGAAAACTGACCTGATGCTTTAGAACCAGAAGGCAAAATAGAGGTTGAAAGAATCCACCAATCACCTCCTGAAAAAGATCCCAAAAAGAAAACTCCTAGGAATATTATAGCCAGGTTCCAGAATTCTTAGATTAAGGAGAGAATATTACAAGCAGCCAGGAAGAAACAATTCAAATATTGTGGAAATGCAATCAGGATAACCCAGGATCTGGCAGCTTCTACACTGAGGGATCAAAGGGCTTGGAATATGATATTCCAGAGGTCAAAGGAGCTGGAATTAAAACCAAGAGTCACCTACCCAGCAAAACTAAGTATCATGTTTCAGGGGAAAATATGGTCATTCAGAGCAATAGAGGACTTTCAAGTATTCTTGCTGAAAAAACCAGAGTTGAATAGAAAATTTGACATTCAGATACAAGAAGCAAGAAAAGCATGAGAAGGTAAACAGGGAAAAAAAATCATAAGGAACTTATCAAAGTTGTACTATTAACATTCCTACATGAAAAAATAATAATTGTAACTTATGAAACTTTTCTCAGTAGTTGAAGGGAATAGAAATATATATATATATATATATGTGTGTGTGTGTGTGTGTGTGTGTGTGTGAGTGTGTGTGTGTCTCTATATATGTGGGTATATGGGCATATGAATACATATGTGAATGTGTGTATATATGTTTACAGGTATACATAGATAGAGGGCACAGGACCAATTTGACAGTAAAGGACGATACTTAAAAGGTGAAATAAAGAGGTGAGAGAGGAATATAATGAGAGGAGATGGGTAGAGACAGAATGGGGTAAAGTATCTCATATACAAGAGGCAAGGGAAAATGGTTACAATGGAGGGGAAGAACAGAAAGGCAAAAGGGAATGGGTCAACCTTATTCCCATTGAATTTGGCTTGAGGAGGGAATGAAATACACGCTAAATAGGGTATCTCACCCTCCAGGAGAGTGGGGGTGAAGGGGATGAGAGGGGGGATGATGGAAGGGAGGGCAGGCTGGGGGGAGGGAAGTTGGAAGCACCCACTTTTGAAAAGGTACAGGATCAAAGTAGAGAATAGAACAGGTGGGAGGTGGGATAGGAGGGAGGGAAATATAGTCAGTCTTTTACAATATATCTACTAT
>NW_027187460.1:2594462-2603738 GCF_028583685.1 Petaurus breviceps papuanus | reverse complement strand
TATGCATTCTGATTACCTCTTCCTCCAATCTATCCTCCCTTCTATCCCCCCTTTCTCTTATCCACTTCCCCTTCTATTTTCTTATAGGGTAAGACAGATTTCTATACCCCATTGTTTGTGTATCTTATTTGCCAGTTGCATGTGAAAACAATGTTAACATTCATTTTTAAAACTTTGAGTTTCAAATTCTCTCCCTTTCTCCCTCCTCAGTCAACCTCATTGAGAAGGCAAGCAATTTGATATAGGTTATACATTTGTAGTGATGCAAAACACCTCCATATTAGCCATGTTGTGAAAGACTAACTATATTTACCTCCATCCTTACCCTGACTCCCATTTAATTCTGTTCTGTCCTTTACCTTGTCCCTCCTCAAAAGCATTTGCTTCTCATTACCTCTTCTCCCAACATGACCTCCCTTCTATCAACCCCTCCTCTTATATTCTTCCCTCCTACTTTTCTGTATGGTAAGACAGATTTCAATACCCAATTGAGTGTGTATGTTATTCTCTCTGTAAGTCAAATTCAGTTAAGAGTAAGGTTCACGCATTCCCTCTCATCTTCCTTCTCTTTCCCTCCACTATAAAAGTTTTTTCTTGCCTATTTTATGTGAGATAATTTACCCCCATTCTACCTTTATTCTTCTCCCAGTATATTCCTCTCTCACCTTTTAATTTTATTTTTATTTACATCCCTTTTTATTTTATTTATTTTTTTGCATCCCTTTATATTTAACTCACCCTGTGCCCTCTGTCTATATATATTTCCTACAACTACCCTAATAATAAGAAAGTTCTCATGAGTTACAAATATCATCCTTTTATGTAGGGATGCAAACAGTTCAACATTAGTAAGTCCCTTATGGTTCCTCTTTCCTATTTACCTATTTTTGCTTCTGTTGAGTCTCGCATTTGAAAGCCAATTTTTCTCTTTAGCTCTGAACTTTTCAAGAATGCTTGAAAGCAGTCTCTTTCTTTGAATATCCATATTTTCCCCTGAAGTATTATACTCAGTTTTTCTGGGTAAGTGATTTTTGGTTTTAATCCTAGTTCCTTTGAACTCCAGAATATCATATTCCAAGTCCTTCAATCCCTTAACTTAGAAGCTGATAGATCTTGTGTTATCCTGATTGTATTTCCACAATGCTCAAATTGTTTCTTCCTGACTGCTTGTAATATTTTCCTCTTGACCTGGGAAATCTGGAATTTGGCTATAATATTTCTAGGAGTTTTCTTTTGGGGATCTTTTTCAAGAGGCAATCAGTGAATTCTTTCAATTCCTATTTTACCCTTTGGTTCTAGAATATCAGGGCAGTTTTCCTTAACAATTTCTTGAAAGATGATATCTAGGCTCTTTTTTTTATCATGGCTTTCAAGTAGTCCAACAATTGGGGCAGCCAGGTAGCACAGCAAGTAAGAGCACCAGCCCAGTTTTGAGATGACCTGGGGATCGAATCTGGGCTCAGATACTTAGCACCACATCCAGAAATAACTGGCCATGTAACCTTGAGCAAGTTACTTAACTATGATTGCTTAAAAAAAAGTAGTCCAACAATTTTTAAATTATCTCTCCTGGATCTATTTTCCAGGTCACTGATTTTTCTAAAGAGATATTTCACATTGCCTTCTATTTTCCCAATATTTTGGATGTGTTTTATAATATCTTGATTTCTCATAAAGTCATTAGCTTCCATTTGCTCCAATCTAATTTTGAAGGAATTATTTTCTTCAGTGAGCTTTTGAACTTCCTTTTCTATCTGGTCATTTCTGCTTTTTAAGATATTCTTCTCCTCATTGGCTTTTTGGACATCTTTTGCCATTTGAATTAGTCTATTTTAAGGGGTTATTTTTTTTCAGTATTTTTGGGTCTCCTTTAGCAATCTGTTGCCTCATTTTTTGTAATTTTCTTGCATCACTCTCATTTCTCTTTCCAATTTTTCCTCTACTTCTCTTACTTGATTTTCAAAATCCTTCTTAAACTCCTACATGGTCTACAACCAATCCATGCTCTTCTTGGAGGCTTTTGATGCAGGAGTTTTAACTTTGTTGTCTTCTTCTATTTCTTTGTCACCAAAGAATTATTCTATAGTCTGACTTGTCTTCCTCTGTTTGATCATTTTACCAGCCAATTGCCTGACCTTTGAGCTCTTTGCCATAATAGAATTCTGCTTCCAGAGTAGAGATTGCTGTGTCCCAAATTTCTGGGGTTTTGTTCAGCTGTTGTCACAGCTTCTTCTAGGCACCTGCCTCATAAGTGTGAGGAGGACAACCTCTCCACAGCCACCACAAGCTCTGCAAGCCCCTCACCCTAGGACTGTCACCTAGGACTGCGACCCAGATCCAAGCAGGGCAAGGCAAGAGAATCCTGCCTCGGTGCTAGCAAAGATATTCCTGCAATTGTCCTCTGACCAACCACTTGGCCCCTCATCCTCTGTGGACCTGGAGCTCTGGAAGCAGCCAACCCACTGCCATAGCTGCTGCTGCATCCACCACTCTGGGGGCGGGGGCCAGACTGCACTCTTCTCTCACCTAGTTCCAGCAGAGTTTTCCCATGGACCTTTTACTTTCTCTTTGGTGATTATTTATTGAGAAGTCTGGAAACCACCACAACTGCCAGTGATTCATTCCCCTGAGCTCTTTTCTGGCTGGTCTGTGCCACCACAGCCCACATAGGACTGCACCCTGCTCCCAGCCAGGTGTGACAGAAACCTTCCTATCAGCCTGCCAGGCTGCCTTTAGTGGGAGACTTGTTTCCCTCTGTCATTTTGTGGTTTCTGTAGCTCTAAAATCTGTTTAGAATTATTTTTTACAGGTGTTGGAGGTAATTGGGAGATAAGCTAAAGTAAGTTCCTGCTTTTACTCTACTATCTTGGTTCTGCACCTTCAAAATCATTTTTGAGCCCCTCCATAGCCTGTGACCAATTCATATTTTTTCTGGGAGGCTTTGGATGTTGGAGCTCTGACTTTATTGTCTTCTTCTAAGTGTATGTTTTGATCTTCCTTGTCATCAGAGTAAGTTTCTATAGTCTGTGGCTGTTTTTTTTTCTTATTTTTTTATTTTCATAGCCAATTATTTGACTGTTTAACCTTTTTTTAAGGTAAGACTCTATTTCCAGTGTGGAGGGTGTACTATCCCAAGCTTCGGGGATTTTGTGCAGCTGTTTTCAGAGACATTTCCAGGGACTGGTAAGTTTTCAGTTCTTCAAAGGTGGTATCATCTAAGGAGAGATGTGTACTCCTCTCCTGGCCTGTACTCTTGACTGTGAGTAAACACAACAGACCACAAAAGTGACCACTCTTTTCTGCCCTGGAACTGTGAGGAGAGCTGCCTCTCCATTCCTTCACAAGGTCTGCTATGCCAATGTTCTTCCTTGTCCCAGGACTGTGACCCAGGTCCAAGTATGGACAATGCAACAGAGTCCTACCTCAGTGCCATACCCCTGTAATCTCCTGATCAATCGCTCTATCCCCTTATCATCTGTGGGCCAAGAACTCTAGAAGCAGCCACTGCCACCACCACTACCACAGCCACCACATCAGGGCTGTGCTGGGTTCAGGACGGGATGGTGCTCCTCTCTCACCCAGGTCCAACAGACCATTTCTACTGACCTTCTAAGTTGTCTTTGGCATTTGTAGATTGAGACATCTGGAAACCACCATAGCTGCCTGTGATTCAGTGGTCTGAGACCTGCTCTGGGTCCTCTGGGGCTGGCCTGTGCTGGCATGGCTTAAGCTGCACTATATCCCCCCCCCACCACCAGATTGGTACAACAGACCTTTACTGTCGACCTTCCAGGTTGTCTTGGGCTGGAAATTTGTTTCACTCTGCCATTTTGTGGGTTCTGTTGCTCTAGAATTTGTTTAGAATCATTTTCACAGGTATTTGGAGGGGTTTGGGGGAGATCTCAAATTAGTCCCTGACTTTAGTCTGCCATCTTGGCTCCATCCACCTGGAGGTGATATGTTGAGACATGTATTTTAGGAAAACCAATTTTGTAGCTGTATGAGAGATGGATAAGAGTAAGGAAAATCTCAAGGCACAAAGGCCAATTAGGAACTTATTGAAATAGTACAGATTAAAGGTAATGAGGGCCTAAATAAAGATGATCTATGTGATTGGAGAGGAGACATATACACATTTTGGATAGAAATGATAAGATTTGTCAACTGCTTGAATACATGGGATCAAAAAGAGTGAGAATTTCATCATGAAATAAAAGTTTCCAACCTGATTTACTATAGAGATGGTACTACCATCAACACTTGTAAGGAAGTTCAGAGGGGGGATTAGTTTTGAGGGGATGGTTGGATAATGAATTCTGTCTTAGACACATTGAGCTTAAGTTGCTTCTGTGGCCTCTCATTTAAAATGTCCAATAGGCAATTGGTGATAGGTATCAAAGTTTAGGAGAGAGTCTAAAGACTTGAAAAATAGATCTGTGGATCACTGGCAAATTGAATACATGGGAGATGATAAGATCACCATAAGAGAATCTATAGAGAGAAAAGGAAAAAGGACCTAGGACAAAGCTTTTGTGTATACCTAAAGTTTGGGAGTCCAAAGTGGATGAAGACCCAATAAAAGAGGCTAAGAAAGGGTCTTCACATAGGTAGGATAAGAACCATGAGAGGTGAGTGGCAAAAAAACCTAGAGAAAACAGAGTATTTAGAAATTTGCAAAATATAAAAAAGAGATCAAGAAGGATGAGAATCCAAAGGAGTGCATTAAGTTTGAAAATTAAGATTTAAAGACTGCATTTTCAGTCAAATAATCAAATCAGAAGAGAAGTTTAGAAAAGATTGAGAGGAAAAGTAGTAGAGGCACCAAATGTTGATGAAATTTTCAAGTATTTATGGCTGAGAAGGAGAAGTATAGCATTATAGCTAGGAGAGATGGCAGCATCTAGGGAGGCTATATTCTTATATATGTACATGTTGTCTCCCATGATAGAATGTCAATTTCTTGAGAGCAGATATTGCTTCATTTTTGTCTGTTTATATCGCTAGTCCCTGTTATATATAATGCCTGACATATAACAGGCAGGAGTTGAATGAATGTTTGTTGATTGATTGTTGATGGATCAGCATCACCATTATCAGCAAGATTATACTGATCACTCATGTATTCTAGATAACCATAGGTAGCAATTTTTAATTTTGGATCCCCAAGGGAAAATGCCAGAAATATTTTAGATAAATGTAAAAAAAATGATTTTCATTAGGGTCCTCATCTTCTTTCTGTAATGACAACCCCTCTTCCTCTAAATACAAGGCATCCTTGGGTGGTTGCATACATTATCATCTTTCCTTTTTTGTTGTTATTCAGTCATTTCAGTCATGTCTGACTCTTTGTGACCCCATTTGGAATTTTTTTGGCCAAGAGACTGAAGTGGTTTGCCATTTCCTTCTCCAGTTCACTTTACAGATGAGGAAACTAAGGCAAATGGGGTTAAGTGACTTGCCCAGGGTCACACAGCCATTAAGTGTCTAAGGCTGGATTTGAACTCAGATCATCCTAACTCCAGACCATGTCCCCAAGTTCAAGGCTCCCCAGGAGCTTTCTCTGTGGTAGTAAATGTTAAAAAAGACTGTTACATATCTATTCAGTCTACAACTCCCCATAAGATCTAGAAAACTGAAAATATTGGGATGATTATCTGAAGATCAATGTAAGCCCTTCCTCAACAGCCCAGGTTACTCTCAGTGAAAGGTCTCCTATTTCTATTCCTACTAATTCTTATTCTGGCATGGGACATTCCTAGTGATGGGAAGATGTGCTTTTGCTAATGGGTAACTTACAATTCCAACTACTTCTCCATCCACAGTGCTGGCAGTCACAGGAATAGTTCTTCACCCCAGGCTGCTGATTTCATCTAGCCATCTTTGTGTCAGGCTCTTCCTGGAACTCAACTGTAACTGCTGACTCATCACTCTTTCTGGTAAGAAAAGAAACAAGAAGAAAGAAGAGTATGGACAGAAAGTGGGAAGAGGGATAGAAGAGACAGGCACAGAGAGAGAGAGAGATGGGGGAAAGAGACAAACAGAGAGAGAGATGGCAGAGTGAGACAGAGAGGGGAGAGAGCATGAGAGAGAGAGAGAGAGAGAGAGAGAGAGAGAGAGAGAGAGAGAGAGAGAGAGAGGAGAGATGAAGAGACAGAGACAGAGACAGAGAGACAAAGAGAAAGAGATAGACAGACAGAGAGGAATGGAGGGAGGGAGGAAGAGACAGAGAAACAGAGACAGAGACTGCAGACATAGGCCAGCCAAACACATCTAAACTCATTTGGACTCAGGACAGCTTCAGCTTGCCAAAAAAGCCGGACTGTCTGGCCAGCAAGACCTGGCACTTTCCCTTTTGCTCCATTAGAATCACAGAAAACTGTAACTGAGAAAGAGGTCATTATGCCTAGCCTCCAACACAGAGCAGGAATCCCCTTCATTGTCACTCTGAAAGGTGGACATCCGCTTCTGCTGTTATTCCTCTAGTGATGGGGAGCTCGTTGAGTAGCTCAGGTTTATCATTCTATTTTTTAGCCAACTTTGATTGTTGAGAATTTCTCTTCCAACCCTTGAGAAGGAGTCTGACCATTGCACAGGACAGTAGGATTAGCACCTCCCTTTTTATTCATCAAGACTTCTTTTGATGCTGCCTGAGGGTAATGGAGAGCCCATGTAGCTAATGTAGCCCATGGACATGATCAATAAATAAGATTTCCTTATCTCTTTTTGGCTAATAATCAATACAGAAATTCAGCTTGCTACTTTATGCTTCATTGGTGACCTCAGATGTGCCATTTCCAATCTTTCAAATTATTTCCTTTTTGGTAAAAGAAAGAAGTTAGACCAAGTGATCTGAGAGATCCTATCTGTCCTTGATAGTCTTTTCTCTATGTTTCTTTGTCTCATTTAATTATACTCTATTTGCACATGATTCATCCTCCCCCATTGGGACTCAGAAGATAGAATCAAAGAATCATGGGATCTAAGAGCTGAAAGGAATTTTGCAGGCCATAAAATCCATCCCACACCAGAACAAGAATCCACCCCCATGATATCCCCAACAAAACAACAGTCAGCATGACTTCCAATGACAAGGAGACTATTTCTTTTCTAAAACTCCAAAGCCAAAAAAAAAAAGACCAACCTCATTCTATTTTGGTGTAACTATAATTATTAGAAAATTTTCTTTACACCAAAGTCATATTTGCTTCTTTTCAGTGTCCACCAACTGTTTGGCCCTCAGTGTCAAGAAGAACAAAAGGCATCCATTCCATCTTCCATGCATCAGTCCTCCAATGGTTACAGCTATTGTGTGCCCAGGGGTGTGCTGGTAAATGTTGACAACCAGTTTTGGGGGAACTGGGTTAAGAAGGGACAAGTATAAGGTCGACACACTTTTAGATTTAATCTGCAATATTAACTTTTTCTCCATTACCTTCTAAAGTGTAGAAAGTCAATAAAACAATAAATCAATCACTGACTTGTAATGTTTATTGATTTCTCAGGTATAAGTACTCATGCTGAAAATTTAACAATCAAATCTCTTCTATTTGAGCTGGCCCTAAAACATTCCTTCATATCCCTACCTCAGCCCCTGCAAAAGCTTCTCTCCTTGAAGATAAATGTCCCTAGTTCTTCCAAATGATCCTAGTATGGCATAGTCTTCAGTCTTCTCCTTATACCTATCATACTTTCCTAGACTTGTCTATGTTGTGGCAGTTAGGTGATACAACGGATACAGTGTTGGACCTGGAGTCAGGAAGGCCCAAGTCCAAATTTGGCCTCAGATATTTACTAACTGTGTGACTCTAGTCAAATCACTTTACCTGGGTTTGCCTCTTTTTCCTCAACTGCAAAATGGGAAGACAATAATAACACTTACCCCACCCCCCAGGATTGTTATGAAGCTGAAGTAAAATAATAATAGCAAAAGGTGCAGTGCGTAGAGCATAGTAATCAATTTACAGATGTTAGCTACCATTATTATGTTGTTGTTTCTGAAATGAACATAGTGTTCTAGTCTGGGCCTAACCATGGCACAGTCTTATTGAGTTATTACATCTCTCATTCTGGACGCCATATTTCTCTTACTGCCACCTGAGATCACATTAGTTTTCTGGTTGCTGCATACTAATACCTCACACCAAGTTTATAATCCAAAAAACCCTCCAGATTATTTCTTTTAGAACACCTGCTTATTTCTTTCATTTTTTGGTGAAGTTATTCTTTTTCTTATCCAAATATAGAACAATACATATCCCTTTCATAAGTAATTTGGTAGAACTATTAAAATGCTGCACATGGAATCAGGAAGACCTGAGTTCAAATCCTGTCTGAGACACTTACTATCTATATGATCCTAGGAAAATCATTCAACCACTGTCTACCTTAGTTTCCTCATTTATAAAATGAGCATAATAATACCACCTAACTCTCAAGTTTGTAGTGAAGAAGAATTGAGATAATATTTATAAAGTACTGTGTGATAAGTAGTATAAAATATTACTAAATAATATAAAATATTACTATTATTACATTTAACTTATTTGCTTTGGCCTATTGTAGCTTGGCACTTACTCTTTCAACTTACCTGTCTCTTCTCTGTTTTCCCTCTATTCTCAGGCTCTGGGGTATTAATGCTGCTTGTTAACAAGATACCCCCAGGCAAGGAGTTGTTGTTGGATAGTAGAAAGAGTGATGCCTTTGAAAAACTTGGCTTCAAATCACAGTTTTGCAACTAACTTACCATGGGACCTGGGGCAAGTACATTTGCCTCTGTGGGTCTCAGTTTCCTCATCTAAAATATGAGGAAGTTGGACTAGACTTCTGAGGTTCCTTTTATTTACAAATCTATGATCTCTTTCACAGAAAAGGAATGTGTTTGGGTTTGCTTTTTTATTTTATTATGTTTGTAATATCTGTGTGGACACTGTGCTATAATAGGTCAGAAGGAGAAACCCCAGATGCTTATGGACCAGGGCCATTACTATAAGACCATATTCCTGCTTATTTCTAGACCCTTATAGGTAAGAATCACAGAATCCTAAAATGTCAGAACTGGATGGCATCAAAATCATCTAGTCCAAACCCTTTATTTTATTGATGAGAAAACTGAGACAGAGATGGAAAGGTATTTGTCCAAGGTTTTATCAGTGACATAATCACCTGTTAAGTGGTAGAGGCAGGATTCAAATTCAAGTTGTCTAGGCTTTTCTACTGAAAATGATGGATGGATGGATGGATGGATGGATGGATGGATGGATGGATGGATGGATGGAT
>NW_027187460.1:2552463-2594452 GCF_028583685.1 Petaurus breviceps papuanus | reverse complement strand
GATGGATGGATGGATGGATGGATGGATGGATGGATGGATGGATGGATAGATGATGAATTTTCTACTATGAACAATGAATAAATAAATGAATGTGTGACTGATGAATGAATTAATAGATGGACGAGTGGATGAATTAGGCATGAATGAATGAATTGATTCATGAGTGAATGAAATGATTAAGCATTTGCTTTCTGCAAAATGCTATGCTGAGCAATGAAAATATCAACAGAAATATAAACAGGTCCAGCTCTCAAGGAGTTCACATTCTACGGAAAAGATAAGGCTTCAGCAGCAAGTCAGATGGAAAGTCCCATGGTCCTTAGTATGCAGAAAAGCAGATGGCAATTCTGTTTCTTTAATGTCATCTGTGATGTTGAGCCATTTGACAGAACCAAGGACTTTGTTGACAAGAACTTTCTTTTCTGGATCTTCAGTAGATGGGGTTTTGGTCACTGAAAAGCAGTTGCCAGGCTGCAGCTCCACAGGGATTGATTCCCACAGTGATGATTAAGTGTACTGGAGTGGAAGCATTGCTATTCCCAAAGCTCTTGGGTTCAGGATGCTCGGCTGTTTCCATCAGCGTATGAGGGGAGATGGGGGACATGGTCGTGGTGTTGGTTTGACTTGTCCGGCAAATGCTGTCTCCACTCTTTCTCCCTCAGGGTGCCTTATTGCCTTAGCTAGTCTGGCCTGCCATGTTGGTGGGAATGACTAGTCCCTTCTCCCCAAGAGCCTCCTTCTTGAACAATTTCTCCAAGGGCTGGAAGCAGGACTCGTGTATGTATACATACATGTATTCACACATATACATATATACATACATGCATGCATTTATGTGTGTATGTATACATAAAGCAGAAGAAACAGACAGAAAAGTGCTACAACCTTGTCAAAATATAAGCAAATACAGAAAATAATGCATAGGAATCATATAATCAAAAGCATCTGGAATATCCTGAACCACTGGCAGTAACCTACGGACCTTCATTTTCTGCCTATTGCTGCTTTAATAAAGTCTGAGCCTGAGATTCCATACTCTTCATTGTCTGGCCCCACACTGTTTCCTTCCTAATCTAACACTGCTACCCTTCTTCATTGCTCTAGACCCCAGCCAGAAAAGGCTGGGATCCCCCAACACATACCTTCTTGTTCCACCTATGCAGCTTTCCTCAGTCCTTTCCCATGCCTAGAGTACTCTCTCCCCATCTTTATTTCTGCCCGTGAAATCATAGCTGTCCTTATCAACCCAGATTAAATCTTAACCTAAGCAGGAATTCTTCTTTACTCATCCCAGATGAAAGAGTTCACTCCTTTGAGAATCCAAAACTGCACTTATTCTTGTCACATGAGTCTTGTCACATTCTCATGTCTATCTTCTATTATACTTGTAAAGAGCTCCGTTTAAGTCCTCTTAAAGGAAGAAAAAAACCCAACAATTTCCTAATAAGAACTGTCACAAAGTGGATTACATGAAGTGTCAGTAAGTTACCCATCTCTGGAGGTCTTTGAGTAGAAGCTATATGACCACCTGTTGGGAATATTGATGAGGGGATGCCTACTCTGGAATCAGGATATGAGATTCCCTGGGATCCCTTCCAACTCTGGGATCTGTGAAAATCTTATTCCCGAGACTTCCTGAAAGGATGGCTGCCTGAACAGGAGACAAACACCTCCCACATACCTTAGCCAAGCAAGACCCTGAAGTTTACAGCAGAATGAAAAATAATCAAGAAATTCTTGAAATCAAGAAACTATAATGACTTCTTCTACCTCAAAATTATGCAAAAAGTTAGCCAGAAGGGGGGAGGGCTAGGTGGCACAGTGAATAGAGCACTCGCCGTGGAGTCAGGAGGATCTGAGTTCAAATGTGACCTCAGACACTTAACACAAAAACTAGCTGTGTGACCTTGGGCAAGTCACTTAACCCCAATTACCCTACCTTCCTCCCTCCAAAAAAGAAAAAAAAATTTTAAGTTAGCTAGAGTCCTGGGGCAATAGGAAAGTGGTCCCCTCTAATAAAGCAAGGACCATAATGACCAGAGATAGTACTCTTTGTCTAAAGGCAGTGGGGGTGGAAGATGTCCTTGAGAAAGCTCAGAAATCCCTGGGAACCCGGTTACCTTGGAAATACTGATGCAAACCTACTACTAACCAGAGGTGCTATTGTTCCATGTTCTACCTCTCATTCCCAACCAGTCTTTTTCATGTTTTGAGGCCATCAGATATTGACCTCCTTGATCTTGTATACAATAGCTACCCCAAAAGGTGGTGTTTTAGAGCAAAAAAAGTGATCATTTTGAAATCAGAAGACCTAAACTCAGAATCTAGTTCTGAGACTTAATAGACATATGACCTTGAGCATGCCATTTTACCTCCCTGACTTCAGTTTTTTCACCTGTAAAATGTGGGTAGCAATATTCACCCTACTATTTCACAGTCAAGAATAACTTTAAAACACTATATAAATATGAATTATAGTAAAATCCCTTTCTGAGATCCTTTAATACCCTGGCAGAGGTAACCATGCAAGGAGATACAACTCCAGGTATTTCTAGCAGCCCTGGCACCATTTACCAGGAGAACCTATATAGTACTGCTTGTAGTCTCTTTGTCTCTGTGTCGTACTTGTGCTCCGTTGTCCCAAAACAAATGGAGACCAACGTGAGAGACCAAAGCTCTTCTTACTACGCTGAGGAAGATGAGTTCTATGTCCACATAAACAAATAATATGCTGTAATCCACAGGCCTTCCCAAAATGTGGCATGGCTCTGTCACTAATTCCCCCTGTAACCTTAAATGTCACTTCCCTGATTCCCTGATCAGTTGCCCCATCAGGGAAACTGGCAGCTTTACACCCACCGTACTTCCCTCAAACAAATGGGAAAGCAATTTTCCTCCTGGATTTCCTCAGCTGTTTCAGAACCATTTTAAATGATGATAAAGATGTATTCCCCACTCCACCACCCCCTACACACACCCCCATAAACCAGGTTCCCAGGAATTTACAAGCACAAAATGGTGATCGGTCCTGAAATGGGAAACAGATTTTCACAATTCACACTCCATGAACTCCAACTGCCTGGATTTCATGAGGCGAGAACTAAAAATTGACAAGATGCAACCAAACCCTTCATAGCTCAGCCTCACAGCTGAATGGCTGGTGTCGTGAAAAGGGGAGGGAGGTGGAGACTAGGAATCACAGACAAGGTTTCTGTCCCAGTTATATCACTTACTCCATGTAGGACCTTGGACCAGTTGCTTCCTCTCCCTGGGTTTCAATTATCCCATCTGTGAAAGAGGGAGACAGATCACATCTCAAAGTAGCCATGTAAAAATTATGATGAAGAATTTGGAATCAAATGAGGTAATACTTGTAAAGAGCTTAGTAAACTGTCTATCACCTAGTAGGCACTAATCTAAGCTTTCTCTCTCTCTCTCTCTCTCTCTCTCTCTCTCTCTCTCTCTCTCTCTCGTGTGTGTGTGGAGCTTTAAAGTTAGCAACTTGACTTACATTCATTATCTCATTTGATTCTCTCACAAACCTGATGAAGGAAGGACTACAGATACTGTTACTCCCATTTTTCAGATGAAGAAACCAAGGTTCAGAAAGCTTAAGTAATTTTACCAAAGTCACAAAGTTATTTTCAGCATCAGAATTTGGACTCAGACCCCTCCTGACTCTATCTAGCACTCTTTATACCAGGTTACCTTTTTTTTGTGGAAATTTGTGCAATCAGCAGACATCTGAGACAAGCCCATACTCATCAATGCAAGGGGATGAGTGACACAGTCCTCACCCTAATGAAGTTCACAGGATAAGAGGAAACAATGCACATGCCATGGATTGTAGCCCCAAAAGAGCAGAAGAAAGATACATGGGGCAGACCAGTCACAAAGTAAGCACATAATAAGGATAAGGATGAGGGTGAGGATGGGGTGAGGGTAACAGCTAGCATTTACATAGTTCTTCAAAGATTACAAAGTGATAAGCAAAGTCTAAGGAAGGCTTGGTCTTTCAATGGCACTCTTCCAATTTGTTTAAGCAACTAGGTGATGCAGTGGATGGAGCACTGATCCCCAGAGTCTAGAAAATCTGAGTTCAAACCTTGCCTTAGACACTTCCTAGTTGGGTAAGTCACTTTATCTGTCTGTCTCTTTTTCTTCATCTGTAAAACGAAGATGAAAATAATACTTGCCTCCCAGGAATATCGTGAAGATCAAATGAAATAACATAGGTAAAACGCTTGGCAAACCTAAAAGCATTATATAAATAATAGCTATTATTATAAAAGACCTCAGGGATTTCCTTAATTCTGTAGCCTAAGTCAGAAATGGACCAGAAACCCTCTGTTAGAAGAGGACCAAGGGAAGAAAAGGGTGTTGTGCCTTCACATCCTCTTTTGAAAGTGGAGCTAGGAGGAATATCTCACTCTCCTGCAGTTCAGACATTGCCCTTTATCTAGAGTTTAATTTTTCCCCCAGAATTGGAGGAGACTTTAGAAATCATTCAGTTTATTGCACCCATTTTATAGGTGAGTAACTAAGACTCAGAGAGGGCAAACAATTTGTTGAACGCTGCCCAACCACCCAATAGCAGTGTCTGGATTTCAACCAAGGTCTCCTGACTTCAAATCCAGTGTTCTTTTTGTTATACCACCATGAGTGTTAGTACTTCCAACAGACTTAGCACATGGAGCACAGACTAGCAGAACTAATATTGTTATTAAGTCATTTTCAGTCATGGCCAACTCTTTTTTGATTCATTTGGAGTTTTCTCAGCAGAGATATTGGAGTTGTTTGCCTTTTCCTTCTCCAGCTCATTTTCTACAGATGAGGAAACTGAGGCAAATAGCTTTAAGTGATTTGCCCAGGGTCACACAGCTGGTAAGTGTCTGAGGCCAGATTTTAACTCAGGAAGATGAGTCTTCCTGAGTACAGGCTGTGGAGACCACCCACTGCACTACCTACCTGTCATATTATTTTTTTAAGGCATTCATTAAGTATCTAGTATCTGTCAGAGACTGCGCTATGCAATTTATAAATCTTATCTCGTTTGATCCTCACCTGAAAGGTGGGTGCTAGTAGTGTCCCCATTTTACAGATGAAGAAACTGAGATGAAGTGACTTGCTCAGGGTCACACAGCTAACAAATATCTGAGGTCACATTCCAATTCGGGTCTTCCTGATTCCAAGTCTTCCCACACCTCTACCAAGAGACAATCTTGAAAGCCCCTCATTTTACAGAGTTGGCAGCCCCAAAAAGGGAAAGTAACTTGCCTCAGGTCAGAATAAGCTACAAATTGAGGACTTCTATTACTACCGTGTTTCCCCGATAATAAGACACTGTCTTATTTTTTTTTTTTGGACAGAAAAACACCAGAGGGCTTATTTTCAGGGGAGGGCTTATTTTAATGAACATTGACAGCAATTTTAATAAACAGGTAAATGTGAACAAAAAAATGTACCTTTATTCAATAATGAATTCAATAAAGAACAGGATGACACGCTCACTGCTGCAGCTCTGATTGGATGCAGCTCGGAGCGTGGCGTGTGTTTCACAGGGGGGAGGGGGGGCAACGGTGCATACAGAGGGTACCGTAATGTAGCGTGTAGCGCAGGGGATCACCTTCACTACAGCAGCAATCTCAATAGGGCTTATTTTCAGGGGAGGGCTTATTTTAGAGGAATCTTACACAGTAAGGGGAGGGCTTATTTTCGGGATAGGTCTTATTATCGGGCAAACACGGTAAACCATGATGTCTTTCCTAGAAGTAGATTGAGATCAAAGAATTTAAAAGAAAAAAAAGGGAGGGGGGAAGTCCAATTATTACAGCCTATTCTAACCATTGTCCTCCCACTCATTCCAACCAGAAATTAGTACAGTTATCCCTTCCACAACATGACTTTCACCATTGCCGTTTTGAAATATCACAGGTCAGTATAAGAAATTAATGGGAATTTGGGGGGAGTTTAGCAGAAGTTGCAGACAATAAGTGAAGTCCAATAGATGACACAGAGCCTATGATGAAATAATTAACCCAAGTTTTATAATAAAGTACTGTAAACATCCCATAAAAGAAAAAGAAAAAAATCAGATTTATTTCTGGTATGAAGGAGGGAGGGTCAAACAGTTTTAAGGAGATTTTTCAGATCATGGGGCATGGGGGGCACACCCCTAGCCCCCACAACGTGGAAAGGATAACTCTATTTTGGATTAGATGGCTTCTATCAATGCCAGCTCCCATAGTCTATCCTCGGTTCTAAATTAGTTCTTTCTGGCTTTATCCATTTCTTCTTCTCCTCTCAGACCTCAGGTACACAGCCATTTGCTTTGATTACACTAGAGGGAAGTTATAAGCCACAGGAAACAGAGAAGCAATCTTTGTGATCCCCCCACGGAGCTAAAGCTGAGCTCTGACCCCAATTTATGGCCACGCTTGGGAAAGAGATATCTCTGCCCACTCTGGTGCTGTATTTTTCTTCCACTGGCTGGACCCACCCAGCTCCCTCCACAGAATGCTTTAGGGAAATAGAGGGGGCTGTGGAGGGAGAAGAGGGATTTGTTATCAAAGAGTAGCAGGGAAATTTGGTACAAATCATTTGTCAGCCTAGACTTCTAGATACCTCTGGTGCCAAGAAATTTTTTTTTTGGATAGGAAACAAATATTAGTTTCAGAGGTTTGTGGGGTTTTTTTCCCTCCTTCTCCCTGCTCCCCCCTTCATTTCAACTCCATTCAGCAAACATTTCACTCAGTGCCTGTGGTGAGTTGAGTAGTGGGCTGAGAAAGATAAACAGTTGGATGATGCATAGCCCCTGGCCTTGTGGATCTCTCAGCAGCCTTTGACACTGCTGATCACTCCCTTCTCTTTGATACTCTCTTCTTTTTAGGTTTTCAGGATTCCACTATCTCCTCCTATCTATCAGACTGTCCCTTTTCTGTCTCCTTTGCTGGATTCTCATCCAGATCATCCTTCTTACCATGAGTGCTCCTCTAGGTCTGTGCTAGGCCCTCTTTTCTTCTCCCTCTGCACTACTTCACTTAGATCTCCCAGTCTAATCTGGGGATGAGACACAAACATAAATAACAATAATGTACAATGTGGCATATGCCACCACATATATGTGATAAGTGCCTATGAGAGGAGTTAACACAGTGAGGGGGCTTCACTGACTGGGAATCAGGGAAGGCTTCATGGAAGAGGTAAAATTTAAGTTGAGTTTTGAATGAGGTTGAAGAACTCAACATATAGGGGACAGCTAGGTGGTATAGTGAATAGAGCACCAGCCCTGGAGTCAGGAGGACCTGAGTGCAAATCTAGCCTCAGACACTTAACACTTGCTAGCTGTGTGACCTTGGGCAAGTCACTTAACACCAATTGCCCTACCTTCCCCCTCCAAAAAGCTAAAAAGAAAAGAACTCAACATATAAAACACAGAAAAGAAAGACTTGGTGAAAATGTGGTCTGTAAGCACTTGAGTATACAATCACCTAATCTTGGAGTCTCTACCTACCCCCTGATATTATTAATAATAAAGGATGCTTATATATCACTTTGAAGTTTGAAAAACAGTTAATATACATAATTTCATTTGAGCTTCACAATAGCCCTATATGGTAGATAATATAGATATTTCAATTTTATACATAATGGGGCTTTTGGAGCATGCCCAGATTGCCTACCATGGCTATACCATTAAAGGGGCATACCTGGGCATGCCTAGATCTAAGATGGAGGTATTCTGCATCCCCTCCCCCATGGGGGATGGCAGCTTCCTTTGATTAGATGCATGGTAGAAAGGCTGCACCTATAAAACTTGTCAGGCTGAGACACTTGCTTTCTTTCTAAATATTTTTTTTCCTATGCACTCTTTCCTATGCATGCTATGGGTCCAAAGGTTGAAGATTACAATTCACCCATTGCACAGGCACCATAAACTGAAACAAGAAGCAAATCACCTCACCCTACCTTTTGCACAGGCTCCGAGACATGGACCAAGGGAAATATGTTTCTATTTTGTGTTGTTTGTCCTCAGTTTCAGGTGCTGATGGGGAATTCAGGTCATGACGATCTCAAAGCCCACATTGACTTACTATCCCCTTCTCCAAAGAGACTCTTTCAAACCTTTTCATCCCTCCTCAAGCCTCCCAAAGTTCCCACACACACAGTCTTAGCTGAAAATTTTGCCCCATATTTTACAAAGAAAATTGAGGCCTTCACCCCCTCATCTTCTATCATTCGGATGCTTTCTGCCACTCTCCTCCTTCATATCTGTCTTGTATGATGAAGTAGTTTTAATCCTTACCAAGAGAGCCATTCCATTCCCTCTCCTCTAAGACAGATTGCTCCTTCTGTCACACACTTTCTCTCTGCTAGCTCATTTCCTACTGCGTACAAACATGCCCGCATCTCCCCCATCCTGAAAAAAACTCTCACTTGATCTTTCCATCACCACTAGCTGTTGTCCCATATCTCTTGTGACCTCTGCAGTTAAACTCCTCCAAAAGACAGTTTACAAAAGGTACCTTAACTTTCTCTTCTCTCCCTTTCTTCCTAACCTCTTACCATCGGCGAAACTGCTCTCTCCCAACTTACTAATGATCTCAGTTGCCAAATCTAATGACTTTTTCTCAATCCTTATTCTCCTCGACCTTTCTCCAGCCTCTGACACTGCCGATCATTCTCTCTTCGTTCATACTCTCTTCTTTTTAGGTTTTGGGGACACACTGTCTCCTGGTTCTCCTCCTATCTGACTACTTCTCTGTCTCCTTTGCTGGGTTCTCATCCAGGTTATGCCTTCTTACCATGGGTGTTCCTCAAGGTTCTGTCCTATACCTTCCTTTCTTCTCCATCTACACTATTTCACTTGGTGATCTCATCAGTTCCTATGGATTTAATTTCCATCTCTATGCTGATAATTCTCAAATCTACTTATCCTGCCCCAACCTCTCTTACATTTCCAGCTGCCTTTCAGAAATTTCTATTAGATTTTCAGTAGACATCTTCAACTCAGCAGGTCTAAAATGGAACTCATTGTCTTTCCCCAAAACTCTCCTCCTCTCCTACCTCCCCTATCACTGCCAAATGGTAACACCATCCTCCCAGTCCCTCAGGTTCACCATGTAGGAGTCATCCTCGATTCCTCACTATCTCTCACCTGTCTAAGCTGTTTCCAAGTCCTGTGATTTCCCCTTTGCAACATCTCTCAAATATGGTGCCTTCTCTCCTCTGACACTGCTACCACTCTGGTGCAGGTCGTCATCACCTCATGCTTGGTAAATTACAATAGCCTGACGGTGGGTCTCAAGTGTCTCCACTCCAACCCATCCTCCATTCACCCACTAAAGTGATTTTCCTAAAGTGCAGATCTGATTATGGCATTCTCCTCCCTCATCCCTTCCTGCCACTACTCTGAACTCCAGTGTCACACAGAATCAAATGCAAAAGGATTGCTTGACATTCAAAGCCCTTCATAAGGTAGCCCTTTCCTACCTTTCTAGTCTTCTTATATCTTACTCTCTGATTTATATTCTTCACCTCCTGGGTGTTCCATGCACAAGACAAGCCATCTCTTGGCTCTAGGCATTCTCTCTGGTTATCTCCCATACCTGGAATGCTCTCCCTCCTCCACTCTCACTATTGACCTCCCTATCTTCCTTTAGGTGCCCACTAAGAGCTCAGCTTCTACAGAAAGCCTTGCCTGAACCTTCTCATTTCTAATGCCTTCCTTCAGATAAATTATCTCCTATTTATCCTATAGATAGCTTGTTTTGTATATATGTGTTTGCCTGCTGTCTTCTCCATTAGATTATAAGCTCCATGAGACTAGGAACTGTCTTTAGTATGTTTATGTATCACCAGAATTTAGCATAGTACCTGACACAAAGAAGGCACTTAATAAATTTTATTGATTCATTGATTGATTGCAGATGAGATAGTATAGCCAGCCTGCCTGGAGGGGAAACCTAGACAAGCCAAGGTGTCTAGGAGACCAAGTAGATTTTAGACATGGAACTGGGACTGTGTTCATAGGAACTGAGCTCAGTTATGAACCTAATCTCTAATCTCCTTCACAGCCACAGAGACTGAGGTAACTAACGGGGTGAGGATTATGCTTCCCATGTTTTGGAGGAAGTAAGTTTGTATAGGTGTTTATATATGTGATCATACTTTTTGAAGTATTTTTTTAAAAGCTAATCCATCTGTTTCTGACTAAGGGGAACTGGGGTGTAGGAGTCCCTTCCCTATAACTTGGGTACCAGCATCTGGGACTTGAGTCATTTGTAGAGAGGGTGGCCACATTCCCCAGAGCCCTTAAGGGAACCAGAGAACCCAAGGGAGTAATAGAAAGTAACATAGGGGGTTTTCAGGCAATGAGGGGCCAAGGTAGTCAGTGTTATACATGCGTGAGAAAACTAGAGCTAAGAGGGAAGACATGACTTGTCCAAAGTCATACAGAAAGTAGGAGTCAGAGGAAGCATGTGCCCCCAGATATTTCTGACTACAATTCAGTACGTATCCTAGTTATATAGGCTTATCCTACATTTTCTCTCCCTCCTTGGCAGTATCCAGGAAAATGAAAGATATTTCACTAAGTCCTTATACTTCCCAAACAGTGCTCAGACATAGGTTTTTACCTAAGTCTAGGGGCTCAGTGCATTTTCCTAGTCTTTAGAATTGGGGATATACCTTACAACTCCTCCCTCTCCTACCCTTCTTTCCTGTCCCTCTTGTCTCCCCAAAAGAGTCATCAATATTCATTCACATCTTTCATTTATTCACTCAAAATCTTTCAAAAGTACCTAGCTTTTCATGTTAGTCTGATTTCCCTCAACCAATCCATAAATTCCCTGAGAGCATAGTAGCATGCTGTTCACATTTATTATTCAATCATTTTTCAGTCATGTCCAACTCTTCATGACCCCATTTAGAATGTTCTTGGCAAAGATCCTGGAATGGTTCGCTATTTCCTTCTCCAGCTCATTTTACAGATGAGGAAACTGAGACAAATAGGGTTAAGTGACTTGGCCAGGTTCACATAGCTAGTAAGTTTCTGAGGCCAGATTTGAAGTCAGAAAGATGAATCCTTCTGACTGGCCTGGAACTCTATACACTTCACCACCCAGCTACCCATACTGGTCATATACATAATAAATAATACTTAATTAAATCATTCAGAGAGTCATAGTTTCATCAATATAGATTATCCACACCTACTAGAATAGTGATTTTTGTTGTTATTGTTTTATGTTTTTTGTCATAGACCTCTTTGATAATCTGGTGAAGCCTATGGGTTAAATCATGTGAAATAAAATGTATAGGATTACAAAGGAAAGTCAATTGTATTGAAATATGGTTATTAATATATGTGTATATATGTATGTATATCTATATAAAAATTCAGTATTACATAAGTTGAATTGAGTATTTAATTATATTGAAATATATTCAATTTAAAAATTATATTACATTAAATGTAATTAAATCACATTTAAATTACAATAAAATTCCATTATATATACATGCATACATATATACAAATTCAATTATGTATGTATATATGTATGTGTATGTGGGTGTAAGTATGTATGTATGCATGTATATAATTTAATTTCACAAACCAATTAAAAACCCCTGTACTGAAGGGTTTCATGAGATTCTAGTAGATTCCCTGGTGACCAACCACAAACTCCTAGAATTCTAAACTGTCAGTTAGAGCAGGCTTCAGAGACCATCTGTCCAATCCACACACAAGCAAGAAATTCTTCTAAATCTCATCTGACATTGTGTGAAGCCCTCTAGAAAGTGGGAACCCACTGCCTCCCAAGAAAGCCAAATACACACTTGGATAGCTTTCCAAAGCAAATTTAGATTTCAAGTAATTAAATTAAGCCTACATATGATATTTTTTGGGAAATTTTCCATTCAATGGTCATAACTCTATACTGAGGGGCCAAGGAAAACAACACTAATTCCCCTTCCTTGTGAAAACTCTTAAAAACAATTTGTCATCTACTCTATCATCAAGTCTTCTGCAGGCTAAGTATCCACTATTCATTCAACCAATCCTAGGATGGCCCTTCACCATCTGGGATGGCCTACTCTGGGGAGTCAACTCTCTGATGATAAGGTCCTTCCTTGTCACTTAGGCTGGTTTTTAGATGATAGCTGAAGTCAGTCCATTGTTTGATCTATTCTTAAAGTCTTAGCAGTTTTATAGGAGCTCTCAAGGTTCATATTTTCTTGATAGCATTTGAGACCCTAAGATTACCTTCACCCTAGGAGGAAGCATTATATCAAGAAAAAAAAGATGATTTCTCAATAAAATCACAGAATTGAGCTGAATAAGTCTGAAACAAATTGAATTGATTTGATTGAATTGCTGAATTGAATTGATTTGAATTGAGTTGGGCCAAAATGATTGGCTTTGATAGATCTGAGTTAAAATTAATTGAACTTATTGGACTCAAATTGATTTTAATTTCTTTGAAGTTAATTGAATACAATGGAATTAATTTGAATTGAATTGTACTTGAATGAAGCATGTTGTGCTAAACTCTGCTGAGATGAGATATGTTGAATCAAACTGAATAGAGTTGTAAGAGGCTGAGTAGACTGGAATAGAATTACATTGAATTCAGTTGTGTGGAAATAAAGTTAATTGAATTGAATTGAATTCATTCCCAATAATAACTTTTTCAGGTGTAGGGATAGCCTTAGGTACTGCTGTGAGTTGGTCATGTTTTTACTCAGTCCTTTTTCCTCTATTTCACGGGCTTCCTATTCCACATCCCCTATGGGCGTATGTGTGTGTGCACGCATGTGCATGAGCGTGCCTATGCACACACACACACACACACACACACACACCTGTAGATCCCAGTGCTTTATTGATGACTCTGGTACCTCCTGTAAGGGAAGAAAGTTCTGATATTATCAGAACTAATATTATTGCCACCAAACATTTAGAGGATTAGTTATTCACTCTCCCAGAAATGTGCCCATTTTTTGTATGCTTTTTATTTTTAATAAAATTTTGCTTCTATATCACCTATATTTCTCCATGTTGCTCTCTCCTTCCCCTCCCAGAGATTGATCTCTTTAAAAAAAGAATGAAAAGAGGAAATAAAACAGTTTAGCAAAACTAACCAACCCATCAAAAACAGTATCTGATGTTTTATATTCAGCATTCCAAATACAAGGCTGGCCCCTCACCTCTACAAAGCAGCAGGAAGAGGCGCCTCCTGATGTCTCTCCTCTGCGGCCATGCCTACTTGTTATAATTTTATATCTTTCAGTTTCAGTTCTTCTGTTTTCATTGTTCTTCCCTCATACACTGTTGCAGTCATTGTACATATTGTTTTCCTGGCTTTGCTTACTTCACTTTGCAATTTAAAAGATGTAGCTGGAAAGGGGTGATTCTTAGATTCTTAGAAAAGGAGTGAAGTAGACAAATGGTCGATGTTGAATGTAAAGTAGCCCAGCCTGGCAGGAACTCATGTGGATGACTGAACAAATGAATGAACGAATGAACAAATAAATGAATGATTGAATGAATGAGTGGAGCATTTATTAAGTGCTTACTGTGTGCAAAGAACTGTACTAAACCTCAAGGATACAGAAAGAAAAGTAAGATAATCCCTACTGTCAAGAAGCTCACATACGGAAGGCCACACATATGGAAGATTTCATTTCCTAGTCAGATGGAAAGATCCCATTGCCCTTATGGTAAAGTGACAAACCAGATGTTAATGCTTCTTTAATTTCATTTCCATTGATAAAATCATATCAGTTTATATATATTTATATATATATATATATATATATATATTTATATATATATGCAGGGGGTATACTAGATGTGGTTGAAAGTAAGTTGTGGTGGAAGGTATTGAATTCTGGGGCAGTCTAGCAATAAGGACACATTAAAAGTTCATAGCACCTTTGCAAAAGTGAGAGGTGCAGAGATAAGGAACATTGCATGCATTTTCACTTTTTTTCAATCTATTAATGGGCTTCGCCGATTTTTTTTCTTTTTCCTTCTTTTACTCATATTTATTGTTATCGAGAATGGGGAAGGGAAAGGAAGGGAAGGGAGGAGAAGGGAAAGAGGAGGGGAGAGAAGGGAGGGGGAGGGAGAGGGGAGGGGAGCAGAGGAGAGGGCAATAATGGGAGAAATGTAGGTAATGTAAAGACAAAATATATCAATAAAACTATTTTAATAAAAGAACTCTTAAACAGCAAAGTAACCTGATCTAAGTAGAGGATGTGTAGGGTTCCCCCAGGAATGTGAGTAGGATGGGCCAGAGGCAGAGAGGTACCTGTAAAGAAGTCATTGCAATGAATCCCAACTGCTTACAGGATGCAGTAGAATTCTATGCCTCTCATTCAAGTTTAGATAAGAGGTAAGGTACTCTTGGCTAGGGGTGGAGGCTACAGGCATAGAAAAGACACAGAAGGCTACAGATATAAAAGCTATATATGGGGAAAACATGGCAGAACCAGAATCAGCACTATAGCCACAAGTCTCTATTGAGCCCCTGCAGTGCTCTCTTCCTCCTTAGGTAACATCCAGGGAAGCTTCTAAGTCTAAATCTATGATTCGATGATCATTAGGGATTCATAATCTAGTAGAAGATACAATGTGTATTCTGGACCCTCAGCTAGATGAGGCCATCTGGCTGAGCCCAGCGGGCATTTTTTAAGAGATTATGACCACACAATTTAGGTCAATGTAGTATTGTAGAAGAGTCTCTTCTCTGGGATTCAGAACACCTGGAATCACATTCCAGTTCTGTTGCTTACTAGCTGTGTGACAGTGACTGTCAAACACCTCTCTGAATTAAGCCAATGTAAGAATTTGGTGTGATTTTATGCCTAGATAGGTAGGTAAATAGATAGATAGATAGAGATATCTCTATCTATATATGTCTGCATGTATATATGTGTGTGTATATATATATATTTTTTCTATAAGAGTTTTGTTTTCTTTTTCTTTTTTCTTCCCTCATTGAGAGTGGAGGGAGAAGGAAGAAGAGAGATACAATAAACATATTTTTTCATTGGAAAAAATTTATTTAAAAAAATTAGGGGTAGTAATGTTGTAATGGAAATGCAAATTTAAAGATCTTCCCTGCCCCTAGGCTAAAGTGCACCTGGAGCCTGGTGTGGGAGGCTTGTTTTTCAGTAGATACTTTTTGATTGGCAAGTGGGTCCAGAAGGTTGTTACATTCTCTGAGCCAGGAGCAGGCTATATAAACCCTGATTTGAGGCTTTGTTTTGGGGCTCACTTTGAGAAGTGTTCTGTGATTTGATCAGATGAGACTCTGGGAAGCCGTTGTTGAGAGCCCCCCAGCTTTGAAAAACCCAGATGTTGATTTGGTATGGATGTAATGGTTGGACAGTTTGGAAATGTCTACTTGATCTGTTTCTCTGTCTTGATAATTCTGTCTGTATACTCTGAAGTTCAGGGTGCTGACCTTTTCCCCTGAGCTAGGTAAATTATATATGTTTGACTGATTAAAGTAAGCTTGTTAACCCATTTTGAGTTGCTTTCCTTTATCAAAGCAGATCCAAGAACCTCTGTTGGCAGCCACCCTGGGGACGCTGGGGTGCTTGCTGCTACAAATGTCTCTTGACTATCTAATATGGTTATTGATCATATGAGATAATACACATAAAAACACTTGGTAAACTGACATTTTATGCAAACATAAGGGATTAAGGGGTCAAATTCCAGTGCAATAGAAGAATTTAGCCCATAGGATCTCTCCACAACCCAAGCTACTAACCCTAGCACATGCTCTCCACCCACAGGCCCCTAGCTCTATGCAATGCCCATTTAGTTTAATTCCTCATGAGATGGTTTTCCAGATATTGCCAACATTCTGAGCCTCAGAATGGAAGAATCAGAGATGTTAAAAGGAAAAATTCATCAGCACACACACACACACACACACACACATACACACACACTCCTCCTCCTCCGTCTACCTATCTATCTATCTATCTATCTATCTATCTATCTATCTATCTATCTATCTATCTATCTATCTATCTATCTATCTATCTATCTGGCTAGAGGCCAGATTTCTCCCTTGCCTGATAGACCACAGTCTTCACCAGTGCCAAATGAATTGACTGTGATCACTGTTAATACAATGAAATTCAAGGGGAATTGCAATAATAGCAATTACTTAAAAGGAAAGGATAACCACTATAACTGGCTACCCATTCATTATAAATGCCAGTCTTTATTGGGTCACACCAAAGGATCAGGCAGGCCTGTTCTCTCCAAGAATCTTAGAGCTGAAAAAGTGGTATATCAGAGAATGTTAGAATACAGAATGAGAGTTGGAATATCTCTAGAACACCAGGTGATAAAACATAGAAATTTGAATTTTACATCTTGAAAGGACCTTAAAGGACATATATCCTTTGTCCTCATTTTACAGAGGACAAAATTGAAGCCAAAGAAGGAAGGAACAAGACCAGTTACTCAGAAATTTCATGACAAAGGCCAGGTGTGCTGATATTCATCTGAGTGAAAGATTTTCTGAGTATAATTGTCTCTTTAGAACAAAAATAGTCAATGGGTAATGTGTTCCAGGAGCTATCTGTCCTGATCCAAAATAATAGTGGACATAATACCTCAATTCAATTCAATAAACACTTACTGATATATTACTATGTGCAAGGAACTAGAATATAAGAACACAGCTATATTCAAGGCAGTCTTTGCATTTAAAACATTTCCATCCTAAAGGGGTAGGATAAAACACATACATAAGTGTATTACAAGAGAAACTGGGGCAGTAGGACTATTTAAAATTTTTAGAAAGTGGGGGGAAATCAGGGATAGGTAAACGAAACCATTGGTACCTGAGCTGAGCCTTACATGAAGATAATGATTCTAATAGAGTTGAAAATAAAGGAGTTCCTTCAAGACATGGGAAATAGCTTGCATCAATGTATAGAAAGCAGGTAATTGGTTGTCAAGTATGGAGAGTAGCTGAGAGTCCAGTATAATTGAAATGTAGAGTATGTGATATAGAGTATCATGAAATATGGTTGCAAAAGTAGGTGAAAGTCAGATAATATAGGGCTAACTTAAATGTCAGGCTAAGGAGTTTTTTTTTTATCCTTTCAGTAGTGGGGAATCATTGTAGATTTTTGAGTAAAGGAAGGGCATGGTCTAGCTTGTACTTTAGGATGATAATATTGATAATTTCTAGGAAGGATTAAGGAGGAGATTAGGGAGGATGGATTGGGAATAATAAGACAGAGCTCTAACTCTGGTCAAAAATTGAGACCTGAACCTGGTCACAGACACAGTAAAATATCCCTAGAGTGAATCACAGAGATTGAAAATGTGGAGACCAATTACACAGCAATTTCAGTCGTCCAGATGAAAGGTAATGAGTGGCTAAACTAGGGTAGTAGTTATGTGAGAAGAGAGAAAGATGATGCATGTGGGAACAGCTTTTGAGGTTGAATCCACAAAACTTAGCAATTGATTGGATGTGAGAGATGTGATGAATCAAGGATGGTTTTAAGATTATGGAAGTGACTGATGGGAAGAATGGGGATGTCCTGAATAGGCAAGTATAGGAGGAAAATACCAAGTTCCATTGTGAATCTGCCTAAGACAGAGAGGAAGAACTGCTTGAATAATGTAATTTGACATCCAACTCCAAGATAATATTTTGGTCGACCTCAGATAATTGACTGATAGTTGTTCTTTCATATCTGGATGAGGCTGGTTCAATAATCAAAATACTGTCAAGTTGAAGGCAAAGGACTGGCCATCACTGAGACAAAGTGATGTTCCTATTACTGGTCACTGGATGGACTGCAACTCAAGTCACAGAATCATAGAATCTCAGATCTAGAAGGGATCTCAAAAACTAACTATCCAGCCCCACCTTGGACAAGAATCCCCTCCAAAATATCCTACAGATGCTCGTCCTTTCTCTCTCTGCATAACTCTGTTAGGTTTTTCAGTTGTTTTTTTTTATATTTTTCCCTTGCATAGGGAGAAGAATTAGGGCCTGAAGCTGTGATTTCATTGATATAGAGAATTTCCAAGTGAGGAATTTACACCTACAAATACAAGTCGGCATCTTTTCTGCATTTTATCATTTCAGAGCTGCCTAGACTGAGCACTGATTTGTCAAATGATTTGCATAGGCTTACGCTTGAATTCAGGTCTTTCTGACTGAGGCTACTTCCATACACAATATACAATACAGCAATCCTTTCCTTATGAAAAGCCTAAATTGCCTCTTTGAAACTTCCTCTTCTTGTTCCTAGTTTTGCATTTAGAGATCAAGAAAAAAACAAACCCAGTTCTATTTCCACATTATTGTTATTCAGTCATGCTTGACTCTTTATGACTCCATTTGGGGTTTCCTTGGCAAAGATATTGGAGAGGTTTGCTATTTCCTGCTCCAGTTCATTTCACAAATGAGGAAACCGAGGCAAACAAGGTTAAGTGACTGCCAAGGGTTATATAGTTAGTAACAGAACTAGTCACATAGCTAGGCCAGATTCGAACTCAGGAAGCTGAGTCTTCCTGACTCCAGATCCAGCACTCTATCCACTGTGCCACCTAGCTGTCCATATTTCCACACTACAGCCTTTCAAATAATTGAATATAGCAAATGTCCCATACAGTTGAGTGGCACAGAGGATAGATCTCTGGGCCTAAAGTCAGGAAAATCTGAGTTCAAATCAGTTTCAGACTTGGCTAGCTGTATGAGCCTGGGCAAGTCACTTAACCTCTGTTTGCCTAATTTCCTCGACTATAAAATTGGGATAATAATATTACCTATATCCTAGGGTTGTTATATGAATCAATTGAGATAATATCTATAAAGAGCTTAATGCAGTGCTTGGGACATAGAAGGCAATAAATGCTTCCTACTAAGATGTCTCTTCTCCATCTTAAACATTCCCAGTTCTTTCTAACAGTTGTCACATCCCATAACCTCAAGACTTGCCAACATTCTGATGATTTGCTGGACCCCTGTTTTATTCCAATCAGTATTTTTCAGTTGGATATGATTCCATAGAGGTAGTGATTATAAATTCTGCATATAAGGCTCCAGAGATGTGAACTACAGATTGTAAGTTCACTTGCTTAATCTAGGGAAGCTAACTAGAGGACCTCCATTCTTATTTTTTTCTTTATGGTGACCAAGCCCAGTGTGGCAGGAGTGACTCAATGACAGGGAAAGTCCCCCGGCTATTTTTGTTGCCCCTTCATCCTTTGTCATCCCTCTATTGCCCAACATGAGATGACCATGAGCACATAGCCAATGAGTAACCCTGATTTCCAGCCTGTGGTCTACCCTTCTACCAGCCAGCTGACCCAGATAGATGTTTTGACATCTGCTTATCAGTCCAATTCCCATCAGCTTGGTGGGATCTCTTGAAAGATCAAGATAGGTCTCTTAAGGTCTGCTCACTAGCCTATTTGTCAACCAAGGGGATTTTGTATTTTGTGTATAATATCCTAGAAAGCCAAGGGCAAGGTCTATCAATCAATGAGCTTTTGTAATTTCGGCCTGCTTCACCTGTATTGTCCAGGTATCAAGTCTTATAAAACTAAGGCCCTGGAGGAAGTGGGCATCTCAGATTATGAGGAAGATATGAAGTCTACTTCCTTAGTGGGGCTATGGAACTTTAATAAAGTGCCATTTACTCAGAGTTCTGTCTCAGTGCTTTCTATTCTTGAAAACTGGACAATTTTGAAAATCTCCACATTGGATTCACTTCTGTAAATGCTCTCTAGCTTATCAATTCCTTCTTAAAATGTAGTGATCATAACTGAACACAATGTAACAAATATGGTCCGACCAGGGCAGACTACAGAGGGACTATTTCCCATGATCCATATCCTAGACAATACACCCCTATTAATATAGTCAAAGACTGTGACTTTTGTTTTTGTTTTTAGTGACTGCCACACCACATTGTTGTTCCATGTGAATTTTGTAATCCACAAAACACCAGCACTTTTTCCAAGGAACTACTGTAGCCCTACTTCCTCTACCTTGTAATTGTGAAGTCATTTTTTTAAACTCCAGATAAGACTTAACATTTCTTCCTGTTACATTGAATCTTTTTTGATTCAGCTCCATGTTCTCTTCTATCAAAAATCTTTTTTTTTTAATCCCAACTTTGTCACCCAGGGTGCTAGGTATCCCTGACAGCTTTGTGTCATTCTGCAAATCTGATGAGCATGTGGATTTATGCCTTTATCTAAATCACAGATAATCATGTTCAACAGTACAAGGGGGGCAAGCAGAAATCCCAGATGCAATCCACTGAAGGCTTGCTTTCCATGTAACATTAAACTATCTAGTATTCCTTGAGTCTGGCTATTCAGCCATTTTTGAATAGTAAGACTGAGTTCTAACTCTGGTCAAAGACTGAGGCCTCAACCTGACCACAGGCTGAGCCCTACTTAACCCTCAGCACTAGGTAACTCTTGGACAAGAGAATTCTTATAGTACATAAAAACTCCCTTCCTTTCTATCAAGACCGTTCAGATGTTTTTCAGTCATGTTCATTAATGAGCAAAAAATGGTACATCGGATTTATGTCCTAACTGTTGAGCACTATCATCTTTCTGTACCTCCATCTTGGCTTTGTTGCTTGGCTTTGATAAAGTCCTTGAATAATTCTAAAGAATTCATTGATGAGTAGTCTGAAACTTTCCTCAGAGAGTAGAAGTGGTCTCCAAATACACCAAACTCCCCTTAATGACCTGTCAGGGATTAATCCATCATCCTGGGTCTTCTATTCCTCTTGAATTCATTTTCCCAAAGGCCTTCTAAAGATAGCCCTATCTATGTTGTAACCCAAGGAATCACTGATTCCAGGGATATCTGATCTCAGCTTTGGAAAAGCAGGAGAGGGAAGGATAATGGTTAAGGTGGTATGGGAACTTGTAGGAAGGGAATCTTTCAATGTTCCTAGGTCACATTGTACCCACAAATTATACCCTTCACCCTGACCATGTCAAATAAAACTAAGTTGACACAAAGAATGAAATTCTATCAAAGAGATAGGCAAATCTGTCTTTAACTTTGTTTTAACCTCTTTCCAAAACCTTGTTTCTTATGAGTCCAGGATAGACTTCTCTGACAAGCTCTGAATGAGTGAGACATATATCTTTAGCTCAGAAATTGTGAATCAGGGAGAGGAACTTAGTGAAAATAATAATCCTTTACATTTTGACAGCACTTTATGCGTACAAAGCCCTTCACCAATTATTGCATCCTGGATCTTTGAAACACCCCTGGGAGACAAGTAGAATGGGGGTGGGGGGTGAACTATTTCCATTTGATATATGAACCTCGGAGAAACTAACTGACTCTTTCATGGCCACACAGATATTAAAAGTCAGAGCCAGTATGGATACAGTTCTTTTCACTCCTAGTCATTTGTTCATACAAATACACCACAACCCTTCTCACAAAGTAGGCAGACAGGTATGTCATGTAGGGACTTGGTCAATATTTGTGGAACAAATGAATTGGATAAATGATCAATAGAATAGATAAATAATTGACTGACTGACTGAATGAATGAATGAATGGCCTTCTTTAACCCAACCAGCTTGTGACTCCACTGCTTGAGCTTTAACTTTCATGCTACAACTTAAATTTCAAGTCACACAGAGATTGCATGACTTTTTCCTCATGGTGGCCCATTCCATTGTTGTTTGGATTAAATTGCCTTTAGAAATTATGTTTATTTCCTTTTATAAAGAATTGAAATATGTGTCTCTATAATGTCCATCATCAAGACCCAGAGAGAATCTTCCAAGGGTATTGGCATCAAGGCACTGGCAAATTTGAGCGTCAAATCAATCACTTTACTTCACTCTTTGTCTTTATTGTAGTAAAATGAGAATCCCTCCCCCACCCCAAGCCAAGGTTTAATCATAGGAGGTCAATCTATGACACTGAGCCTCAATTAACATGGAATCCTTCCCATGTGATCCCCCCTGGGAAAGGACTGCCATAGCAAGGCCCTTCCCTTTGACTGAATGTCTCTTAGCTCCATTGCCCTAGTTTGGGGAGAAAGAATGATAATAATTCAGTTTTTTTTAACAAGTGACAGCAGAAAGATTCCCTGGGGATCCAGGTTTAAATGGATTGCAAGCTCATTATGATTCAACAGTGTGAGATGGTATCTAAAAGCTAATGTGGATGTTAAGTTACATTAATAAAAGTTATATTGAGAATGAAGGCGGTGATAGAACAAAGAGAAAAATACATGCTCCCTGCCCTGGTCATACTCCATCTAGAGACTAGATCATTGCATATAGTTCTGGGCATCATATTTGAAGAGAGATGCTCCTGAAATAGTGAGTCTTATAGGAAGGGAGGTTGCCTATCTAGTCCCCTAAAGTGAGTTTCCCTTCTGGGGATAAGGAGTAGTTAAAACCACAGGGTGACCCTCTGTGTTTTAGGGATGATGGTTTAGGACCCTGCAGGACAAAGGAATTTGCTTAAATGTCAGGGTATTATCCTGTTGGGCAATATCAAATCCAGTTCTGCCCCAAAGGCAGCCAATACCACTGTATTACAGGGTAGAAAAGACTTTAGGACCTTTGTAGAAAAATAAGACACACCTGAGAAGGAAGAGAGTGATGTTGATTGTTTATGGACTATTTTGAATTTTTATGTGTTTCCTACCTTTGTTTAATAGGCTCTTGTGAGTTGAATCTTTTGCATTTTCTCTGGCTTGAAATAAAATATATTGTGCCCCCCACACCCCCCAAAAAAACAAGCATAGAGATCAACAGAAGAGAGTGATCAGGATGGTTAGATAATTAGAAACCATGATATGCAAGGATCCAACTAAAGAAACTAGGGGTAGTTATCCTAGATTTTAAAAAAAAGGTATTTGAAGAGTCTTCAAGTATTTGAAATAAGGATTATAATATGAAAATGGTGACATTTTCTTCCTCTTAATTTAGGAGGGCAGGATTCAATCAAAAGACAATGTGTGGAAATTACAGAAATAATGATGTAAGGGTAAAAAAAAAACTTCCTAATAATTAATACTAACCAAAAGTGTAATGGGTTGGGTGATTGTCTCATAAAGTAGTGAGTTCCCCAACAATAGAGGTATTTAAGGAGCAACATAATGACTTTTTAAGGGCATTATTAAAGCTACTTCTCTTGAAGTTTTAGTTGCATTATCAATTGTATCAAACTGATCCCTACAGACCACATATTGACATTGAAAACCACAAATCAACATCATCTATTTTATTGTAGTTTTATTTATTTTATTGAACATGTCCTAACTACACTTTAGTCTGGTTTCTCTTGTATTCATGAGTGTTATGGATCTCCTGAAGATCATGATTTAGATATTTCTACATTAGGTAACTTCTAGAGGATGAGAATTTTCTAATCTGCTAGAAATGCAGCAGATACAGGTAGGCAGACAACAAGCATTTATTAAGCACTTGCTGTGTGTCAGGCACTGTGCACTAGGTATACAAATACAAGTAAAAACATAGATAGTCCCAGACTTGAAGGAATTTATGCTTTAATGGGGGAAGAAGACAATGCACAAAAAAGTGGAGGAGATGGAGAAGAAGGTGGGTGGGGATGAAGTACAAAAAAAAAGAAGCAGAAATGGGAGGATATAATGGTAATGAAATGGGAATACCTTTCCCATACATTAATCAGTCCATGTGACCTGCTTAAGTCACATGCAAGCCTAAGTTACATGAGTTTGAGTCACATTAAGCCTGTGATAGGAGGAGCTTGCTGATCGGGTGGAGCAGGAAGGGTGGAGCAGAGCCCAGAGGAAATTGGTCAGAGTAGTTACAGCTTAGAGAGAGAGAGACAGAGAGAGAGAGACAGAGAGAGAGACAGAGAGACAGAGAGAGAGAGACAGAGAGACAGAGAGACAGAGAGAGACAGAGAGACAGAGAGAGACAGAGAGAGAGAGAGAGACAGAGAGAGAAACAGAGAGAGAGGAAGCAGACAGCAAGCTGTGAGCGTTTGTTTGTGGGAAGGCCGTAGAAAGGAGAAGGCTTGGTGATGGCCAGTGATGGCTGGTGTCCTCTTCATTGTCATTGTGTATAGATTTCTTTGTTCCTATGATAGATTTGGCTTTCTGGTTTGAATAAATGTTTTGGTTCTGTCTTCCATGTGGAGAGTCTGTTTATGATTCAGAATCACACTAGCATATTCATAGCCACTGTAGGCACTGTGAATATCATATTGATGTTATAGAGGGGAACAAAGTATTACTGTTCTTGGCTCCTGTCCCAGATATAGTCACCATGAAGAAATTACCAAAGGGATAAGGGGTGTGGGGGTAAAGTATTTTCCAGAGTGAGAAGATTCAAGGTACTGAGAGAAGTTCCAGTGTGAGAAAGGAGTTGAGACATGGTAGCAAAATCCAGAGAGTCAGCAGTGCAGATAAGACAGGATTGAAGGATGGTCCAACAGAAAGAACATTGGGTTTGGAAGCAGAACACCTAAGATGGAATCCCAGCTCTTTTGTTTATTGTTTCTTTGGTCTTACTCAAGTCATTGAATTTTTCTGGGCTTTAATTTCCTCATTTGTGAAATGAAAGGAAAGAAATATATAATCATGAAGGTCCTTTCCAAATATAAGTCTGTGACCCTATCCTATGAGTTCCCTTCCATTCCCCTTGTGAAATAGGTGGCAGCCCAAATCTTTTTGTCTTTATATGCATGTGGCAGAGGTTCTAACATCTGCCCTGAGGTCCTGGTTGCTGATGGGAATAGGATGCTCATTCTAGCCAGACTAGTTCTTACCTGTGAGGCTCTGTGGCTTCCCCCATCCATGCTCACATGGGAAAACTGCTGCTCTCTTGGATATACAAGAATTGAGATTCTGTTCCTGAATGCTGGCCCTGTGCAGGGAGAAGCTGTGTCCTCCCTCGGGGCTCTGTTCAATGCTGGGCCAACACCACTCACATTTCCCCTCCTGCTTTTCCCTTTGGAGATATATGCAAATCCAACTGCCGAGCTGTTCCTTAATGTCAGATGTTCCAGGGATGAATGTCAGATTTGGTTTCAGCCTCAGTCAATAATGGCATTTGAAAGGATCATTTGTGATTTACACTGAAGCAGGAAAAATCAGTTCCTTTAGCTCTGTGAAAACCCTCCTCCACTCCCTCCCTTCTTCTGCTCCCTATCTTATCAAGCAACATAAGGGAAAAAAAACTGCTATTTCTCCTGATTCCTGAAAAAAGTCAACGTGACCAAAAAATTAAGTGTGGAAGGAAACCTTAATGGAAGAAAAACCCAAGGCCCAAGTGCCCCTCCCTCCATAAAAGGGGATTATCTCCATCATCATCGCCATCACTAGCACCATTTTAATTCCTATTTCTACTATAAGTAATGACAATCCCCATCAACATCATTATAATTGGCATGACCTTAGTCACTATAGTCACCATCACTGCTATTCATTTAAACATTATTGCCATCACCTCCATGATCACTCTCTACAGCATCATATATCAGCACTATCTCTATAATCACTGTCTATTAGCATTCATTTTATCACTATCATTACATCTGTCAACATCATCAGTATTTCACCATGGACCTCACCTTCATAATTATATCTACACTCAATATCAATTACCATGTGTCATCACAACCATCATCCCCATCACAATCATCACCAGTTAATACCATCATCGACATATCGCTGTCATCACCATCGACACCACATGCGTAAACCATCTTTATCATCCTCACCTCCACCTCTACCACCATCAGCATCATCAGTAATCTTATCACCATCATCTGTAGACATTTTTTTTCCATGCCTCATTTATACACTGGTCTTTGGTGAAGTGGTTCAGGGAGAATCACAGAATAGAAATATAGTAGACATATTGATATGAATACACAGTAATATATCAGAATCATTTAAAGGTCAAAATTAAGTTGACTTTAAATGTTTAAGTATTAGGATGAAGATGAGTGAATAAATCAGGGACCATAAGTAAGGATATGAACCATGGGAATTCTATCATCAGACTGTTCTGGACAGCTGGAGGGGTATATGGTAAGATGCTCTTTTTATCAGTCTAGGAGGGTTTCCTGGGAGATGGAGTAGGGTGGTTGTTATACTTTGCATAAGATATCATTTGAGGTTAAAAATCATATTCTGATATAAGGAATAGGGGATAGACTATATCTTTGATGTCATTGTCACAATTGTCAGTTGTAGCTAGACCAATGTTAGCTGACATCTTCTCTGCAACCTGTCTTAGAGAGTACCTAAAGAACTGATTGGCCAAGTGACTTGCCCAGGGTCACCCACCTGGTGGGTTTCAAAGATGGATCTGATACCAGGTCTTTCTGACTCCTTCACTATTCTCTATTCACTATATGACACTGTCTCTCCCAGGGTAGCTATGAGGGAAATACAGAGAATCAGCTTGAGATTCAGTTTGGGAGATTCATTTCATGAAGTATATGAAAAACACCTTTCTCTGTGAACAGACTCAGATTATACATTATTATGAGGGGAAGAGAGAAAAAAAATAGACAGAAATGAATATTCTTGTTGAGAAGACAATACGCATCCACCCAATATGCATCCACACACACACATACAAACACAGAAATTATGTAGCTCGTTCTAAATTGTGCTGGGGAAGCACCAAGGGCTAAAACAATTTCTAAGAGAGAGATATTCCTGTGTGCTGAACAAAGGAAGTCATGGCTTCCTGGAAGAGTTTGTCAAGCTTCTTACATTGCTAAGCTGAGCCTGAAATGTTGACTAGGTGGGGGTGGGGGAGGGGACGGGGTGGGAGTGGGGGTGGGTGTGAGGAAGAGGATGCTAAGCAAAGACACAGCAGTAGGGAAAGACTTGGATTAAAAGGAGAGTGGTGAGAAGGCAGAGGATACACATTGGAGAGGAGAGGGAACAATCCAAGAGCTGCACAAACAAAAAATCTTCCCTGTGAACTTTGTGGAGATACATTTTCATGTCAAATACTGTATTTCCTAAGTATTGCTGCAATTACCAAGAACCTCTTGGCACGGAATCATTTCTGCCTGGCTCTTTTGAATAGAAGTTGTTGTTGTGAAGTTGTTTCAATCGTGTCTGACTCTTCATGACCCCATTTGGGGTTTTCTTGGCAGATACTGGAGCAGTTTGCCATTTCTTTCTCCAGTCATTTTACAGATGAGGAACTGAGAGAAACAGGGTTAAGTGACTTGCCCAGGGTCACGCAGTTAGTAAGTGTCTGAGGCCAGATTTGAACTCAGCAAAATTAATGTTCCTGATTCCAGGCCCAGCACTCTATCCATTGTTCCACCTACCTGCCCTTTTAAAGAGAGAAGCTAAGGACAAAGTTTTCACTGGAGAAAGAGGCTTAGACCTTTATCTGCCCACTGACGACAGATGGCCCATGAGAGCATGGTTTCTGTCTCTGCTTTCTTTCCTGCTTTTAGGTGACAGAGATTAGAAATGATTATGTCCTTGTGAGCTTTGAAAGTTCAAAAAGAGCTAACTACCAGAAGTAAAAGAGGGGAAGCCACACCAAGATTTGTCAGAAATCAGGCAATGAGGACTGAAAAGACCCTGCCTAGTCCTGTCCGACAGTAGCAGAGATACAGACATATCTACCACTCATTGGCCATGCCACATTTGGAATTGAGCTTGGTGGAGTGAATGCTATGAGAAACTGTTAAGTATGACATCTCTTAGCAGGGACTAAGTTAGAATGGGGAGAGTGTACCTCTCAGTGTTCTGCTCTTACTATATAATTTCAGTAAATATTCCTTTGAAAAACCATAGCAATAATAACCAATAACCTCAGAACCTCTAAATTCATATCCTTAGCCATACCTTTGATAGCAAGATCTTAGAGAGTGAGAGGCAATTGAGGAAGGAAGAGGAAAGAGAAGAGATGGGAAAACATAAATTACCAGAACCGAAAGAGACATTAAGGATAATAGGCATTTTTAAATATGGCAGAATAGCACTTTTAGAATTAAATAATAATTACTTTTCAATTGTCAAGCATTTACTTTTTTGCCTCTCTCCTGGGGAAAAAAAAGAAAAATTCTTGTCACAAATATGCATAGTCAAGCAAAACAACCATACTTGCCATGTGCAAAAATATGTTGCATTATACATGTGATCCATCTTATCTCTGCCAAGAGATGCACAAAAATTTTCATCACTGGATGTCTTGAATCATAGTTTTCATTGCATTGATGAAACCTTGATTAAATCTTTCAAAAACCATCTATTTTTACAATAGTCTTATAAATTATTCTCCTGGTTCTGCTTATTTTACTGTGCATTAGGTCCTACAAGTCTTCCCAGATTTCTCTGAAACTGTCTTTTTTTCATCATTTCTTACAACACAATAATATTCCATTACATTCATAGACCATAACTTGTTCAGCTATTCTCCAATTCATGGACATCCCCCTTAATTTCTGGTGCTTTGACACTAAAAGAAAAAACATTGTAAATTAAGAAGAGAATAGTAAATGAGGAAACCCAGGAACTTGCGAGGGGAAAGATTGTAGAGAGCATTTGGGTGAAGATCGGTGAAAGGAATTTGAAATTATAATACAAACCAGCCAGAAGGAGAAAACATATAATTAGAAAAGAAACAAATCACAAACCTGACAGAGGCATGATATAGTAGTTATGGGAGATTTCAACTATCTGAACATCTGCTAGAGTTCTCTCTAATAATTTCATTCTTCTAAAGATGGGTGGGGAGGAGACCAAAGAACAGCTAATCTACATATGATTCTCGGCAAAAGAAGATAATCAGTTCCATTTTGGACATGTTGAGTTTGAGATGACTATAGGCTATATAGGAAACAGATAAATAATTGAAGAAGCAAAATTGGAGTCGATATTAGGATTGAATAAATACAATTGTGAATTATCTATATAGAGATAATAAGTGAATTAATGGAAGTGCATCAGTACTCCAAAGAAAAAAATTTAAAGAGATGAAATAAAAGGAACCAGGTCACAGCCTTGGGGATCAAGTAGAGATGGAACACGATAACATGAAAAGAGTTGAATGGTATAACAAAAGAGATAAAGAAAGTTGTTACCTTGGAGAAGAACCAGGAGCAAGTATTGTCTCAGAAGCCAAGGGAAGAAAGAATATCTAGGAAGGAAGGGTGGTCAAGAGTATAACAGACTGCAGAAAGATCAAGGAGGTTGAAAGCTGTAAAAATGTCATAATATTTAGTCATTTAGAGATTGCTGGCAACCTTGAAGAGAAGTATTATGGTAGAATGGTGATGTGGAAAGCCAACTGGCAAGGGACTGAGAACTGAGCAAGTAGAGAGGAAGTGAAAGCAACGAGTGTAAACAATTCTTTCTAGGATTTTGGCAATGAACAAAAGTGGTTATATTGGATGGTGAATAGTAGCATCAAGTGAAGTCTTTTAAGGATGGGACAGACTAGCACATATATAAGAAGATGTGGAGGAAACAATAGAAGGGGAGGGAAAGACTGAAAAGAAAAATATATAGAAAGAAAGATCAATAAAGTACACAGAAGGTAATGGAGTTGAGGGGATCAAGGGCAAAAATAATAGATGGACTGGACTTTTGAGAAAAAAGAGCCATCTCTTCCTCAGAGACTAAATAAAAGGAAGATATGGTTGATGCACAATATAGAGAAGTTTTGAATTGTGGAATAGAGGAGGTGAGGTTATAAAAGCTTAATGACATTAATTTTGTTAGTAAAAAACAAGGCAAAGGAATCTGGTAAGAAAGATAGGCATTGGAATGGTGTTGGGGCAAGAGGAGAGAAGAGGGGAAAGGAAAGAATAGTAAGGGAGTTGATGGGAGGGGAAAGGGGGGAGTGGAGGGGGAGGAGGAGAGAAGAGGGAAGGGAAGGAGGGAAGGGAGAGGAGAGAATGGTTTGGAACAAACTTTGAGATTACTGTATTAGAGAAGCAATTCCTGAAGAATAAGAAATTTGTAAAACTTCAGTGAGGACCTGGCTAAGATTAGGAAATAAAGATTAAATCTATGATTTCATAGACATAGGTAACTCCCTGGATGATTTAACTCCTTCTACTAATATAGGTTTGCATTTTCTCTACAATTTATAGTCTTATACAGATACCCAGAGCCCTGATAAGTTAATTGACTCGACAAGGGGTTAACTTATCTTGTATATGTGATATGAATCCAGCCTTCCTAGGGTGTGAGGCCAACTAACTCTCCATACACTATACCATGCTGTTTCTCAGATGAGCTTGAACAATATAAATTCATAGTGGGCCTATTAAGGCCTATATAATTTCTTCTCATAGTGTTCAATAGCTCAGGAGGAGCTGAAAAAGGACACAGAAGGGAGTGGGAGGAAGGATGAGAATTAGCAGGGCATAAGAGGGAAAAGGACAATAGGATATGGGAGTCAAGGGGGAGGAAAATGAAAAATTGAGTTGATTAATTATAAATCTAACATTGTAAAGAAAGGCAGGTGGGGCCAGAGCAGGGGCAATGCAATGATAGTACACAAGAGAAATAGGAACTGGAGGTGATGGTGAGATCAAAGAACATGTTTGCAAAGGTCAATATGGAAAAGTAGAAGATTATGACCACAAATGGGAATTTCAGAGTTCAAGATAGGTGGCATAGGTATGGATGATTTTGAAATCTCAGGTATGACTATCCCTGCTGTGACTGAAATGGAACAAAAATTAGGTGATGGTGTTAAAGAGTCTGAAAAACTAGATCGGAGAAGTCATCATGTATTCTGGTCTCCCTTTATAAGAGCAAAGATTTGGTAAAGTGTAAAGACATATTGTAAGCCAGGTATTAGATTTCTTGAAAAAAGAAAGGTAACTGAAGACCAATCGAACTTCACAAGAACAATATCAACTAATATAGATAGTATAGATTGATAACATCGATGTACAGAGTGGACCTGAATAGAGTTCAAGTTGCCTAGTGATGGTGACTGGGAGAAATGAAAATGTCACAAGGTTTTCTTATGGCCTAATGAGAGGAGTTACAATGAGTCCAGGTCTTGATAAGATGATGAAGGATATGGTATCTTTGGGAAAGAATTAGGCTTCCATGAGCACAAGAAAATAGAAAGATATTGAAGAGAATATACTTAATGTAATTAATATGTGCCAAGCCCTGTGCTAAGAGATACAAATACAAAATCTTATGGTCACTGACCTCAAGGAGCTTATATTCTTATTGAGGATGCCTGTACATATAGTGGAGTGGTGGTCAGGGAAGATCGATTTAGTCACAGGGATGGTGAGTGGAACAGTTGGGCAGTCCACTGACATGCCATTTCTGTAGGTAATGCTAGTGCAGATTTGATTATAGTTCTCAGAGCAAGAAGTCGAAAGGTGGGAGAGAAGGGGCAATATACATAGGACAGGGCAGAAAGTAGTTAGAATGAAGGTGAGGATGCATGGTACCAGGGAGTTCAGAATTGAGTCACTCTGATATGAAAGGGAGTTTGTTAAAAAAAAATCAATCTGTGATTACTGAGTGTACATTGAAGAAAGTGGTCAGAAGGACTGAGGAGAAGTTGAATTGACTTTGCTGGGAATCAATGTAGGGAAGAAAAACCAAGGCAAGGGAAATTCTTTCCCAAGAATCAGAGGCTCTGAATCAGAGAAAATGGGAACTTATTAGTCACATGACTGGAAGAAGTACAAGTTGAATGTGAAAGTCAGATATGGTACAATGATTAACTTGCTCTAGATTTGGGAGCAATGATTCTTTTTTTTTTTTGGAGGGTAATTGCGGTTAAGTAACTTGCCCAAGGTCACATGGCTAGGTGTTTTTGTGTGTGTGTGTTAAGTGTCTGAGGCCAGATCCGAACTCAAGTCTTCCTGACTCCAGGGCCAGCACTCTACTCACTGTGCCACCTAGCTGCCTCCTGGAGCAATGATTCTTAAAGAATTCAGAGATGGGGGTGGCTAGGTGGCACAGTGAATAGAGCACTGGCCCTGTAGTCAGGAAGAACTGAGTTCAAATACGGCCTCAGACACTTAACATTTACTAGCCATGTAACCTTGGGCGAGTCACTTAACCCCAATTGTCCCTCCAAAAATAAAAAAAGCAAAAAAAAAATCAGAGAAAATATGGTAAGTATCCCCTAGAATAAAATTATATAGGTTAAGTAGGACAAAGATATGAATCACGATCAAGAATGAAATTATGATTACACGAGCACCATTTTGATGAGAAAGAAAAGACAGGTTTAGTTAAGAAGACTAATACCTGTAGAAGTCATTGGTGAACTTCAATTTTAAAAAGTTGTTTTGTCAGGGCAGGTAATTGGGGATAAATACAAAAGAGCAGTCAAGTCAGGTTAAGAATAGGAGCTAAGGATGGGGATGACTGCTGAGAAAAAAATACATGAAAGACTCTCGGTTATGCTGTGGTCAGGCAAGAATCCTTTAAGACCATTGGAGCAATGATAATGGATGACAAAGGGAAGACAAAACTACTCAACTCTAATTTTGTTTCCCCACTTCTTATGCCAAGAACACTCTTCAGAGTAAGAATAATAAAGGAAAAATGATTAATAGGAAGTTGAAACCAAAGCTAGATGAGACAATGAAAAGAGTAGCTTGAAGAAATCCTGTTCCTATATAAGGTGGATCACATGCTAATACCCCTTCCAAATCTGAGCTGCTGTAAGTCCTGTGATTTTCTGAGTAAAATGAGGCAAATAAATGCCTTCTAAGCCTGCATCCTGCTTGGGAGAGGGTAAGGCTATTTGTATGTTTATTTATTTATTCTTTTGTTTGTTTTCCATTAGTGTCCTGAGAAGTTTAGAGACAACCTTTGATTTTATATGTGAATAGGGCCACTCATTAAAAAGGGGGGTTGATTGATTAATGCTATTGAGATTTAACTCAAATTAAGAGATTAACTCTTTGATTCTACTTGTACACCTAAGCATGGTGTGGAGGTAGGTGGTCTTGGTTCTCAAAGCCTATGACACCTTGTTGTCATTGCTCAGTCATTTCAGTCTTGTCAGATGTTTGGGGTTTTCTTGAAAATGAAACAGGGGGGCGGCTAGGTGGCACAGTGAGTAAAGCACTAGCCCCGGAGTCAGGAGGTCCTGAGTTCGGTTCTGGCCTCAGACACTTAACACCCACATAAAAAAAAAAAAACTAGCCGTGTAACCTTGGGCAAGTTACTTAACCCCAATTGCCCTCCCCCCCAAAAAAGAGTGGTTTGCCAGTTCCTCCAGCTCATTTTATAGACAAGGAAAAGGAGACAAATAGGGTTCAGTGACTTGCCAAGGGTCACACAGCTAGTGTCTGAGGGCAGATTTGAACTCAGGTCTTCCTAACTCCAGACCTGGTGCTCCATCCACTGCACCAACTGGCTACCTTTTTTTGACAGCAGAACGCCATATTTAGGAGGTGCACTGATGTGCAAAAGTTTTCAAATATGGACCTGGTAAATGAAGACTCAGTTATCTCCTTCATGCTATTTTGTCTGTCATTTGAGGAACAACCTCAATAAGTCCAGAAAGTATTTTTACCAGTGCACTGGACACTGGAAGTTATTTTTCGCCCCCAACAAGACAGGTCACAATGGTGAGTTGGGAGAAGAGGGGTAATGAAGTATTGTTGTGATCTACATTGTTGCATGAAATTCTAGAAAAGAGCAGAGTCATCTTTTGTGAACTTTTGGAATAATCTGTTGAGTTAGTTACATTCTAGAACTCAAGGACAAAAATTCAACCTCAACCTCCTTAAATCTCACTATACAATTCATTAGTGATAAGCAGCAGCACTAACATATACCAAGGACACAGGGATTAACAGGCAAATTATCTTCGTTAGTCACTCACAGTCCTCAACTGTCTGTTCTGGTCTCTGAGAAGTGGTAGAGGTGTTCCTAGAGAATTAGGCTTTTCTGGAAGTATAGCCTAGAGCTGTCTGGTAGCCATTGGTGGAATAACACTGTTTTATGCTCAAAAGGAAACTGGATTTTTATTTTCAAATGTACCAATTTTAGGGTTAAAAAGATCCCAATCATCTTTAAAATCCTAAGTAAGCCAGATAGGATGTATGGTTTTGGAAATGAATTAGCAATATCCCTTTGTTTTCTTAGTTGCATTTATAAGTTCTTCAAACATTTTGTTTCTATCTACTTAATCCCATTTCTGCTTTGGAGGAAAGGGTCCTTTAGGATGCACTTGGGTAAACGTAACATGAATTTGGGAAAGATCTATGATTTCCAGCATCAGGGAACTCCTAACATGGGAATTCTCTCCACCACTGCAGATACAACCCTACCATGGCTTAGTAGGCATACCTAAGAAGTGGCCTGAAATACATAAAGATTAAGTGACTCACCTAGGGTCACAATCAATCTACAAATACCTAAATACTTGGAAATTATCTTGTAGATATCTATATACACATATATTTACACATATAAAGAATGGAATAATACCTATTGGAAATGAGCTGAAATTCTAAAGAGGAAGACAAGTAAATATTTTTTTAATAGACAACATAAAGTTACAGAGCCTAGTAAATATAAGAAGGAGGATTTGAACTCTATCCTCTATAGGCTAGCAATGTCAAACATGCTGTTGGAAGATCCCACTTGACCCATACCACTTCTAGGAACAACTTGCACTAGATTAAAATGTAATTGGGAACTGTTTTTTAAATAAATAAAAATAAAAGAAAATGTAGATGATATCACATTTTAAAGCTAATTCAATATGTGGCCTCCAGGGATCCTTATGTACAGATTAATGGCCTGTATTTCTGTTTGAATTTGATACGACTACTCTATGCCATGCTGACTACTTAAATATTATTATCCCCATTTCACACATGAAGAAACTGAGACTCAGATATATTAAGGAATTTTCATAATGTGAAATATTAAGTTCCAGAGTTAGGATTTGAACCCAGGTCTTCCAGGTCCAAGTCTAGCCTTCTTACCAATACACCCTATTTCTTATCTAGGTTTTTGTAAGAGCAACCTAACCACATCCAGTTTCACCATCCCCTCTCTTATTCATTTTAATTAGGTTGTAAACATCACCCTTCTAAGGCATAGCTTTTGACCAAATTCATCATCTATGCATCGGCTTCCATCACAGCCTACAGAGAAGCACTGTATGGTTATGTAGAATAAAATGCTGGTGTTGGAGTGGAAGACCTAGGTTCACATGCCAGTTCTGACAGTCACAAGCTGCAGATGATGGGCATATTTCTTTATCTCTCCAGTTTTCTCATGTATAAAATGGAAATAATCAAACTTGTTCTATCTATAGCACCCCACATAGTTTTTGTGAAGAAAGCACTTTGTAGACTATGAAAATGAGAAAAATCTCCCTGAGTCTGGCATAGAAAGTCCTCAACAGTCTCACTTCTCTCCAGTCTGATCCCTACCCCTTCCCCAATAACTTATTCACTATGCTGTTCTGGACCATGTTCCTCTCTCCATGCCAAGTGTTGTTATTGAGGTATTTTTTCAGTCATGTCTGACTCTTCATGACCCCATTTCTTGACAAAGACCCGGGATTGGTTTGCCAGTTTCTCTCTAGCTCATTTTTACAGATCAGGAAACTGAGGCAAACAGAATTAAGTGAGTTGCCCAGGGTCACACAGCTAGCAAGAATCTGAGACTCAATTTGAACTCAGCAAGATGAGTGTTTCTGACCTGACTTCAGGCCTGGTACTTTATCCACTGCCCCATCTAGCTGCCCTTCATGCCCATCACTCCCCATTTTGTGCCTATTTTCTGGCTATCCCTTACACCTGAAATAGCTCCCCCTATTCTCTATGTTTGATATTAACCACCTTCAAGACCCAGCATATGCACCCTATCTCCTCCTAGTCACCCAAACCTGAATTAACCTCTCTACCTCTGCCCTCCCACGACTTTGAGTGGATGGACCTCTCATTATATTGAGGTGACACGATTCTTTCTAACTTTTTTGCATCACTCCTGGTTCTGTACCCAGGGGCCAAGCAGAATGAAACAAATTCCTCTTCCACAAGCCAGCCCTTCTGGTTACTTGGAGACAAAGATCATGCTGCCTTTAAGTCTTCTCTTCCTCATGTTCCTTTCAGCTGATACTCTGAAGTCATGTTCTGCTTTGAGCTCTGGCAGAGTTCCTATCCCTGAGTGCCAGGTACACCCACAAGGCTATACATGGTGTCATTACTGTTAATCCTAATGATACCTTGTGTGCCCATAAAACCTTTCTTTCCCTAGGATCCCAGCACACCTGGGTGTCATTATCTTATTACTCCCCACCTCAGCTCCAGGAGGGAGGAAATTCATACAATGATCTCAGTGTTTGCTGTGATTGGAGGGGAGAGAAAGAGACCTGAGGAGAGGTGTCAGACCTAGGGGGTACTGAATTGCAGTAAAAGGTTAGTGTTGACCTAAGGTGCTCAGGAAATTACCTTAGCTTAATTAGCCCCTCTGGCCTGGAATATCTTTCTTTCTGTACCTTTTCTGAGTCAAATCCGATCTATCCTTCAGGTTCTAACTCAGGCTAGGAAAGACACCGGAAAGGAAAGCTGGATCAGATCCAGAGGACTCTAGACAGATCCCCCCCAAATCAATTTCCAGCTAAGACTGATTAGGAGAATTGGAGGATATAGGAGAAAAAGAAGAAATTAATCAGAAGAACATGATAGCTTCCCTCAAATATTCAAAAGTTTGGCATCAGAGAGAAGAATATCTTTTCCTGTGAAGCCTAAAAAAAACCATAATTATAATCATTTCAGGGAAGGGGGAATAAAATGAGGCAGGATTTTAGCTATAAAAGAGAAAAGAACTTTCAGAATGTCAAAGGTATGCAAAGATGGCATGGGGAGGTCTAATCATTATTCAACTGTTCAAATAGAGATTGGATGACTACCTGAGAGGAAGGATGCTGAGTTTTCTTGCACTTGGTAGGAAGTTGTATTAGATGCCCTCTGAGGTTTTGCCCAACTCTAAAATTCCATAATTCTGCTCCAGACCATCTTCATCACTTTCTTTCTTTACATAGCATAGTATTCATGGTTGGTATCATGGCATTTCGTTATTTATTCCTTCCTTTTTCCTTTATTACATTGTGTATATTAATAACCAAGCTATACTATGAGGTATCTGAGGTAAGGAATTATGTCTCTTCTTTTCTTGAGACCCAAAGAGGCTCAACATAATTGATTTACTTTATAATCCTATATATTTTATTTTATGCATTTTAAAATGTTACTATATGGAGGGCTACCTAGGGTTCACCAGAGTAACAAAGGGGTCCATGATGCAAAAAAGATTAAGAAAACCTGGTGTCCTGAGTCTCTAAATTTCCTTATAGTGCTATCATTGTATCATAAACCAATTCAATAATTCTTTCTATCATCTACTGTGTCTTATACTGGAGTAGATATAAATATAGATATGTGTGTGTGTGTGTGTGTGTATATATAAAATATGTTTTCTAAAACCCAAATCCATAGACCCCAGATTAAGATCCTGTGTCCTGTGTAACACCTCACTTATAGAAACAGAGGTCTAGAGAAGAAGGACATTCCTTGTTCAAAGTCACATAGTGAATCAGCAGTTTAAAGTGAAATGGGGCCATCAAACCCATGTATACAACAATGTGAATAAGCTTTGCTATCACACAGGCCCTAAGGATGCATGACTATTGAATAAAGCCCAACACATGGAAGCAGAATGCCTGGCTTTGAATCCATGATCTAACAATGAGTCTGTGTGGCCTTGGGTGTCTCAATTTGCTTCTATGTGTCTCAATCTATCTATGTGTCTCCATTTGCTTCTATGTAAAATGGCAACCACAAGACTTGCATTATATATCTAATGGAGCTATTGTAATTAATTTACAAATTGGTATCTAAATGTGAGCTATTATCATCTTCATCATCACCATCCTCATCCAATATACGTTTATTAACTGCCTACTATTTTCCAGACACTGGTGCTAAGTGCTGGAGAGAAAATTAATAAAAAGGAAACCAGTCTCTGTCCTCCAGGAGCTTACAATCTTATGTGGGGAGATAATACAAAAAAGGAAGCAGGAAGCCAGAGGTGGAAGGTGGGAGGAGACACCAGGAGCTGAAACCAGAAAAAGCAGCAGATGCAGAGTGTAGTGATCCCCAAAGTCCAGTTTTCACCCTCTGTAAAGGATGGCATTGGGAGGAGTTTCATGGCCCACCCTCCAACTCTCCAATCACAAGGGAAAAGAGGCTGATGGAGGTCATGTTAGTCAAGGCTTGAGTTACTAGCATGGTGATAAAATTAGAGATGGTGAGCTTAACCTGGGAGGGGCATCTTATTCCTTAGAGTTGAAACCAAGCATAGCAGCAGATGCATTATCATCATTTTGATGCTTTAAATGACCAATAAATTGATACATATGGGGCCTCTTTGTATCAATGAAAATCACATCATTGCCAAGTTTTATTAGATAGTCCTAATGAGTTTCTGGGTTCAAAAATAATGATAATAACCATGTATTCCATACTGAGAGTTTATTTGGTAGTCTGTCTCTGAAATTGTACTCAAAGATTCTAGAGTTTGAAAAAAATATAATGGATCTTTGAAAGCCCAGTGTCCTTTCCACAACTCAATGCTAAATTGAAATGCTAAATGATGACCCTGGTCAGATCCCATCTGAAGTACTATATTCAGTTCTGATGTCCATATTTTAAGAAAGATATTAACAAGATGGAGAGAATAGAGAGGAAGATTACAAGAACAGTGAGGGTACTGCAGATACCATGTAAAAATTTAGTACAGGACCTAATATATTGAGCCTAGAATAGAGAAGAATTAGGAATAAGGGAAAGATGTTTTTGAGTATTATACTTGTTCTATGTGGCTACTGTGGATAGAAATGGGGTGATAGAAGTTATAGAGATTGTTTCAAGCTCAGTATAAAAAATATACATGTATATCTTACATATACATATATGTGTATATGCATGTACTTATATACATACATGTATATAAAGAAACCTAAATATAGCAAGTAGCTGAAGTGTGGGAAGAAGTAGATATTCTGAGAAATTCACAGGAAACAAAAACTAAGAGAGGAACCAAGAAAGAGATCCATAGCCTTAGATCTCTATACATAAGTATTCAAAATATTGATAGCAAGCAAGGTGAACTAGGAATCCTAGAAGTAGGAGACCGAGTTCACAATGTAGGAATCACAGAGATTTAAACGTATGAGAATTATCATAAAATATGATCCCAGAAAGGTATAACACTCAAAAGAAATAGGATCCATAAAAAGTTGGAAGGGAAATATGTCCAGATACACTCATTTGAGAAAACCCAAAAAGCAAAGAGGAAGAATAAGATGGTGAGCAATTCCATATAATGTTGACTAAGTATGTCCTAGAATTATGCTAGATATTGGGGATACAAGAGCAAAAATGGAAATATATCCTCAAAGAGATGAGTTTCTACTGGGTGGAAGCAATATCCAGTTCAAGTCAATAAGCATTTCTTCAACCAGATGCCTTGTATAGACCAGGTAGATATAACATGTACACAAATAAATATAATCCAAGAAAATCCGAAGAGGAGGGGGGTGGGTTCAGTGATGACTTCTCATTGGAAATGGTGTCTGAAGAGAACCTTGAAAAAGGTAGGAGCAAAAATGATGTTGCCATTGAAATGTACTGTAGACCACATGAACAAAAGAAGACAATGAATAAGGCATTCAGGTAAGAGATCATAAACCTAGCACAGAGGCATGGTATTGTAATGGCTAACCTCAATTAATTGGGCATCTGCTGGAGTTCTTTCTCTCAATATCAGGATAGCTAAATGTTTCTTGACTTGCCTTAATAAGAATTTAGTTCTTGAAAAGGCAAATAAAAGGTAATTCTATTTTGGACCTAATTCTTACCAACAAGAAGAAACTAACTACTAGAGAGGAATGATGAATATCTTGGAGAAAGTATCCACTTGATCTTAAAAAGTGAAAGGAAAACTGGGCAAAATCTGACATGTACCTTAGTCATTGGCAGAGCAGAATTTAAAGGGTTCAGAGAAAGCACAGGCAGGATCCTATGGATAAAAGTTCTATAGGTATGAGCCCAGGGAGATAGGACCCTCTCAAGAATGAAATTTTGAAACTACAATGAGTAAAAATTATACTGGATGGATGGATGAAAAAGCAAGGGGCCATCATTTAAAGATGCCAATGTGTATGCCCAGGGAACTTATCAAATAGATTTTTTTAATAGAAAGTGAAGACAAGTTATAAAGAATGAATAGGTTTATATAGGACCATTGTACAATCCTATAATAAGAGTGTCTGGTGTGTTAAAGCTGAGAATAAACTAAAACTGGTAGAGAAAATTGAAAAGAGCAAAAAGGGTTTTGTTGCTGTTGTTTTAGCTATTAAGGAGAAATAAGGGTGATCAAAGAAATGATAGGGCTGCCATTGAGGGTGGATGGAACAGAGAAAAGATGGAAACTTTCAATGTTTTTATTTATTTTTCTTTTCCCCTGCTAAGGAGAATGACCTCTGGACCAGAAAAGAGAAGGGAAATGGCTAACAGGGAGTTGAGAAACAAGAAGATGAGGGAGATCACAGAAGAGGATCTGGCTGCCCTTGTTGGGTTTAAGTTGCTAGACTCAGATGAATTGACTCAGGAAGTCAAAACAAAACAAACAAAAAAATCCTCCTTGATAGGTGATTGCTGATTCACTACTAGTGAGAATCAAGACTGGAGGAGAATCCAAATGAGGAAAGGCAAGAGTTGTCTCAATTTTCATAAAAGGTAAGAGAATGGAGTTTGGGAACCAGGATCATATGAACTTGACTTTGTGTCTTAGTAAAATGTTAGAAAGTACTACCGAAAGGATAGTAAATGAACATATATATTTAAAAAAACGTATGGATCACAAGGAGCCAATATGACTGCATCATGGCCATGTCATGCCAGACCAATCTCATTTCCTTTGCTGACAGGGTTACTAGCCTGAAACGTTAATGTAATATCATAGATATAGTTTGTTTTGATTTGAGCAAAATATTTAGCAAATTTCCTCTTGCTATTTTTGTAAAGAAAATGGTGACATATGAGCTAGACAATTGTATAGTTAGGGGGATTCAAAATCAGATAAACTATTGGAATCAATAAGTTGTTGGCTTAATGTTACAAACATTGTTGGTTCAATGTTATATGGGAAAGAGGTCCCCAGTGAAGTACCCCAATGATGTTTTCCCATGTGCTTTTTAAACATTTTTTATCCATTACTAGTAAAAATAAATAATAACTAACATTTACATAACACTTTAGGCATACTATTAGATCTCTCACTCTTTTGTTTTGTTTCTTCTTTCCATGGTTCATTCCATTGGTTATAATTCCTCTTTGCAACATGACAAATGTAAAAATATGTTTCATGTATATGTAGAGCCTAAATCAGATTACATGCCATCTTTGTGAGGGAAGAAGGGAGAGAGGGGCATAAAATTTGGAACTCAAAAGCTTGTAGAACTGAATATTGTAAACTAAAAACAAATAAATAAATTAGGAAAAAATTGAGGGGTTTTAATAAACCACAAGTTTAATATGAGTCAATGATATAACATGATACCCAAAAATAAATAGATAAATCAATGAAAAATAGTTTGTTATGTGCTTACCATGGGCCAAGCACTATGCTGGATACACAGGATATAAATAGGAGTTGGGAGAAGAAAAAAGATAGTCCCTACTCTGAAGGAATCCAAATTATAATTGAGGAAGACAACATACCGTGTTTCCCCGATAATAAAACTGTCTTATTAATTTTTTTTTGAAAGAAAAACACCAGAGGGCTTATTTTCAGGGGAGGGCTTATGTTGTCCTGCCTCAGCTCTCCTCCGTGGCACTGCTCTCAATGGCGCCAGCAAGCAAATCACTAGGGAAGAACAGGATGACACGCTCACTGCTGCAGCTCTGATTGGATGCGG
>NW_027187460.1:2481880-2547463 GCF_028583685.1 Petaurus breviceps papuanus | reverse complement strand
AAACACGGTATATATAGGAGTTTAGCCTCTACATAAGATAAGAGGTTAAAGCTGTGGGGAGGGTGGCAAAGCCCAAGGGGAATTAAGATGCACCAGCGGGTCGGGTAACAGTGCACTGGGGTCTGAAGGGAAAAATGGAGAGGCAGATAAGGCCTAGAGGATTTTAGGATTCAGTTGCCTGGCAGATGGTAAGTCCTTTGGTCTCACTGGGAGCCTTGTGATTGGTGATTTCCAGTTCACACAAGCATTGGGAGAGTCATGTCACTCTTCCTGACTGGTTCCTGCATGGGATTTAGGTGATCAGCATCAAGAGGAGGTATGGAAGAAACAAAAGAGAAAAGGGTGGCGCCATTGGTATTTCTTCCCACCCTTCCATCACAGATGCTAGATGACAACCAATACCAGAGAGGAGGTGTCCTTGGAACAAAGCTCATGTTGGCTCATTGGCTCTTAAGAGAGGAGGGACAGAGGCACCAGAGTAGAAGCCCTTAAAGTCATTCTAAGATCATGGGTGCAATCTGAAACTGAACAAAAGAAGACAAAATATCTAGAACTAGGGAGGCGATAATAGCCCTGATATACTTCTCTCTGGCCAGATCATAAAAAAAGATTGCATTCAGTTCCAGAAGCTACATTTTAATCAAATATTTATTAGCTCCAGAGAATTCAAAGAATAGTCAGGATGTTAAAAGACTTCAAGAGTGTGGCACATGGAAACCCATTGAAGGAACTGGGGATGTTTGTCCTGGAAAAAATAAGACTTAGCAGAAACAAGATAGATTTCTTCAAGTGCATTAAAATACATAAAAGACATAATAAACTTTTCTTTTGGGGCCCAGAGTATAGATGTTATAATAAGGCATCTTTAGAGTTGAAGTTAAGGCAGGTGGGGGAAATCTGCCTGACAATTATAGCTATCAGAAAGCAGAAAGGATTCATTCAGGAGGTAGTAGGATTTTCCTCACTGAAGGTCTTCAAGGAAAAGTGAATGACTATTTGTCATATATATGTATGTATATAAATATATATATATGCACACACGTATGATATAGGGAGTTTTAATAAACTATTGGCTTTTAACAGAAGGGATTCTTTTGTTTTGTTTGTGAATCCCCAACACCAAATACTAAACCCTGCACAAAGTAGGCCCTTAATAAATGCTCCATGAGTAGGACTGTTCAAGCAAGGGTTGGACGAGCTGTCCCCTGGGGTCTCTTCAACTCATATTCTGTAATTCTGTCATTCTATGAAATCCATCAAAAGGTACTCTTTATAAATTGAGGACATAATTCTTAGCTATAACGCCAAAGACCCAGACACACATGAATTCCAGCAAAGAAGATGAAATTAAATTAACCCTCATGGGACCTGTTGGACTTATGAGCCCATATAAAGTCGTGCAACAACCCACCCTGACCCCAAGTTAAGCATCACCTCTCCCACCCTCTCCCCAGCTGCAAACCAGGCAAAGAGAATGAGAGAAAAACTAAGTTCTTTTCTTAGCCAAGAAGCTCTGCTGCCTCCTATTCTGCTCTTTGGGAAGAACCTGGAGGAAGATTGGGAGAAAGTCCATAAGTCTTTAAACCTTCCAATTAATGTTAATCTAGTTAGATCACATGCAGTTATCTTTTCCCCCCTCTATAGTCTGCTCCTTAATTGCCATGAACATTACAATAAAATCAGATCGTCTACATTTCTATCTCTAGGCTAGTTCTGTAGGAAGTGTTTCTTTATGGCAGAGAAGTCATTTTCAAATCAGAAAGAATTAAAACTGTTAACAACAGAATGCCATTCTTCAATCCCGTTGCATGATTTATAAGAATCTACCTTCCTGGGACCTACTGTTCTGGCTGGAGTTCAGTGGAGTAGGGGCAGTTTGCCTGCCCCCTCATTCTAAGTGACTCAAAGTTAATAAAGTATCCTTTTATAATTGGATTATTCTTGAGGGTAGATAAACATCTCCCTAACAAAGGTCAATCATGACTTTCTAGTTATCATATCAAATAGCCTCATTGCTCATCCTATCAAACCTTTCTGTAGCATTTTATATGATCCTTCTTGGTACTTGACTTGGATTGAAAGTAAGCCAGGAGTAAATAACTACACATACATACACAGACACAGACACATACACACACACATATATACACATACACTTTTGTAACCAAATCTCATAGATAAGATAAATATTATTTCAATCTGAGGAAGACTTAAAATGTCCTCTAGTCCTATTCCCTTGTTTTGCAGATAAAGAAAATGGGACCTAGAAAGTGACTTACCCAAGTTTGTACAGGTATTAAGTGCCAGAGTTGAGATGTGAAGTCAGTTCCTCTGACTCTAAATTCAGGACCCTATTCCCCAGCATCATGCTGCCTCCCACACTGATCCATACAAGGAAAAGCAAGTTTTCTGCATTCTACAGGGTAGTCTTTTTGTCCTGGTTTTCATATTTTTTATTCTTTGGTTTCCATGATATTTTTAGACTTTCACTTCTGAGTTCATATGTGATCAAACAATTAAGATTCTGTCTCTTTGTCTCTCTCAAATTTCTGCTTTTTTCTCCAGTTTCTGTTTCTCTCTGTCTCTATCTCTTTATAATGCCTTTCTGTCTCTCTCTGTCTCTCTCTGTGTCTGTCTCTTATCTCTGTGTCTCTCTCTTCATCTCTGTCTCAATGTTTCTCTCTCTGTCTCTCTCTCTACCCATCTCTGTGTTTCTCTGTACCTGTCTCCCTCCTATTCTCTGTGTGTTGCTATCTCTGTATTTGTCTCTCTTTTCTGTGACTCTTTCTGTCTCTGTCTGTGTGTGTCTCTCTCTGAGTCTCTGTATGTGTGTTTCCCCACCCCACTTCTCTCTCTCTCTCTCTCTCTCTCTCTCTCTCTCTCTCTCTCTCTCTCTCTCTCTCACACACACACACACACACACACACACACACACGCACACTAAAACCTGTCATTTCATTGGTCTAGAGAATTCCTGATGAGGAAAGCACCACCAACTTCATAATTTATAGTGTTAGAGAAAATTTAAAAAAAGTAGAGGAAGGGAGGACAACGAAAAAAAGGAAGAGGAAAAGAGGAGGAGAAAGGAAGGGCATGGGAGAGAATGAATTAAAGGGGGAAAGAAAAGAAGAGAGGGAAGGGAGAAAGAGGGAAGAAAGAGGAAAAGAGAGAGGAGAAGGGGTAAGGGAAGTAATTAAAGAGGGATAGAGAAAATAAAAAGGGAGTGGAGTAAGGAAGAAAAGAAATGAAGGAAAGAAAAGAGAAGAGAGGAAGTCAGGGGTAAGAGGAGGAGGAGGGATATAGGGGAAGGGGGGGGAGATAGAAAAAAGAAGAGAGAGAATGAGAAAGCTGACAGAAGAAGCAGATAGAGGGGAGACATTGACAGGGAGTAAATGAGAAAAAAAGAGATTAAAAGAAAAAGGAGTATGGAGGAGTCAAAAGCACTTACTATGTGTAAAGCACTACAAGAAGGACCAAGAAAATAAAAAAGACAAGAGCAAAGAAGAGGGAGTTTGAGAGGAAATTGAAATGGTAGAGAAAGGAAATAAAGGTAATTTCCATTTCTATGGTACTTTAAGATTTTAAAGTACTTTTCTCAAAACAATTTTGTGATGCTGGTTATGTAGAAAGGAAAGTGAAGTTTAAAAAGTTAAATGGGCAGGATTCCCTAGCCAACTGTCTTCCAACTCCAAGTCCATGTTCTTCCTACTATATCAAAAAGAGATAAAATATGAATACATAGAGAAAGAGAAAAAGGATGGAGAAAAGAATGGAAGTAAATTGAAAGGGAGAAAGAAAAAGAGAAGGGAGTTTGAATGAAAAGGAGCCAGAGAGAATATGAGAAAAGAGAGTGTTAAATAGAGACAATATAGAAATAAAAGAGGGTTGAGAGGAGAGATGAATGAAAGGAAGTAAGGAAAAAAGGGGGAGGGAGGAAGGAAGAAAGGAAGGAAGGAAGGAAGGAAGGAAGGAAGGAAGGAAGGAAGGAAGGAAGGAAGGAAGGAAGGAAGGAAGGAAGGAAGGAAGGAAGGAAGGAAGGAAGGAAGGAAGGAAAAAAGAAAATTGAGAAAATGAGAAAGAATATGGGATCAAGAAAGAGTATAAAAAGAGAAAAGGAGATTTAAAGATGAGATTGTGAAGAAAGAGAAAATAGGAGAAAGGGAGAGAAAAATAAAATGAAAGATCAAAACATAGGTAATGACAGAAATTGTATAAGATTTCAACATTAGAAAGGATTTTGAGAACTCATACAGTTCTGCATCTGCGATATGACTTCATTTTACCCTTCTCTCAAGGCCAGTTGCTTCTAGAGGAGAGCCACTTCTTCCCTTTACCCATCTTCCCACCACTATTACCCCCAAGACTTGGAAATAATAACATATTTCTATATCTGGGGAGGTGTGGTAGGATGGAAAAAAATCTGATTGGAAAGGTTTATGTAATTATCATCTCCTCTGCTTTTTCCTATAACTTTTATTCATCAGCCAATAGTTAGAGAGAAGGCAATTGGCATGTCTCTCTTCCCATTCAAACACCCCAGCTGGGAGACACATTCCACATCTCCATGGCAGAGATTCCAGGTAGGGCCTGAGGCCTCTGAGGCCTCACAGCCTCCTTGCCCTTTGCAAGGCAGTCATTATTTTTAGCTGTTAATTGCATATCCCTACAGAGCATGCTCCCAGCAAGGGGAGCTGACAGCTGCAGGCACCACAAGATCTTTGCAGTAGCTTTGACAGGCTGTAGGCCTAGGTATGCTATATTCCCAGACCTTTTCCTCACATCTCTATTTTAATTTGCCCTTATGCTAAAATGTGGCTCAAAGATTTTCATTGTGTTAGTACTAGAAATTCTAATATATTGTTACTCAGAATTCCAAAAGTCTATGACCTGTTATGGAAACAGGCAATCTCTTGCACTGGAGAAAACCTTAACTTCCCCAATCTACAAAGGAACCGGGTTCAAATTTTAGCCCTGAAGAGTTTGTCTGACCTTAAGTTAAACCTGAGTTTTCTTATCTATAAAACATGAAGATAATACTTGCAATCCTTTCTGGCAGTTTTGTAGTTAAGAAAGTGCTTTGCAAGCTGAGAATTCTAAATAAATCAGTTGTTGCCATTATTTCCAAGAGAATTTTGACTTCTCAATAATACAGTACAATTCACTTAAATAATCGTTTATTTACTGTCTAGCCAAAATATGAGAAAAAAGAGGCCCCTGTCCTCAAGGAGCTTGTATTCAAATGAAGGAAGACAACATGCAAAAGGGAGGGAGATTGTACCCCTAAAAGTCAAGAGGGTCAGAAGTAGAGCCAAAAAAGCAATAATGAGTTGCAGTCCTGGAGCCTTCCTCAAGATGGAATTCCTAGGAGGAACTAACCAATAGAAGAAAGGGACTTCAGAATGGAGGGATTTCCAGGGTGATAAAGGTCACAGATACTGAGGAAACTTTGTGGGTGAGGAAGTAGCTTAGGTTTGGCAGCAAAGTCAGTGTGTGTAAACCTTGTGTTCAGTACTAAGGATACAAAAGTACCTTCCACACAGACTTTGAAACCAAATGGGAGAAAGTGCACACAAATATAGTGCATACAAAGGGAAGTAAAGTAAGTGAAAAAGTCCAGCTAAAAAGCTATGTGGAATTTGAAGGGGAAGATGATTTTCTGTTAGGAATTGGGATTAGGAGATGTTAGACAAGGCTTTGTGAAGAAAGGACTACTCAAAATGAACCTAAAGTATAGGAGGGCTTTCAAAAGGCATTGGGCAAAGAGAACTCCATTCTAAGCTTGTCAGACAGAGTGAGAAAAGGCACCAAGAAGGTAGAGAACAAGAAGTAGTCAAGTTTGGCTGGTTTGGAGCAAGGATGAAGGGGAAGAATGTGAAATAATAAGGAAAAGTAGATGAAAGTCAGATTATGGATGGCCTGCAACACAAAGATCATGAGTTAATACCTTATTCCACAAGCCGGTAGTATCCCAAATGGGCACTGGTGTTGGGGTATGGTACGACCCCAAGGAGTAAAAATGGAAGTATTCGAAAATTGGTCACATCACACTATCTCTGTGAAAGCTACTCTGACACTTTAATTCAGGTCTAGCTGAATTATACTATGTTCATCACACTTATGCAAAATTATAACTAAAATATCCAAATACAAATAAAAAACAAAGATATGATACTGTCCATTAATCAAAACCATGTAAAGAAAGAGGAATCAATTTCTATAGGATACTTTCTGCTGGATTAAAATGAGAAATGATTCCCTTTTTCTTGTTGTCCCTACACTGTGGATTGTGAATAGCAATGCCCAGAAGAACAGGACTGGATGAAAAGCTGCTATGATCACTGAATAATGTGACCCATTATTTAATTGTTGTATTGTTTATCTTTCAATTACAAACAAATAAATTCACCTGCTTGGCTAGATCTCTCAATAAAATTAATTGGATAATTAATTACTGGCTAACAATTATTATTTACAAGTTAACCCGATCCCTCGGGGCATGCATAGGGATTCTTTTTTTTCTAAATAACAAAGCTGTCATTCACATTACCCTCATTAGAAATGTTTTCTTATGAATATTTTCAATGAGAGTAAAAAGTGTTTTATGCTGTCAACAAATGAAATAGTTTGTTTTAATATACTGCTCATTTTACCTTCATCTCATTCTTTGCAATTTATATTTTATGGTACATTTCACAATGTAAAAACATAGTAGAGTGGTGAACATATTCACATGTGTGTATGTATTATGTGTATACATACTTATATATGTATATATAATTACCCTTACATTAGAGTCACATGCATTTAGTTTTTCAAAAATGGAGTAAGTGACCAAAAAACTTTGAGACCAATGACATAGGCTATAGAGAGTTATTGAAGGTTTAGGAGAGAGAAATGACATGATTAGAGTGCTAGGTTGGTGAGATGATTCATGGTGTTGTGAAGAATGGATTGGAGGTTAAAAGTCTAAAAGCAAGACGACTGAGGACACTATGGCAATAGTTGAGGATGAAAGAGATAAAGACCTTATCTATGGCCGTTGCATGAGAGAGGAAAAGAGGGGTCAGATATGAGACATATATCAGAGGACAGCAGTGTGTGGTATGATGAAAAGAGTACTACACTAAACTTCTGCCTCCATCACCTGTTACTTCTAGGACCTTAGTCAAGTCACTTAACCACAGTGGGCCTGGGTTTGTTTCCTTATCTTTAAAATGAGGGAATTTAACTAGATGGGAACTAGAACTCTGAGGGTCCTTTCAGCTCTCAATCTATGGGATTATGAAGCGGATATTAGAAATGATTCAAAGAGGCAGCTAGGTGGTTGATAGAGCACCAGCTCTTTAGTCAGGTGGATCTGAGTTCAAATGTGACATCAGACACTAAGTAGCTATGTGACCCTGGACAAGTCCCTTAACCCTATTTGCCAGAAAAAGAAGAAGGAGGAGGAGGAAGGGAGGAGGAGAAGGGGAGGAAGAGGAGGAGAAGGGGAGGAAGAGTAGAAGGAGGAGGGGGAAGGGGAAAAGGAGGAGGGGTGGAAGGGGAGGGGGAGGAGGAGGAGGAGAAGAAGAGGAGAAGGAGAAAGAGAAGGAGGAGGAGAACAAGAGCGAGAACAAGAACAAGAAGAAATTATATGAAGAATGGGGTACAAAGAAGAAAGAGTTGAAGATGACTAAGAATTTCCATATTACAGATTTGTGGCTGACTGTCATGTGGCAGAGTGGATAGAGTTTTATGTTTGAAGCCAAGAAGATGCTATCTTGAAGCCTATCACTGAAATTTTATCAGATGCAGGTCTCTAAGTCATATGTTATGAGACCCAAACAAGATAGTATATGAAAAATTCTAAGTGAACTTTAAAGTATAATACTAATTGATACCAAAGATGGAGTCCAGACTTATCCTTGGGCAAGTCACTTAACTTCTTTCAGTTTCAATTTTAGTTTCTATAAAATGGGGCTAATAATAGCACCTGCCTCCTGTGGTTGTTGTGAGGATCAAATGAGATAATAATTTGTAAATCACTTTGCAAACTTTTAAATATGACATAAGTGCTAATTATGATAATGATGAGGATTATCATGATGACTGCTATTATTTTGCTTGGTAGGGAAAAATAACCATTGCCTTTTACCTCCCTTGGGTCTAGATGCAAAAATAACAGTAACACTCATGCTGCTGTAGCACTTTATCTTTTATAGAATACTCTAATCAGAACAATATTTGAAGGTAGGAAATAGTAGTTTCATCCCCATTTTCCAAAGGAGGAAATCAAGAATCTGAAAATTAAAATGTTTTGTCCACATTCTTGCAAAAAAAAAAAAAGAGGGCATCTATGGCATGATGGATATAAAACAGATTTGGAATCAGAAAACTTGACTTTATGTGTTACTCTGCCATCACTCACTGTATGAGTTATTCAGAGAATAAGCACTACTAACTTCAGTTACTCAACTAAAAAATGGTACCATTGGGGTGGCCAGGTAGCGTAGTGAGTAAAAGCACTGGCCCCAGAGTCAGGATGACCTGGGATTGAATCCAGGCTCAGATACTTAGCACCACACCCAGAAATAACTGGCCATGTAACCTTGAGCAAGTTACCCCCAATTACTTTAAAAAAATGGAACCATTAGTACCTGTCATACTCAATGTCACAAAAGTCTTTAATAAATTTATAACTGCACTAAAACTTTTGAAACACTCATATATCCTTAATTGAGCAACATTATATCATAACAATTGTTATCCTCAATGTCATCATTATACATATATATATATATATATATACATACATACATACATACATACATTTCTAATCCTCATTGTGCCTGGCACTGGGCTAAGTCTTCTAAAAGTCCTTCATTAAGACTTGCTGACTGCCTGGCTAGATGATTTCCTATCCCATATGGGGACAGATAACAACCTTATTTTTCCCCCCACAGGGACAATCAAAGTCATGTAAGTACTAGGGATTTACATAGAAGTGAAGCTGTTCAGAGAAAAGTGAAAAATAAAAATAGAAATCTCAGCATTCTGGGACAGCATGCTAATGAGAAATTGGCTGGGCAGGGGGAGGGGTGGGGAGGAGAGAAAAGAGTTAGCCAAGCCACAAGATGTCAGTTGGTGATATTTTCCGTATTATTCAATAAAGGATTGCAGATGATGAATATATTTATGACTGAAAATGTCTCCTCAAGCTCCTGAAATAATCAAGGTACGCCTGAAACAATGAATGCAGATTTATTCAAATGACTTGGCAGGGCTGGAAACTGAGAAATTTCCAAACACACCCATTACACAAAAGAACCTGGAGTTGTTTTAAGGACTTCTGTAGGCTTCTGGTCCCCATATTCACAGAGAGGTCCAAGACAACTGTGAGAAGATACAAATTGTGTCTAGAGAACCATAGAATACTGGAGTTGGGAGGGTCTTTAATACGTGGAATTAAGAATATCTGAGATGAAAGGGAATTTTAAACATAGAACAAAGAATGCAGGCTTTTGGATTTTAGAATATAGAACATAGAATGTCAGAGCTAGAATATGCCTTAAAACATGTAATGTCAGAACTGCAAGATCCCTCCAAATATAGAATGTTAGAATTGGAAGAGACCTTAAATCTGGAAGGCACTTCAGAGATTATCTGATAAAGCCACTTCACTTGACAAAAAAGGAAACCAAAGTACATGACAGTGAGATGACTTATACAAAGTCATCCTACTAGTAAGTGATGTAACTTAAACAGAAACCCACATTACTCAATTCCCAATGTAGTATTCCATACATAGAATTGGCAGACAGCATTTGGTAGTCTTTGCAACTAGTCCACTGTCTTACAAAGACAATGGTATAGAATGGAAAGGACTGCCAAAGCAGTTTATTCATCACATTAGACTGCATTTAGAGGTTGGATAATCACTCATTTTGAGACGCTGAAAATAAGATTCTCTGTTTGGGTAAGAAAAATGCTGAAAGAACTGCTGAGGTCCCATCCAATACTAATATTCTCTAGTTTGTCTTAGAATGTTAGTCTGTCATGTAACCAGAGTTTCCAACATATACTAATAACTTATTACATGTTAGTAGTTTGTGGTGTCTGGAGTACTGGTGATGATGTTAATCTTCCCTGATCTTCTTCAGATATTGTAAGATGCAGGGTTAAGAAGGAGAAGACTGATCCTGGAGAACACTGAAAGGTTGTCCAATACCCTTGAACAAAGCCATGGAGCCCCTCACAAGTATGAGATATTATTAATTCTAAGCCACTGTTTTCTAAATAGCAAATCAATTAACATAAATAAGACACTGTGAGTAATAAGGATCCAGTTATTTAGAAAAGAATTAACAACTTTTATACATGCACATATATTTATATATAAAGTAGTCAAAAGTAGCACCATTGTATTGGTCCCTGATTTGAATTTTGATTAAAAATAATGAGTCCCCTTAAGAGGACAAAAGACCTTGAAACTCCCCTCTACTATTTACTAAGTAATTCCTTGTAATGAAGAAATTAGCGTGTAAAGTCTAAGTTGAAACAAACCCGTGACAAACAGCCAGAGATAATTCTAGTCCTGAAATACATGGGTTGACCATCCCATAAGAAGTTGTCATTGTCTCCAGCACTAATTAAATAAATTATTAGACCAAAAGGTCAAACATTGTCTAAAGAATATAAATGTATAAATAATTTAAATATGGGTAGGTGTACAATTATTTTCTATGTGGGGTTCAGCAAAGCTAGTGAAAGCAGTGTCCCTAAAGCTATGATTTCCTATGCACTGGTCCTGCTATTCATCAGTGACCTTGGACAGGATGGGGAAGGTTAAAAGCACCTTAGAAAGTAGAGATTGTGGGGGTGTGGTGGGAGTTGGTGGTCAGATCTATAGAACATGTAATCTTTGCTTTATGCTAACAGCAACCTGCTTTGTTAAAGTCCTTCCTTCCATAGACCATTCCCTATCTGCCTCTCTGTCTCCATCTCAGTCTCTCTCTTTGTCTCTGTCTATGTCTGTGCATGTGTGTCTGTGTGTGTCTCTCTATCTCTAAGTGGTTAATAATCTTCACTGAGTAGTCATTCCAGAAACATAGAATGTTAGAGTTAGAAGTGACCTTTAAATATTGAACATACAAAGAAAGAGCTGGGAGGGATCTTCAGACCACAAAATATAGAAAGTTTGCATTGCATGGGAACTTTGAAGCAATACCTACAGTGGTTGTAGGAATAAAAGTATAAAAGAAGGAGAGAAATTTAGAAGGTCTGGAATTGGGAAAGAGAAAAAAAAAGGGAGAAAAAGAAAGGGGGTTATGGGGTGGGGGTGGGGGACAAAGAGAGATTTACCAGAGGCGCACAACCATAAAAACACCCCAGAGTTAAGTGGATTCAGCACCATGGACAGAAGTATGCCTACAATTCATAACAATCTTATCCTGCATTTTAGATTATTAATACCATAGACGATTAAAGCAGCGAAGGTTCTTGGCAATTATAATTCAATTTTTTCATTTTATAAACGAAGAAGAGACCCAGAGATGGAAAGCAATTTACCTTGAATCACACAGAGAACCAGTTGCAGGCTCAGAAATATAAATGGGGTCCCTTTGATAAAGTATGCTTCATGCTACCTCTGAATTATAAAACATCATATATGTTATTACTTCTTTCTCTCCTATCAGAATCATTACCTTGACCCCTAAACTGCTGTTTCCTCTTTTCTCTTGCTATCACATAAATATTCTTTCTAATGTAAGGAGTTTGAGAGCTGGTAAAGACTATTATTCACCACCATCAAACAAAATGAGATCTTTCAGTCTGTCCAGTCAAATTATTCCTTAAACTATTCAAAATAAACTCCCATTTGTCCAAGTTTCTTTTGTTTTATTCCTGCTGAATGGATGCAGGGCTTCAAGCAGAGACTAGAAAACACTGGCTAAAAATATTGCAGAGGAGTCTCTAGAAGACATGAGTTGAACTAGGTAATCTCTAAGGGTTATTTCAACTCTGAAACACTTTTTGTGTAGATCTTGGAATTAGAATTAGTCTTGCTAGAGATGAAGCACTGACCAGGTGAGGACCTAAGGCTTGTAGAATAAAGTATTAACTTTTGATCAATCTATTGCCAAAGTTCTGACTCAGTTGGGACTACAGTCATAGCACCTGATGGCCATTCAGACAATACATCTTTATTGCTAAAGTTTTAACTTGGATCCCTAGTTAACTATGCAGAGTATTATCCATTTCCAAAGTTTTTTTTACATCTCATTGAGTATGTTGTAGTAATGATTTTTTTTTGGGGGGGAGGGAGATATCACTTAGATGACATGGCCACTAAAGTTCTTTCCAACTCTGGAAATAAGTGATTATTTGATTTTCTTTCCATGTTATCTTTCCTTTTCTTTACTGCAATAAAATTTTCACAGAATGTTAGAGCAGTAAGGGATCTTTAAGATCATAGATTCCAACCTCCTAATCCTGCAGATGAGAAGAGAGGCCCAGAGATATGAAGTGGCTTACTGAGAATCACATAGCTAGTAAGTGGCAGAGCTAGGATTCAGATCCAGATTTTCTGACTCAAAGTCTACTACTGTTTGTACTATATCATAAGGTCTTCCTGTGCATTTCTCTATAGCAATAAACAAAAAACACTCTCTTAACTCATATGCCCGCCAACAAAACTATCTCTTTCAAAGTAGGAGTAAATATATATATTTGAGCAACCTCTGTCTTGCAACAGTTTCTGAATTCTGTTTTATCAGTGATTTGGGTGAAGGCATAAATGGCATGCTTATCAAATGTGCAGATGTCAAAAAGCTTAGAGAAATAACTAACACCTGGAACAAGAGGATCCAGGTTCAAAGAAATTCTGATAGGCTAGAATGATCAATCACATCTATTAAATCAAAATTTAATGTAGATTAATGTAAAGTACTGCACTGGATCAAAAATAATCAAAGGCAGAAGTACCGGATACCCCTATATTATTATAGAGTTAAGTAAACAACATTTCACATGAAAAAGCTCTGAAGGCATCTAGTGAACTGCAAGCCCACATGAGTGACTGGGTGGCATGGCATCCATGGGGTATTAGCCTGCATAAATAGAAACAGAGTGTCCAGGACAAGGAAAGTGACAGTCCTACTATCCTTTGGCCTGGATAAGTTCCATTGGGGTGTGTTCTGGGGACCACATCTTGTGAAGGACACTAACAAATTGCCGTTAGTCCAGGGGAGGAAGATCAGGATGGTAGGAGAACTGGGCATCATGCAATACATATGTCCATTGAAGGAGCTGTGGATTTTGATATGGGGGAGAAAAGACTTGAATGTGGGAGGGCAGGGCATGATCACCATCACAATCTTTAAAGGAACCACATAGAAGAGTAAACAAATTCCTCTTGGCTAGAGAGAGCAAAACTAGGGGCAAAGAGTGGGAGCTGCCAAGAGGCACACAGAGGTTTGATGTAAAGAACAAACGTCAACAATTCAAGCTATCAAAAAGGAGAGGAAACGGTCAGTCAAGTCTCACTGAAAGCCTTCAGACAATAACTGAATGATCATTTATTGGGGTTTCATCTATTAAATTTGTGTTCCAGTTTGGGTACTACATGATAGCTAAGTGTCCTTTCTATTCTGTGAACCTTTGGACTTGCCCATTTTTTTCTGATAATTAAAATCTCTAAATATTTTACTTTGCACAACTACTCTGCCCTACCAAACCTCAGCTGTAGCTGGGGTTGGAGGTGGGATGGAGGTGAGCATATGACTTCTGGCACATGACACTAGATCTAAGGAAGAGGCAGAATTCAAGGTGCAAAAAATTAAAGAATAAGTTACTGAGTCAGTTTGTTACATTTGTAAGTTTCAGTTACTCTGTAATAAACTTTGGAAGTAATCATTTTGCTTACCTAAAAAAATTGCTGAGGATTATGACTGGTATTAATCAAGGCAAATGGGGAAAACTGCTTGATACAGTTGCAAACCACTGGCTTTTCTTGTTTTCTCACTGATCTCACCAGATGTCTTGGCCTGGTGTCAACACAGACTCTGAGAACAGACCATACATCTGGAACAGTTTATACTCATTCTGGTCAGGAGACAGAGAGATCAACTCAACATACTTTGGAAAATGCTGTTCATGACATAGGGCCAATTTCTTTTGGAGAGCAGAGTTAGTTACAATAACACATTTTAGGCGGGAAACATTAAACTTGATCATAAGGTTTGATCAAGTTTCCAGATGACAAGAGGTGAATGGGATAGGTAACATCCTACATACTCAATATAATAACAGAAAAAAAAATTGAGATGTAAATTCTTGTTCATGTCTACCAAAAAATCAACTTTAAAAGTATGAAATAGGGGAAGTATGCCAACATAGTAGCTTGTCAGTAAAAGACTTGGGGATTTTAGCAGACTACAAGATCAATATGAATTAACAGTGTGATGTGCCATCCAGGAAAGCTAATTGGATCTTAGGCTACATCAAAAGACTCATAGCTTCCAAAAACAGAGGTACATGAGTCCCACTGCAATCTAACCTCGTCAGAACACATCTGGAATGGTGCCTTGGTAACGGATCATGATATTTTAGGAAGGATATTGATAAGGTGAATGACGTCTAGAAGAGGACAGTCGATATGGTTGAGTCTCAGCTTCATTCTGTTTGAGGATCTCTTGAGTAGAAGGCATATCCAGCTCATACAAAGCTAGAGAGAGAGCACTTGGCCTAGAGTCAGGAAGTCCTTCGTTCAAATCTGACATCATATACTTACTACCTATGTGACTTTTGGCAAGTCACAATGCTTGCATCAGTTTTCTCAACAGCAAAATGGGCATAACAGTAACACTTACCTCCCAGTATAGTTATAAGAATCAAAAGAGACAATATTTATAAAGTGCTTAGCACGGTACCTAGCACACAGTAGGTACTTAATAAATGTGTGTTTCTGTCTATCCTTCATTGAAGGAATTAGGGTGTTTAACTTGGAGAAGAGAAGAGTTAAGGAGAACATTTTAGTTATGGCCAGACACTGAAGGCGCTGTTATGTGGAAGAGAGATAAAGTTTATTCTGCTTGGTCTTAAAGTGCCTAACTAGTAGCAATGTGGAAAAGTTGAAAAAGAGAAATTTTGGCTTGCTCTAAGGGGAAAACATTTTCAAACTAGAGCTGTGAGAAAGTAGAATAAGCTTTCTTAGGAAGAAGTGAGTTCCCATTACCAGAGCTACTATAAGACCACTTGTTAGGTTATGTTGTAGTGAGAATTCTTTAAGATATAAGTTGAACTGAATCAGGAATTCTTAACCTGGGGTTCACAGATCTCCAAATGTTTCATAGATAAATTTCAGGGCATCTGTGAACTTGTATGGAGAAAAAAGACATCTTTATTTTCACTTACTTTTAACTGAAATTTATCATTTCCCTCAAATATTTATTTTTAAAAAAATATGATTCTGAGAAGGGGTCTCTAGGCTTCATCGGACTATTAGAGGGCTCTATGACATATACAAATGTTAAAAATCCCTGAAATAGATGAACTCTGAAGTCTGACATTTTCTGTAACCTTTGAATCATAGACTCTCAGGTTTGGAAGGAATCTCAGAGTTCCATAGTGTAGGCTAGAGGTCCTCTAGCCTCCATTTAAAGGCCTTCAGTGACAGAGAACTCATTCCTTAGCAAGGCAATTGATTTCACTTTGGGGAAGTTCTAATTGTTAAATAATTATTTCATATAATGAGCCTCTCCTCTAACTCTCCCTGATCAAGTGTCCTTATTTTGCTATTATGAGATGTATAAAAAGTGTCTATTTCTTCCTTCACATGGTAGATATTTAAATACAGCAGCTATCTAAACACACATGCTTTCCTTCTCCAGGATAAATTTCCCAAATTCCTTCAGCCTGGTACTCCTAAGTAACATTTAAGCAACATAATGAATGAATCACTGGCATTATTAGTTAGTTTCACTTTAATTTCTTTATATTTACTTAATTGCTTAGGGTGTGGGTCATTTACTGATTTATCAGTGTGTTATTTAATTTAAAGCATTTATATAATGGTATTGGGAAATTCAGGACCTCTATGTGTGTCTCACCACCTCTCTTCATCTTTCTCTGTCTCTCTATATTTCTGTTTCTCTGTCTCTTTTACTCTCTCTCTTTCTCTGTTGCTGTCTTTCTGTCTCTGTTCGTCTCTGTGCCTGTATGTGTGTCTGTTTCTGTCTCTTTTCCTTTTTCTCTATCTTTCTAACATGCTTCCAATTTTCTCTCAAAAGGAACTTCAAAATTAATTGAAAAGTGATTAATTATATTCATAGGTTTCCGCTGTCATCTTCTTGGTACGCTCTTGGTTTCCCACTCTTTCAGAAGTGGGTCTGATTATCTCAAAAGGCACCCAGGCTCATCAAGAGCTATATTTTTCTCATGTGTGGTTCTTTAGCAAATTATAATTTTCATATACAAGGCACGAGTTTAAAGAAGTATGACTGGTTGGTTAAATTCAATGCCAGAATTATACCTCCAAATTCATTTGTTCATTCAAAAAGCATTTATTGAGCACCTATAATGTTCACAGCTATAATGTTCACACCTATAATGTTAGGTACAGAACAAATGCACTTCCCTTCAACATAATCTTCTTGTGCACATTGGACCATAAATCATGAGATTTGCGTTTAATTAATAAATTGACCACCATTGATTAAGTCCCCTATTGGACACTGTGCTAGGCACTGGGAGTACAAAAACAAAAATGAAATAGTCCCTGCTCTCTGGGAGTTCACATTCTACTGGGGGAGACAACCTCTACATATTTAGGGAAATGCAAATATAAACAAATACAAGGGAATTTTGAACAGGAAGCACTAACTGTTGAGGAAGTGATAATTGGGCTGAGCTTTGAAGGAAACCAGAGATTTGAAAAGACAGAAATAAGGGGGAAGAACTTTCTCAGTTTTGAGAACAGCCTGAGAAAAGGCATGGAAATAGGACAAGAAATATCATGGATGGATGGGAGCAGCTAGGTGGCGCAGTGAATAAAGCACTGGCCCTGGAGTCAGGAGGACCTGAGTTCAAATTCAGCCTCAGGCACTTAACACAAAAACTAGCCTTGTGACCTTGAGCAAGTCACTTAACCCCGATTGCCCTACCTTCCCCCCATCCAAAAAGAAAAAAGAAATATCATGGATGAAGAATAACAAGAAAATCAATTTTGCTGAGGACCTTGACAGGGTGTAATGCCAAGCAAAGGCAACTTCCCAAGGTTCAAAATACCAGCATAGGTGCTCTCCATTTTATTCAGTGACAAATTAAGGACAGAGAGAATCAACATATAACATAATTCAAAATACAGCATTTACCAAGTGTGATTTAATCAAGTACTACCCCACCCCTGGATATTACATTCATTTAATCATCACAAAGTCCCTCTTCTAAATGCTACTCCACCCCTAGGCTGTACCTTCATTTAGTCCATCACAAAGCCCCTGTTCTCAAATGGAGATTAGTTTCCAATCATAAGTAAAGTACATTCATTTGTTCAATCACAGAGCACAAAAAGGTTAAAAGTTCCCCACCCTTGGATCACAATTGAATCTACCCCAGAGTTACGACAAGCTTAAGCACAGCATTGAATACCCAAATGGAGGTTTTTTCTTCATCTTGACACAAGGCAAGTTCTCAGCAATCTTTGTTCCTGGGGAGACAAAGCTTAGCAAGGCCACAAAGATACATTGCCAGTCTCTTCATTAATTCATTCTCTGTCTGCAGAACAGTCCTAGGACCCCTGAAAACATTAGCAAAACCCTCTTCCAGGATTGCTGTAAACATACAACAAGAAAATCCTTCTTCAGGGCTTCTGAACCAACAGGAAGGTTCTAAGACTTCTGTAACAACAGGACTGTCCTTCACCAGTGGACAGAATTCACTCTCTGTCTGCAGAACAGTCTCAGGAGCTCTGAACCAACAGCAAGGTTCCAAGACCTCTGCAACAACAGGACTGTCCTTCACCAGTGGACAAATCTGGCAAAACAACATCAAAACAGACAGACAAAGTACCAGCATAACAGCCATGTCTCCTCAGTCCTTGGCAGCTCTGGGTGGCAGCTCTCAAAATCCTGGGCAATTCAAACTGGCCCTCAGCAATCCTCTCAGTCTCTCTCTGCCTCTAAGGTGCTGCTTCCAAAAAGTTCTTCTGCCTCTCTCTTTTCTTGTGTCTCTCTAAATTTACATCACCAGCTCCTCCCAATTCAGCCCTCTCTTTTCACATCAACAAGTCCATCCCACAAGTGGGATTTACAAGCTCTGGGTTTTAACACAATTAATTTGAAAACCAAGCCAATACAGGGGGATCTTTATATTCCATTACCATTACACAGGGAGTGATGTGCAATAACCTGGAAAGATATTCTTGAGATAGTTAATGAAAGCACTTCACATAGCAAATAAAAAAGTTTGTCATTGACACCAGAGGAAATAGGGAGCTACTAGAACTTCTTGAGGGAAACGACATGATATGATCTGTGTTTTGACAATATGTCTTTGGCGTGTATATGGAGGAAGTATTAGAGATGGAAGAAACAAGAGAGGGAGACCAATTAGGAAGTTGCTCCATGATCTTACTTCTACATAGTTATTTGCATGTTGCTTCCATTGGAATTTAAGTTCCTTGAGAACAGAGGAAGTGTTTTGGTTGTTGTTTTCCTTTTAAAAAATACCCCTAATATTTAGATCAGTGCCAGGCATATAGCAAACATTTAGCAAATACATGTTGTTTGGTTGTTGTTCAGTCATTTTTTCAGTTGTGTCTGGCTCTCTGTGACACCATTTAGAGTTTTCTTGGCAGAGATACTGAAGTAGTTTGCCATTTTCTTCTCCAGCTCATTTTACAAATGAGGGAACTGAGGCAAACAGGGTTAAGTGACTTGGCCAGGGTCACCCCTGTAAGTGTCTGAGCCTGGATTTGAACTCATGAAAATGAGTCTTCCTGACTCCAAGCCCAATACTGTATCCACTTCCACCTAGACTGACTCACTGACTACAGGTTCTACTTTGGCCACCAGACCAGCTATGTAACTTTGAGAAAATTGCTTCCTGTCTTAGTTAACAGTTTCCATACTTAAAACATTTGGGACACCATGGAGATACATGGTCTATAAATCCCCTTCAAGATCAAACACTCCATGTTCTTTGTTTTAAGGTCCTTCTACCTCTCACTCTCTCTCCTCTACATTCCAAGGTCCCTTCCAGCTTGAACTTTTCAATTTTCTAACAATCTGTGTTCAAGTATCCTTCCATATCTAATATTCTGTGTTCCTAGTTCCCTTCCATTTCAAACACACTATGAGACTTATTGGCCTTGGAGGCCACCCACTAGGTGCAGTCAGTAAGTTTGCCTTTTACTTCCAACATAGAAGGACTCCCCTTTGAGAATGACCTTCAGAGCTAGTAAAACCACAAAGGAAATCAATCTTATTTCTTTAGAATCTCATCTACTTTGTCACCCCAATCAAGATTTCCAACCTGAACCTCCACCACAGTCATAATACTAGCTTTCCAAGTGACTTTGGGGTCATTTCCAAAAAAAAAAAAATGACAAAGACTCCTCCCTCACCCCCATCCTTGGAAAGTGGGGACTGCAAAAAAAAATATTACATAGACACTGACGACCATAGTCTGTGTTTCTGAGTCATAGTAAGCCTGATTGAAATAAATGCATAACCTCAGAAGTGGACATATCCTGTTGTGTACACTGAAGTGTAGAGAGGTGTAGGTTTAGAGTGAGAAAACCTAGATTCAAGTCTCAGCTTGGCTGCTTTCCAGCACTGTGAACTTGGATCAGTCATTTTCCTTCTCTGGGCCTCTAAAACCTGAGAGTCATAAGTGAGACACATCCTGGCTTCTCCTAACATTTTAGAGTTAGCACTGGAATAGACTTCCAAGGTCTAGAAGTCATCTCACTCCATCTCTTCATTTTACAAATGAGGAAAAGAAGTTCCTGATGGATATGGCAATGAAGAAATAGCTGAATGATTGTCCAAGATCTCATGAGTAGTAAGTCCGTAGCCAGGATTTGAACCCAGGTACATAAAATCCAAGTTTAGCCCAGTTGTCACTCAATATGCCTCTCAATATGCCTCTACCTCACAGTAGGGCAACACTCTAACACTATACTTTCAGAATTTCACGGATAGATTTTTCCACTCCACACGCTGATAAAACCACAAGTATGTGTAGACACATAAGTGTATATATGTGTGTATACATATATGTACATATATATGGAGAGAGAATAAATTTTTGCTCTATCTTACACAATCCCTATCCTGAGGATCAAGCGAAACAGTTTCCTTTGTTTCGCTTGCAAAGTCCTTTGTAACCCAACCCTGATTAATTTCAGCATCATTATTTCTTTATTTCCAATTTCATCTGTATATAGCTTGATTTGTATACATTATCTTGCAGGTTGTCTCCTCCATATGATCATGAGCTTTTTGAGGGCAGGGACTACCTTTTGCCTCTTTTTGGATACCCAATGCTTACCCAGTGAGTGGCACATAGTAGGCAATTAATAAATGTTGATCAATCAATAGCTATAACATACTGTATTAACATTTATTGGTTTTTTTTATTATTTTAGCTATTTTTATAACTTCTAATCAACATGTTATAAAGTTAGTCTCCTCAATTTCTTCAAACATAAATCAGGCACTTTGCCCATCTCCACCCTCTGACCAACAGGAATCATCTTTATTTTGAAAATCCAGGCTCTGATTCATTCATCACCCAGCACAGGACCTTCCTTGCACATAGTGGGTGCATGACAAAAATATGTTGAATAAATGAGTGATATTCATGAGTGAATAAATAAATAAATGAGTGAAGGAGAAAGTGCAAGAATGAGTGAAAGAAGGAATTTATCTGTTTGGATAGCAAAGCATAAGTACATAGTGTTAAACAATCAATCTCATTATTTTAGAGTCAACACCTTGTATGTAAAAATGAGACTGACCTATATAGAAAGTTTAATTTAATTTCTAGTTCTGAAAGATATTTCTGCAAGGTACAGTTTTTATAATGAGATGCAGGCCTGTGGGGCTGTGGCTCTTCTCAGAATAAAGTCTATCCCTCTTCTTTATGCCTATTCAAAACTTATTCTTCCTTTGAGGTCCAGCTTAAGTCCAGTTTCCTAACTCATAATATGAAGTTGGGCCAACCTATGCTCTGGAACCAACCATTTACATCTTGCAGAATGTTTGACTAACACATCCAATACCAGAGAAATAGACTCCATTTCATGATTGCCCAGTTAGTGACTATAGCATGACTTGGCCATCTGCTTCTTGGATTTCTGAAAGCCTCTCTGGATTCCTTGCTTGACTGCCTGCTATAATGTCTTGTAATCTCATTTTCAAAGAAATAATAATAATAACTACCATTTATATAGTTCTTTAACATTTTTAAAGCACTTTACAAATCCTCACAACAACCATGGATTTTACAGATGAGGAAAATTAGAGGGTCATCACTTTGTGACTAATATCATCTCTCTATATTTTAATTCAGCTCTTTCTTCAAAGGCACTATCAATTCCTTTCAGGAAGCCTCTCCTGCTTTGAATGATGTCTCCTTTTTTATTGTATCCATTGAAAATTTAAGAATTTAGTACTTGGTTCTTTTGTTGTTGCTCAGTTGTTTTCAGTTATTTCTGACTCTTCGTGATCACATTTGGGGTTTTCTTGGGAAAGATACTGGAATGATTTGCTATTTATTTCTCTAGCTCATTTTCCATATCAGGAAACTGAGGCAGACAGGGTTAAGTGACTTGCCCAGGGTCACACAAATAGTATGTGTATGAGGCCAGATTTAAATGCACAAAGATGAGTCTTTCTGACTCCAGGCCTAGCACTAGTTGCCCATTCATAATATTTCAGAAGGGACTTAAGAGGTTATCCCATCCACCACCACCCTTTCTGAAATAGCAATGCCCTCTACAACACCCCTAAAAAAGGGTCATATTCTCATCTCACCACCTTTACAGACATTCGAATAAACAGAGCATCAAAGAAGGGAGAAACCTGAAAGGTTATGTTGTCCAACTTAGAACTGCTCAAAAAATGCCTTCTATAATCTCCTTGAAAGGAGGTCACAAGTCAAGACATTTCATCATAGTATACAGCTCTGATTTCCTGAAATCCCTCCATTGTTGTGTCCAAATATGCCTCCCTGTAAATTCCTCTTATTGATTCTAGTTCCACATACTGACTTGAGAAGCATACAGAAGGTAAGGTTAGTGTAGGAGACCAGACTTCAAGAAAGTATAGGATTTGGATAGGCAAAAGGAAAGTGGGGAGCTAGCACAGAGCAAAGACATGGAGGTAGCAATGGTGAGGGAATTGAAGATCATGCCATATGAGGGTTAATTAGAGTGGACATGATTTCTATATTTAAGTATCTGAAGGGCTGATGGATTAAGTTTGTTCTACTTTGCCCCAGAGGGCAGACAATGCATGAAGTTGTAGAAAGCACATTTCAGCTTCATGTTAAAGAAAACCTTTATAAAATTTAGATTTAATGAGTGTCCACAGAAGGTTGTTAGCTTCCTTTCATTTTAATTTTTCAAACATATACTGAATGACAACTTTTCAGAAATGTTGTAGAAGGGTAGCCTACTCAGGTGCAGTTTGGACTAGTTGCTCTCCATGGTACTTTCTAAATCTGAGACATTTGGAACATCCTTCTTTCTGTAAATATCATGTTTGTTAAAAGGAGAGGAGTATAAGAAGATCATCAATATCAGGGAATGTCATAGAAGGTATTTATGTACTATGGAATACTTTGGATTGGATGCTTTGTGAAGTCCCTTCCAACTCTGAGATTCTATGGGGAAAAAATAAATTTGGTCACAGTACAGAGAGGACAATAGGGAAGGATATTGTAGTAAGTGTTAAAGGAGGATGCAGATGGAATAAGGAGGGGTAGAGAGTAGTGAAGAGGGTGGGAGGGAAGACTGCAAAGCAATATGGTGTGTGGCCCTTTCTGAAACAGGCTGCTCAGCAAAAGTTTCTTGTATCTTTATTTCTTTCCTTTCTCTCTCCCTCCCTTCTTCTATTCATCTCTCCTTTCCTTTCTTCTTTTCTTTCTATCCTTCCTCCATCCCTGTCTCCCTCTTCCCTCCTTGTCTCCCTTCCTTTCTTCCTCCTTTCCTACCTCCCTTCCTAAGCATTTGTTAAGCATCTAGTATATAGAGAGCACTATGGTAGGTACTGGAGGAAATGCAAGGATTAGGTATAACAAGGTCCCTTCAGGTAGCCTAGACTAATACATTTATCCTAAATTTTCTTCTATCTCTAAATCCTAAAATCCTACCAGAAGAGAAACTAGTTCTCAGGCAAGTATGATACTGAGCCTTGGAAATCAAAGAAGGCTTCCTAAAGAAAGTGGGCCTCTAGAAAATGATATGATCTGAAAGAGTGGAAAGGAGATGAGTGAATTTAGGAAGAGCTTTGCTTACTCATGAAAATAGCTATTTGAAGAAAAAAAAGTCTGTGTTCACAACCTTGCAGGTGCTTCCCCAGGCTTGATTGAATAGTCCTGGGTGTTTCTGTTGTGCTGTTGTTTTTAAATTGTAGGACAGGCTTTCGCTTGATCCTTAATTACAAAGTGTATTGAAATCCTGCCAGAAATGCAACCTTTTAAGCAATTTTTCCCCCTCATTTAAATTCTTACTTGACATTTGTAAGACACTGAGCAAGACAGAAAATCTCTCTCTCTCTCTCTCTCTCTCTCTCTCTCTCTCTCTCTCTCTCTGTCTCTCTCTGTCTGTCTCTCTCTGTCTCTCTCTCTCTCTCTCTCTCACACACACACACACACATACAGAATCAAAAATATCCACAGACATAACTTTCCACAAACAGACATGCACATATGTGCACAATTATATATGACCACAAAATGCACATATACATATATATGCACTGTACCAAGTACATATACACACATTCTTCCAAGATACAGAACTCAACCTATCCCCACCTAGCCAGGCAAGAAGAGGAGGAAGGGTGATAAAGACTTAGAGCCTCTTGCATTTGCTCCACAAAATCACCCCATGAGGACTGTGAACACTACAATTCACTGTCATCCATTACCATCCCCATGGCTAGCAAACTTGTACCACCTACTACTCTCCCCATCTCAATATTATTCAATCACTGAATACCTCGGATAAGCTATCCCCAAACAGAACCTCTTATTTCCCTCACTATCATCAGTTGCATATAGCTGCCAAAATGGTTTTCCTTAACTAAATATCTGATTATTCCCCAACTCAGTCAAATGCTATAGTTCCCTATTATTGCTTCTAGAGTAAACTATGAATTCCTCTATTTGATTTTTGAGGCCCTTCACAATGTGATCTTAACCTTTCTTCCGATACTCCTTATACATTACTTCCATTCACACACTCTAGCCAAGCTAACCTTTTCTCTGTTCCTGGTTCATGTTACTATTTCTTCAATTCCATTCTTTTAAACTGATTAATACTTATCCTGGAATGTAGTCCATCTTCACCTCTACCTAACAGAATCCCTCTTTTAGGCTAGAATTTGAATAAATAGCTTGGGGCAGGAGGAGGTTGGAAAACCTTAGTGAATATTAGAATCAACCCAATAGAAACCAATCACTCCAAGTCAAGAAGCACTTGTTAAGTGCATAATATGTGTGAACAACTGAGTTAAGGACTGGGGGAATTAAGAAAGATGAGTGAGAGGGAGAGAGACAGACAGACACAGAGAGACGGAGACACAGACAGAAAAACCCAGCTCTCTGGAGCTCACAGTCAAATGGAGGAACAACATGAAACCATATATAAACACAATATGTATAGGACTAATTAGAAATTATCTCAGAGACACATCAAGAAATATTAGAGTAAAATCAAAAGGTTAAAAAAATGTAAGGGATGTACTATCATAAATATGCTGGAGGCAGCTCATAATGGCTTGTGAGAGGCAATTTTCAAATTTGTGACAGGAGCATTTATACCTCAGAATACAGCAAATACAATGCATCAGGGCTTAATTTATTGTTTTCTTAATTATATAGACTTAAGAATGTGATGAAGAAAATATTACCAATGCAGATTAAAGTTAAAAGCATGCATTGAATACATTATGTTTCAGAGTCAATTGTTAAACATCAAGAACAACTGACCTGGAAAAAAGGTCAAGGAGAGATGATCAAAAATTATTAGACCTCCTTAAATCTATGACCAAAAAAGAAGAAATAAATCCCTGAATGCTATATTTCAATAAATCCTGAATTTAAATTATGATAATCTATGAACACCAGAGAACAAAGGGGAAATGCAAAGAAACCACTCCTGAAAGAAACCTTAAAACCTCCAGGAATATCATAGTCACTCTCCATACTTTATAGTCAAAGAGAGAAAAGGCTCTAAGAAGCCAGAACAAAAAATAGTTCAAGTACCAAGGAACCACAATCAGAATCACAAAAGAATTGTCAGCAACAACTTTAAAGGAGAAAAAATCTTACATATCATATTCTCAAAAGAAAAAGATAAAGACTTAGAACAAAGAAAAACTTACCTTGCAAAATTTTGTATAATCCTGCATGGAAAAAAATAACCTTTATTGGAATAGAGGACTTTCAAGTGTTTCTGCTGAAATAAACAGGGATGAGTAGAAATTTTTAAATGCAAATAAACACAGGAAACAAGAAAAATATAGAAAGGTACATACAAATGAGAATTTGAAAGGGGTTAAAACAGGTACTCTTAATATGAAGCATGTGAATTTGTTTTAAAAAATTTGTTAACTGTATTTAAGTATGGTTGGTTTCCTATGTAATGCTCTGTATGTTATTTTAGGCATTTAAAATTATTTTTCTGAGCAGGGAACAAAAAGAGCTGTAAGGGACAATTAGAGGGAAAGTACAAAAGCATATTATGGAGAATAATGCAAAATTTAAAATCCTAACAGTGAACATGAATGGGATAGACTCACCCACAAAATGGAAGAGGATAGAATGGCTTAGAAAGCATAACTGAAAACTATGCTGTTTATAAGAAATATATTTGAATCATAGAATCACAAAAAAGGACAAATAAGAATCTGAAGAGAATTTGGTATGCTTCACATGAACTAAAAATAAAAGGAAGATTAGCAAACATCTTCTTAGGCAAGGAAATAGTAAAATAGATATAGCTAAAAGAAATAGCTGGGGAATCTATATTAAGTTTAAAGGCAGCATGGACAATGAAATATTATAATTATTTAATATATTTACTGGAGAGCATAACAGCTAAGCACTTAAAGTGAAAAAAAAAATCAAATTATGAAGAGAAATAAAACCCAAACAATAATAATTGGGGAATTTAATATGCCTCTTTTAGATGTAGACAAATCAAACAAAATATGAACAAGAAAGAAGTTAAAGACCAAAGTAGAATTTTAGAAAAGTTAATTGTTATGATCTTTGGAAGTGGAAAAAAGGGGTATATATTTATACAAGGCATCTTTACAAAAATTGACCATATGCATTAAAATGAGAAAGGGTGAGAGGAAGAAAGACAGAGAGAGAGACAGACAGACAGAGACACAGATAGAGAAACAGAGAGAGATAAAGAGAGGAGAGGAGAAGAGAGACAGACACAGAGAGACAGACAGAGAGGGAGAGAAGGAGGGAGGGAGGAAGAAAGAGAGGATTTACTATGTTCCAGGTGTACTATATTACAGGCTAGAGATACAAATCTAAGCAATAACAGTAGTCTCTGATCTCATAGAGCTTATACTCTAATAGGGAAAGACTAATGGAGAATAAATCTCATAAAGGATTGATAGAATTGATAAAATTGATAGAATAAGATGAAAATGAGAGAGAAGTATATACACATATGGAAGCATGATGGGAAGATAGCCAAGAACCTGAATGAAGTCCTGGTCATTTGCAAGGGGGGGGGGAGGGGAATTCATCTGTCATAGACAATGATTTCACAATCAGAATCCAAAGTATCAATGTGTGAAAGAAAAGGATGATGTCCAGAGAGCAAGTGGCATGGTGAGAAGAGAGCAGGATGTGAAAAAAAACACAAATTGACAGAAATTTTGAACACTTCCTTTACTGAAAATAACACAGTAAAAAAATCAATAAATAGAATTTGAAGAATTCAAAATTAAATGAAGACTAAATAATTGCCCCTGAAGAAATGGTGATTCAATAGACAAGTTATAAGGAAAAATCAATAATTTTATCATAAGAAATTAAAATGATAGGAAAACATAGAAAAAGTATTTTTCAGTGTAGCCAAAACATTACTTAGGGGAAAGGTTATATTTCTAAGTAGTTTTATCAACATAAAGAAAAAAAAAAAGGAAAACCAATGAATTTTTCATGAAACAAACAAAAAAACTATCAAAGCAGCAAATAAAAAGCCAAATAACCAACCAAATAGAAAATTTGAAAATCAAAGAGATTAACAAAAGCAAAAAAACAAAACATACATTAAATTGGAAGCCATTTTATGATTGTATTTTTAAAAGAAAGTCAAATTGTCCATATCAAAAATGAAAAAGGAGAATGCACAATAAATTAAGAAGGATAATTGATTATTAGAAACAATGTCCATTTATATCCCAAATAAAATGGAACTTAAATGAAAGGGGTGATTATGAAAATAAAATGCTCATATAACTAGAATAATAAATGGAAATTTTTAAATAAAAATCTCATAAAGAGAATTTTTAAAAAGCATAAATCAATTCTCCAAGGAAAGAAAAACTCAGGACAAGATGCATTGACCGGTGAATTCTATCAAAATCTCACAGAACAATTAATTCCAATTTACATAAACTTTGGATAAAAAACACAGAATAGAAACAATCCTCTGAAATTCTTTCTATGATACAAATATGGCCTCACACCAAGGAGAGATACATAAAGATAAAAACAATAGTCCATTATCCTTAATAAATATTGGTAAGAAATATTGAATAAAGCATTAGCAAATCAATATTTGTGAATGTTTATATATATATATATGTGCACATGAATACATACATATTGCATTGTGTGTATGTATGTGTAGTTCATATATATCGGACTGTGTTTCTGTGTGTATGCATATGTATGCATGTATATGTGCACATGCCTGTGTGTCACAGTGTATATATACCTATACATATTATACACACATGTTGTATGTGTGTATAGGTATATGTGCATGTGTGTATGCATACATGTGTATGTGTGTATATGTATATAGTATATGATGTAGAAAAATTTATACCATGAATGATTTTTAGGAAAACTACAAGAATAATAGACAATATCAGTTTTAAAAATACATGATTAAAGATTTGCTAGGCTTTTGGGGTGGCTAGGTGGCACAGTGAATAGAGTACTGGCCCTGGTTTCAGGAAGACCTGAGTTCAAATCTGGCCTCAGACACTTAACACTTACTAGCCGTGTGACCTTGAGAAAGTCACTTAACCCCAATTGCCCCTCCAAATAAAAAGACAAAAAAAAAATACATGATCATGTCAATCTATTGAGAAAAAATTTCTACAAAATACATTAATTTCTTTTGATGAAGGAAAAAAAGATTTAAAAGCATAAGATAATCTTTTCTTCATATGATAAATAGCACTAATTAAAACCAAGTGCCAGCATTACATCTCATTAAGATACACTAGAGACTTTTCTAATAAAATCATACATGAAGGAAGAATGCCCAATAGCAATCTCTATTATTTGATATAATTCTAGAAATTCTAGTTATAGCAATAAGAAAGAAAAATAGATTGAGGAATTATAAATAGACAAAGCAAAAACAAAATTATAGCTTTTTAAAAATGATGTGATGTTCTTCTTTGAGAAACATAGAGATTAAACTAAAATTAATTGAAACAATTACCTCAGCAAAAGAACAGAGTATTAAAAAAAAAAACATGTAAAGGAGCTTTCCTGTACATTCACAGCACAACTAACCAGGGAGATATAGAAAGGGGAATTGTCTTTCAAAATAACTTTTCAATTGTATGAAATATTATAAACAATAATAAAACATACTTTACACAATAAAGACTAAAATAATTTGAAAAATATTCATTTTTCATTGTTGGACAGTGGTAATATACCAAAACATGATAATATTACATAAATTAATTTACTTATACAGTGCCATATCAAACAACAAAAGGGTTATTTTGTAGGACTAGAAAAATAATAATAATAACACAATTTGCCTGGAGGAAAGGGGAAAAAAAGACCGCTTCTCCAAGGATATAATGAAGAAAAAAAATCAAAGAAAGGGAACTAATGGTACTCAGTCTCAAACTATCCTACAATACAGCAATCAGTAAAACTATTGGTACTGATTAAAAATTTAAAAAGTTTATCAGTGAAACAGATGAGGTACACAAGGCCCAGATGTAAATCCACATTAGTGGCATAGTATTCACAAAAGTTAAAGCCCCCAACTACCTGAGTAGACTATTTGATTTAAAAAAAAAATTAAACAAACAGGAAGGAAGCTTAGATTAATGTCTTAGACTATCTACCTCAATAAGTTCCAAATGAATATATGACCTTGAAATAAAAGATGCTATCATAAAGAAATTAGAGAAAGGAAAGAAATGTCTTTCACAATTCTGGATAGGGAAGAGTTCTTAACTAAATAAGGAATGGGAAAGATCAGAGGACATAAAATCGAAAATCTTTTCTATAAGCAAAAGCAATGCAGTTGAAATGAAAAGGAAAATAGTTAACTGGGAGAGATCCATTGAAGTGATTTTTCCCAGATAAAATCTAATATTCATGATATATAAGAAACTAATTTAAATATATGAGTAAGAATGATTTTCCATTAGATAAATGATCAAATGATATGCAAACGGAGTATTTGAAAGAAGAAACTCAAGGTATTGATATCTACATGAAAATAAATATGCTCTGTATCACTAATAGTTTTGAAATTCAAATTAAACTATTTACAGGTTCTGTCTTATACCTATCAGACTGTCAATGATAAGAAAAAGGAAAATGGCAACTGTTGCAGGATAGGTAGGACAGGGACACTAATGTGCTGTTAGTGGAGTAGTAAATTGGTCCAGCCCTTCGGAGAAGTCACAACACCCAAATGGTAACTAAAATGTGCATGCTATTTTATCCAGTGATACTGCTCCTGGTCCTATACTTGTAAAAGATAAAAGAGAGGAAAGACCAATATGCACAAAATATTCTTAACAGTGCTTTTTGTTCTAGTGAAGAATGGGACACAAAAGGAATGCCCTTTAGTAGGGGAATGACAGACCAAATTATGATTTATAAATGTACCAGGCTACAACTGCTCCATAAGAAATAACAAAAGTAAAGGATTCCAAGAAACATGAAAAGACTTGAATGAACTGAGACACAACCAAGTGAGCAGAAGCAAGGGAACAACTTATCCAGTGATTATACCATTGTGGGGGAAAACAACTTTGAAAGACCTAAGAACTCTGAACACACAATGATGACCATGGTTTCCAGGGGATCCATGATTTAACGTGATTCCAACCTCCTTGTAGAGAGGGGAGACCCAGACTAGGGAAGAAGAGGAAATATGGCCAATGTATATATTGGCTTTACTCATTTGTTACAAGGAAGTTTCCCTGACTCTTGGATAGGGGGAAAATTGGGGAAGAGAAGAGGAAAGTTAATAAAGTAGAGAGAAGGAACAAGAGTCTTTTAAGTATCCACATTGTACCAGGCACTGTACTAAGCATTTCATAAATATTAACCCATTTGATATTCATAACAACCCCAGGTACGATGTATTGTTATTATCCCCATCATTATCCCTCATTATTATAACCATTTTTCAGTTGACAAACTGAGGTAGACAGAGGTAAAGTGACTTGTCCAGGGTCACACAGCTAGTAAACATGTGAAATAAGATTTGAACTTGGGTCTTCCTGATTCAAGGCCCACCTTATTGCCTTTTATGGTAGTGATGGCCCAAAAAATAGAAATGAAAGAAAAGAGGATCAATGAAGCATTTCTTTTAATGAGCACATACAACATTCATGGACAAAACAACACCCACACCCCTTATACATGGGGGAATAGAAAACAAAACAGGAAGACAGATAAGCAGGGCCACTGAGAAATTAACGTATTGAATTTATTCTATATTTCAAAACACAAGCAGCATAAAATGGAAGTTTGTGGTTGTATATATGAACTTTTTCTAGTCTTCTTTGCATACAGAAATATTGTCGTTCTTCGCGTTCAGAACAAAACAAGACAATAATAAAGAAAAAGCAAGAGGCAGCCATTCTTCGTGACTTCCAGAACTTTACCATTAAGTACTTTGTAAAGCTAGGTGGCTTGGTGGAGAAGGCTCCAGGCCTGGAGTCAAGAAGGCTCATCTTTGTGATTTCAAATCTGGCCTCAGATACTTACCAGCAGTTTGACCCTGGGCAAGTCACTTTAACCCTGTTGGCCACAGTTTCCTCATCTATAAAATGAACTAGAGAAAGAAATAGCAAGCCTCCAATATGTATCTTTGCCATGAAATCCCCAAATGTGATCATGAAGAGTTGGACATGATATAACGAAAACATTTTGTAAACCTCTCCAATCCCTAAATTCCAACCCAAAGCCTCCTGGCCCCTAGGCTTGTTTCACTTTCTTAGAAGTATTCTTAGAGATGTCAAACCAAGCCCCTACAATCAGCCTGTGAACCCAAATCTTCTTTCTCTAGGTCCTGCCCTATTTTCACTATATCTCCCTACCTCTCTGGAGAGCCATGGAAAGCTATAAAGCAGAAGAGGGACAGGTTGTAAACCATGTTAAAGGAAGATTAATCAGGCAGTCTCCAGATGTTTAATAGTGACATGTGCTCTCAAGAAGGACAGAACACAAGCTCAGGCAGGTCTGATGACTATGGGAATACTAGAAAGAGCTCTGGGCCTTTAGATGAGAGAAAATGACTTCACTGAGTCGCATGATTTGGTATTCCCAAGCTCTGTCACCTTGAGCAGATCATTTAAATTCTCCGGGTCTTTTTTCTCCTCCAAAATGGGGGTAAGAATATAGTATTTAATTCACAGGGTCATGGGGTGGGGAATAGATGCTATTAACACATGAAAGTGATGAGGAAAAAAATTAGAATTGTTATAGGGATACTATCATACTGGAAAGGCTTTGAAGACAGGCCATAAGTTGAATCAGATGTACTAAGGTAGGGGGGAAGCATTTATATAGCACTTCCTATGTGCTAAGCTCTTTAGAAAAATCTTATTTGATCCTCACAACAACCATAAGCTGCAGGTGCTGCTATTACCCTCATTTTACAGATGAGGAAACTGAGGCAAGCTGAGATCACGTTACATGGTCAGGTTTACTCAGCTAGAAAGGAAGTGTCTGACTCTACTCACTATACAACATAGTGTGGAGAGACTCCATACTAGAGAGGTAATCACCATACCAAATCCCTACAACCAGGCTGTGAACCCAAATAGGTTGTGTTTCCTTTGTTTTCAAAGAGGTCTTTACTTTCTCCTCCAGAGCCACCTGGGTCCAGTGGCCAGATATTCATCAGGATGACTGGAAATATCCCAGGATGCAGTGGTGATGGGGTGCTTGGATGCCTGTGCTTGAACCACAGTTTAGGAAGAAAAGAAAAAGAAAGAAAGAGAAAGAAAGAAAGAGAGAAAGAAAGAGAGAAAGGAAGGAAGGAAGGAAGGAAGGAAGGAAGGAAGGAAGGAAGGAAGGAAGGAAGGAAGGAAGGAAGGAAGGAAGGAAGGAAGGAAGGAAGAGAGAAAGAGAGAAAGAGAGAAAGAGAGAAAGAGAGAAAGAGAGAAAGAGAGAAAGAGAGAAAGAGAGAAAGAAAGAAAGAAAGAAAGAAAGAAAGAAAGAAAGAAAGAAAGAAAGAAAGAAAGAAAGAAAGAAAGAAAGAAAGAAAGAAAGAAAGAAAGAAAGAAAGAGTTCCCATTCAGACAGCCTGGACTACTCAGTTTGTGTTTGTCCTTTTGTCTTTGTCTTTTTTCTTTGTCTCCTATCTATCTATCTATCTATCTATCTATCTATCTATCTACCTACCTACCTATCTACCTATCTATCATTTGATGGCTCTGGAGGAGACAGTGAGTCTGCCGACCTTGCACAGACCTCCCTCACTCAAATCAAAGTCAACTGCAAGTCGTGTCATCATTTCCCTGATGTCATGGTCCTCTTCGAAAACCGAACCTAAAAGCCCCTCTAGAATGTCATAAGGCCATGGGCTTTATGGACAGAGCTGAAAAGGACCCCAGAAACTGCAGACTTTCAATCCCCTCATTTTACAGATGGGGAAAGTGAGGCATGAAGAAGTAAAATGATTTGCCCAGGATCACACACCTGATGAGTATCAAAGGGCTCAAGTCCAATCCTTAATTCACTACCTTGTAGTATGTTTCTTCTCTAAAACCACTCGGTATTCTCAGGGTATAACTCTTGAACTCCCTTGAGTCTAATGTGTGTGTGTGTGGAGAGAGCGAGAGTGAGAGACAGAGAGAGCGAGATATGGAGAGAGAGAGAGACAGAGACAGAGAGAGAAAGACAGAGAGACAGAGAGAGAAACACAGCAGTGTTTAAACACTATCCTCTAAAACCTGGAAGAGTCACAATCTGTACAGGTATATAGATACAACCTGTCCAATGCAAACCACACCAAGTCACATATCTTTAAAACATTTATACTTATTTTGAGCAAGATGTTTTTAATTAAAGGAAGCAAACTTAAATCAGTCATCTGCATTAATCTCTTCCCTCACTCCATTACACATGCCTGGAAATAATCTAGCCATTGAACCAAAGAGGAGACTTTCCTGAGGTCCCACAGTGATTCAGAAGCAGAGTCAGGACTAGAATTCAGGTTTGCTGAGGTCTTGGTAGTGTTCTTTCCACTAATCATCTGAGAGATCCTCAGGAGGACTCAATGAATCCATTTGTGTCCTCTTCCAATGCCATCATAAGTCATGGAGATGACCCAGAGATTTCACAAATTATACCAACAGACCATAAATTCTGATCCTAGCAAACTGGAAAGTTACAAACCCAGTGATAAGCTGTGTATTTGCCATCCTGGGAGCAGCTTAGCTCCCTGAAGAGTGACTTATTCCCAGAAGGCTGGCTGCCAGAGAATGATTTTCTGGCCACCATGATTCATGAAATCATTTGCCAAGGTTTCAATGAGTTGTGGTCATGGAAGCAAAAAATAAGGAGCCAGAAGTGACCTCAGAGGTCATCAAGCCTAAATTGAACCTGAAAGACTCTCTAGAATATCATAAGGTCATAAGCTTTATGGACAGAATTGAAAAGGACTCTAGAAATTGTAGACTCCCAATCCCCTCATTTTACAGATGGGGAAACTGAGGCACAAAGAAGTAATATGACTTGCCCAGGATCACACACCTGATGAGTGCCAAAGGGTGGATTATAACTGGGATCTCCTCAATTCCAAGTCCAATCCTTAATTCACTACACTGTATTATGTTGTTTCTCTAAAACCACTCAGTATTCTCAGGAGCAATCCCATCCAAGAACTCCCTTGGGTCTAACTTGGCTTAGCTTCTGAGATCAGACAAGAGTAAGGATTTTCAGAGTGGCTTGTCCATAGGATATCTTCAACAAGGCAATACTTGAAGAATTATGGAGGAATTTCATACCTATGAAGGTAACCCACTGTACTTTAACACAGCTCCAAGAAGATTTTATATTAATTCAATATGCATTTAAGATCTGACTATATTGGAAGTACTATAGCATGATGGGTTTTAAGGAATTCAAAGATGAAAATGAAGCAGCCTTTGTCCTCAAAGAGTTAACATTCTACCATATAGCTACATACACAGGTAAGAAACTTCAAAATACATGTAAAGTAAACATGAAGTAATTTGGGGGAAAAACATAGAAGGTTTCACCTAAGCTGAGGGAGATATGGATTAAAAGATGTGGAGATGAGAATGAACAGCATTTTAGATATAGGTAACAACCTGTGTAAGAGAATCATAATGTGTGACCCCACATCCCCCAAGCTCTGGGATCACACAGATCAGGTCAAATCTTGAAGGTCTTTCAAAAAAAATAGTCATATTCTCTTTGATTCATTATGCTCTCACCCAGAACATATTCTGGGAAATCTCTGAGGATAATTTGTGTCTAAATTTTCACAGACAAAAAGAATAGGGTCTCCAGTTCCTGTATAAGCAATCAAGGTAGCAAATTCATAACAAGATCAGGGCAGTCTTTATACAATCTAACCGAAAAGAAAAAAAAATTGTAGAAGAAATACTGTAGGACTCACTGGTTCCTATAAACACTGGATCCTTCCCACATCTCAAAGTTTAGTCCTCTGAGTCCTAAATCCTCAAGTATAGTATACCTAGCTCCTCTTTCTTATGATAGTCTTTCAAACACTTGAAAAAAATTATCACATCCATTTCCCAACCTCCTTCCCACTCCCCAATAATTCTTGGCGTTGGTGATAAAAAGGACTTAGATACTTGAAACCCTGACTCCTGGAAGCATCAAGTTCGTCCTCTGCTGGCCATGTGCAGTAGGTTGGGTTCCCATTGTTCAAAGCTCACTAGAGGCTGTGAAAGGAAAAAACCTATGGTAGAACCAGCATGGAGCAGGAGATTCAAATGCCTACTGGCTCCTTTTCTTCCTTTGATACAATTATAGATTAATTAATTCCCACCCAGCGATATCTGATTTACAGCAGCTCATATGCAAAGCAACATATCCAGGAGAAAGAATAAGTCAGCTATATAAGGAAAAGCAATCTACAATCTATTTAAAAAGAGATTCCTGTGTGAGGAAAAGGCAGCTGTTTCAAATAATCAGGTTACATAAGAGGCAATTAAAGGCGAACCTCAGGACCCATGTCTGCTATGAATTCTCTAATGGAGGATCCTAAGCCCAGGGGAAATGGTCCTACTAAGCCAAGGGCTGTAAAGATCAGGAGGGGTTGATTCTTAGTAATAACAATTTGCCCTATGGGTACAGCACTTTACTTAGAGCTTCTGAATTCATAATCTCATTTGATCCTCAAAACCAGAGCTATAACTTGGGTGGGGCAAGAATGACTTTGCCCCTGAGGGAGACATTTAGAGAGCTAACAACACCATCTTGGAAGTGTTTTCTTCTGTCTACCTTGCCTCTGTGATGGGACTACACTGCCAGCACTGGGCTAAGAGAAATCCAAATATAAATAATACATAGCCCCTGCTCTCCAGGAGTATTGATCTCATCATGAGGCCCTTTCTGTCCTGTCCCACCCTCCCTGAAATTGTCAGCTGAGGCACCAACAGCCTAAACAGTCTCATGTGCTTCCTTCCCTACTCAGCATCTTAGAAAATTCTGCCATAACCAGATTTCTCCCCAATCAGCCACATCTCAGCCCTGCCTGTCTTCTTTACCTACAGCCCCCTGTTGTCTCATCCCATGTGCAGGACCTCAGATGCTAATTTCTATTGCTTACAACAACAATCTGAGGCAGATAGTTCTTAGTTGCATTTAATAGATTAGGAAACAGAGAAAGAAAAAAAAGTGAGTAACTTAAGAAAAAAACCACAGGATTTGGGGTCAGAGACCCTGGAATTATATCCTGGCTCTTTCCACTGACTAGCTCTCAATAATACTGGATTAATCAGTTCTCCTTTCTGCCCTTTAGTTTCCTCATCTTTGAAATGAAGGTTTGGACTCAATCAACTCTGAATTCCTTTGTAGTTCTAACTACTATGAATCAATTAATCTATAAGTCACATTGCCAGAGGAAGCCAGTCTTGTCCATCCAAAACCACTGCCCTTTCTATGAAAGAAGCCATGCGGCAGAGTGGATAGAGTACAGAACTTGAAGTCAGGCAGACCTCTGTTCTCCCTCTGATATTTATAGCTTTCTGACATAAGTCATCTGCCCTTAGCTCTTTGAGTTAATGGAAAATGAGAATAACATCTGTAGCATCTGCTTCATAGGGTTTGTTATGAGATTCCAAAAGGAGCAGCTAGGAAAAGTGCTTCTACAACTTCAAGATTCTATGGAAACATCAGTTATTATTATTACACCACACTACCTCTCAGTAGAGAGTGGGATGGCTAGGTTCACAGATTCATCAAGTCATCGAATGCCAGAATTAGAGAGCATGCTAGAACATAGAAGGTCAGAGCAGAAATTGACTTCAGCTGATAGAATGTCAGAGCAGGAGAAGAACAAAGAATGCTAAAGCTTTAAGGGACTTTTGGGAGCCTCTGACCCAACTGCCTTATTTTAGAGAGGAGAAAATTAAGACTCAGAAGATGGTAAGAGGGGTGGCTAGGTGGCACAGTAAATAGAGCACTGGCCCTGGAGTCAGGAGGACCTGAGTACAAAACCGACCTCAGACACTTAACACAAAAACTTGGGCAAAGTCACTTAACCCCAATTGCCCTCCAAAAAGCAAAAAAAATAAAAAGATGGGAAGTTTTCTCTGTCTCTGTCTCTTTTTCTCTCCATATATACAGTTACATGATATGAAATTATATATTTACTCTCTATATATAATTTACTATAGATATATGTGTATACATTTTATATTTATGTGTATTTATACATACACACAAATGCATATGTGTGTATATAGAAATATACATATATACAGAGATAGAGAAGACATAGGATTGAGACCTGAGGACATGAGAATGAATGAAATATGACAGTAGTGAAAGGTTCCAAATGACATAGAAAGACCCAATTTTAGGCAGGCAAACCAAGTCTAATACCTGTCTAAACTTGGTACTGATAGCAACTGTGGATAGGGCACTAGATTTGGAATTAGAAAAACTTGAGTTCAGATCCTGCCTCTGATACTTCCTAACTATATGACCATTTGTTGTGCAGTTGTGTCTGACTCTTTGTGACCCCATTTTGGGTTTTCTTGGCAGAGACACTTGAGTGGTTTGCTATTTCCTTCTCCAGCTCATTTTACAGATGAGGAAACTGAGGCAAGCAGAGTTAAATGACTTGTCCAAGGTCACTCAGTAAGTGTCTGAGGTCAGATTTGAACTCAGAAAGATATGTCTTCCTGACTCCAGGAAGTTTGTGTGATGATAGTTTAATTAATTAACCTCTCTAGGATTCAGCTTTTTCTCTCTAAAATGGGAAGGGTACACTCAATGTCCCTTCTAGATTTAAATGCATGATCTGTTTCACCAGTGTCTTACACCAATGCCTCCTCAAGTCTCAGAGATGGCCTTGGATGCCTGAACATTCTGCTCATTGCATCTTAAGCCCTGGAAGGTCCTGTTAAATTGGAAAGGCTAAACTGCCTGGCCAAAAAAAAAATTTGATGTTTTTCACCTGAAAGAAAACTTACAAAATATGGATAGGCTCACCAGCAAGAAGCCTGGTCCCATCTTCGGACAAACCAACTCATGAAATGTTTATGGTTGAAAATATGTGATTTTACCACTGATGGAAGTCACAGCCTTTCCATACATAAATATTTAGAATAAGAACTATTTTTTAAAAAATGTTTAACTCTAAAATATGTATTTTATTTTTTGTACTTTTGAATACATATACTACACAGAGATATGATACAACTGGGCCAGAGAGACTGATGCTTTAATCCAACGTGACAAATTGAGGGGAAATGACATCACCACCAGATAGTACACTTTCTCCCCCTGGTGACCATATCTTAGGTGAGTTCCTCTCTGACTTAGCTGTGACCTGATCAACTGGGTCTGTGTCTGAAGTCATGAGACCTTGCTGTCTATTGAATATTGGCCCCAGAGGATGCCTTTATGATGTCCTCACCAGCAACAGCCTTCAATGTCCTGGGGTATCTTGGTCTCTCCTACATGGTGCAGTATTGCAAGATCTCTCTCCCAAAAGGGACTTTCATTTCTCTCTGAGGTCCCCACCAAATTAAATTAAATTAAATTGAATTAAAATTTTACTTTAAAAAAAAGTTGCTATTATGGGGTGGCTGTGTGGTGCAGTGAATAGAGCACTGGCCCTGGAGTCAGGAGGACCTGAGTTCAAATCCAGCCTCAGACATTTAGCACAAAAACTAGCCATGTGACCTTGGGCAAGTCACTTAACCCCAAATTGCCCTCCAAAAAGCAAAAAATTAAATTTAAAAAAAAAGAGGGGGCAGCTAGGTGGTGCAGTGAGTAAAGCACCAGCCCTGGAGTCAGGAGGACCCAAGTTTGGTTTTGGCCTCAGATACTTAACACCCACATAAAAAAAAAAAAAAACTAGCTGTGTAACCTTGGGCAAGTTACTTAACCCCAATTGCCCTCCAAAAAAAGGCAAAAAAAAAAAGTTGCTATTTACAACTCTGATCTGACCCTTCTCTGATAAACTGTAATCTTTTTGAGAACAGGGTCTTTGTTATTGTTGGGTTTTACTTTTTCCTCCTCAGTGGAACATATAGTGTCTTGCATGCATTAAATCTCAATAAATAATCACCAAATAAATGAATAATTGAATAACACGAATAAGTATACATGCCCTATCTCCATCTCCATATTGTAAGTACCAGGCAATACCTACACAGTCTTAGTATCTCTATCTGTAAAATGGGGGAAGTAATATCTTCAGCTAGGTGGCGCAGTAGAGAGAGCACTGGGCTTAGAATCAGGAAGATTCATCTTCATGAGTTCAAATCTGGCCCCCAGCACTTACTAACTGCGTGACCCTGGACAAGTCACTTAGCCCTCTTTGCCTCCACGTCCTCATTTGTAAAAATGAGCTGGAGAAGGAAATGGCAAACCACTCCAGTATCTTTGCCTAGAAAACCTCAAATGGGGTCACAAATAATCAAACAGGACTGAAACAATTGAATTACACTCAACATAAGTTTCCCCTATAGAGAGGTTTCTTCCTAGTGCCTCTCCCATAATTAATATATATATATAAGCATTAATTTTGAAGTGAGCATAATCCTCAGGAACACTAGCTATGACAAAAAGTATCCTTGTAGAATAATGTTCATTTCCAGATCGTTGACGAACTCTGCTATGTAAACTTTGCCTAAAAGCATTGGTTTATTTGATGGGGGAATAAAGTATTCTGTTGAGGGGAGAATATAAGGAGGGACTACCCCCACTTCAGTCGATGTAGTCACAGAAGACTCAGAATGTAATCACAAGGTCTAAATGAGATATCTAACAGCAATGATAAAACTACTTGGGATCCCCTTATCAGATGAGACCTGTCTCATTGAATCAGAGTAGGGAATAATTTTATTGGTTAAGAAAATAAAGTTAACCATTCATTTGGGGGTGGGGGGGAGAGATAGCTAAGCCTTGAAGAATCTGAGGTAGTCATAGCTGGGAGCAGTTGTGGTAGTAAGAAGTCTAGGGAAGAGGGGGGTGACCTCTCTCTTCTCTCATGGTCACAGTTTCTAGTGGTGGAGCAAGAGAAACACTCCATTCAGTGGTTCAAGAGTAGGGGGCATTATAAGCTGGGGACTGCTTGGGGAAGAGACCTTATCAATCAAATTGCTTTGAAAGGGAGCTACTCAACCAGTGCAATGGAGGAAGAGACAGAGAGATGGTGAGACAGAAAGAGAGACAGAGACAGAAAGAACAAATACATTTTGATGAAGTCATTAATTTGTACCAGAGCTGGTTCTAAGTGCTGTGGCTGCAAATATAAGAAGATAATGTAGCCCCTACTTGAAAGGAGCTGCATTTTGATTAAGGAGGAAAAACTGAAGGGGAGCTGGGAAATGGGTAGAATGGATTCCTGGATTGAGAAGACTGCTGATTGATCAGTCTGGAGACTGAATTGATCTGGATGCCAAGTGAGCATGACTGAGACCTCTCAGCAATCACTGGAGCAGGCCCTGAGGCAGAGTCTTCTAAAGTGTGCAAGAGTAAGTTAGTAAGGAGGTAGAGCAGGTGAGAGATCAAGACTGTATTAATTGGGGCGGCCAGGTAGCACAGTGAGTAAGAGCACCGGCTCCAGTGTTGAGAACACCTGGAGATCGAATCCCGGGCTCAGACACTTAGCACCCACCCAGAAACACCTGGCCGTGTAACCTTGAGCAAGTTACTTAACCCCAATTGCTTAAAAAAAAAAAAGACTGTATTAATTAAGGAAAGAGAGATATATACTCCAAACAGACACAGAGGCAGAGAGGGACATTGTAGAAAAGAAGCAGCTTCAAGGAATGTGACCACTGGAAGAAGGGAAGAGAATCATACTATAAAGGGAAGTAAACCCTGAGGCCTAAGATGAGCAACCCTTCCAATAGAGATTCTTCCCTTAAAGAAGACTCCCTGTAGAAGACTCTCTCTACAAAGAAAGAAAGACTTCTTAGTTGTGCAATACTAGGAAATGTGAATTGCCTTTGTCATACATACATCCTATACTTGTCCCTCACTGCCATTTCACTCTAAAGTTTAAGAAAAATCTTTGCATGGATTCTGTGTATATTTGAGGGAAATTGTGCCCAAAGTTTACCAAAAAAATGTTTTATAACTATTTATTTTTGTTATGCCATTTGAGTAAATCCCTTTGTGAAGACAATTGAATGTGCTCCTAGGTTATTAATGAAAAGTATACTGGTAGGGGCTCATGACCTATAGTAATAGTATAGCACTATAGGACTGCAAATGAAACTCAAGTTAGCAGCCATCCTCTGGGAAATTCATTCTGTGAGTGGAAGTTGGTAGAATCATCCAGAGAGGGCTACACACACACGTGCGCACACACACACACACACACACACACACACACACACACATGAATCCCACATGTGCACAAATCCATATGTCTTTTTTAAAAAGCACTCCATGTGACAATTCAGAGTTTTTCATACAATTCTCTTCCCTGTTCTTCATGTTTTTAAACCTTTGTGTTTGGGGACAGCTAGGGGGCACAGTGAATAGAGCCCTGGCCACAGAGTCAGAAGGACCTGAGTTCAAATAGGCCTGAAACACTTGACACATTTACTAGTTATGTGACCTTGGGCAAGTCACTTAACCCCAACTGCCTTAGCTTTACCTCTCAAAAAGACAAACAAACAAACAAACAAAACCTTTGTGATTATGTATGACTATTGAATTCCCTACTTGAAAGCTGCATGAAGTCTCTGAAAAGAGGGAAAGGAATCCCTTATAGCACAAGAAAAGAACAAAAGTTCTCCAATCAAATTAGGAGAGCTTGACATTGACTAGGTGAATGAAGATAGGTGAACCCAGGAGACTCTTGCAAAGTTAAGCCTTCCAAGTCCTTGTTGGTTAGCAAATTCAACACACAACAATTTGTGGTGGCCAAGGCTGGGATCTCCTCTATGGAGTGTGACCCCTGTGCTTCTGCTAGGGAGAAACAGAGAAGGAAGGAATTTTTCTCTCCTCTTCCCCTCCTCCCCATCAGCTACAGCATAGCAAGCAATCTCTCTGCCATAATGTGGCATAGGATAGCAGCAAAACGATTCAACCATTAAGAAATGCCACATTCAGCAGAGAGCACTTTGAGAGAGTTAAAGACACAGTTGAGTGCAGTGACATCCACATTCTACATAGACATAGACATGGAAAAGGGCAGGATTTCAGAAAGGAAACAACTTTAAGGACTATGACTTCTGGTAGGAAAGAAGAGAGCAACTATGGATTCAAGAGAGAATTCGTCCTTATAACTGTGTTGAGTTTACAGAGAAGAGCAGGCCCAGTAAGTTCAGGAGAAATACTGTGCATGGGAGAGGAGAAGGAGGAGCATGAGGACACAATGAGAAGAGAATGGACACTGAGGCCCTTCAGTGTAGGAAGCCTGAGTTGCCTTGATCCCATACGGTCCTTAGGTGTACTCTACTTGTGTGCCCATTCTCTCCCCACTTATATTGTGTATATGTGGGAGAGTATGGCTCAGGTTTATGGGAGAGATGATTTGTAGCTACTTTTCTTTAGTACCATCTTAGTAAATGCCTTTTTTGAATTGATTATGCCTACTGGCTGACTGCTAAAGGTAAGCTCACCAGTGGGGACTTAATAGATTTAGTTTAAAGAGTGTGAGCCCATATATGTGAGAATAATCACACCCCTCAGAACTAGATAGACGAGTGGTTACTAAATTGCAGAGGAATCCTCCAGAAGTGTTACTGTGGATTCTCTAAGACATGCAAGGAAAATCATTTAGGTTAACATACTACCTAAGTACTTCACCCAACTGAGATACTATACCCAAGGGAAGGTGCATGAAATCTCTGAAAAGAGGGAAAGAAATACCTTATAGTACAAGGAATTGTGAAATATCTTTGCCATACATCTGTCTCACTACCATTACATTCTTAATTTGAGCTCATTCTTCCACGGATACTGTATGTATCTATCACTCTGTCACAAAGAAATGTCACCTCATTGTCATTTTCTCCCTCCTCCCAATACACACAGCTCCAGCACTGCACAACAGTGAACCAACCCAAACAACAGTCCAAGGTGCAGGCTCTTATAATAATGGCTAATATTATAGCTAATAATATTATAATTGTGTATAATTATAATAATAGCTAACATTTACATAGCAACTATTATATGCCAGGCACTGTGCTAAACACTTTCCAAGTATCTTATCTGATCCTCACAACAATCCTGAGAGGCAGGTGATATTATTATCCCCATTTTACAGATGAGGAAACTGAGGCAGACAGAGACATCAAGTCACTTGCTCAGGTTCACACAGCTAGTTAAATAACTTAGGACAAATTTGAATTCAGATCTTCCTGACTCCACACCTGGCACTCTATCCATTTTGACAACTAGCTGCCCCCATTCCCTCTTTATACATGCACTATATAGGCAGCTTCACAGTAGAACAGAATCTAATGCCCTTGTTAAGGTTATTGATGGCTCCTTCTTCATTCTAACTCCCCCACTTCCTTCCCTGAAAGTATTCACAACAATTCTATTAAATAAGGAAAGGTAATCTCTCGTACCTCTAGTCCAAACTTTCTTTACCTTTCATTTCCTCTCCCACTATGCTGACCTTACTCCCAAAATAAAGAATTATCCCAAGGAGGAAAAGCATTAGCCACTCCAGCTGAAACCCAGAATTCTAATTAAATCTAATAAATATTTATTAAATATCTGTTGTACGTAGGTCACTGTGCTAGAAGTTTAGGATAAGAGGCAGTATAGTGTCCTAAAAAGAACACTAGATTTATAGTCTAAGCCCCTAAGTTTCTAATCCTTCTCTGAAATGTATTGCTCTGATAATGTTGGGCAAGTCACTTCACCTTACTGGACCCCAAATGAGACCTCAGTTTCACCATCTGTGAAATGTGTATGTGCATGCACAAATGCATATATACACACATAATATGTGTGTTTACATGCACATATATGTGTATGTATGTGATTATGTGTGTGATGTGTGTATATGCACATATGTATATATAAGCATGTGTGTGTACACCTATGTGTATGGGACTACATATCCATATACAAACACTATATAGGCAAACTTTACTAAAACCTATTGAGGACTCCAAAGGTTTTATTAATATGGGTTATATAAAGTCTTAGTATTGTTACAAAAATAGTTTTGACCTCAGAGACCCCAGAAAGAGAGTTGGAGACCCCCTGGTTCTTCAGACCATACTTTGAAAACCACTAGAGTAGATAATCTTTAAGATCTCTTCCAACCAAAAAGTCTGGGATCCTAGGAAGGAAATAGAGGCATACAAACAACTATGAAACAAGGGTAATTGAGATGAAAGCAAAAGAGAAAACAAGGTGAAGTGCTTGTGAATTGATACCAATACAAGTAAAGAGGTAGTAAGAGAATACCCAATTGCTTTTGATAAATTTGCACCATCCAGCCTAGTTGAACTGTATCCTCAGGTCCTGGAAGACTGCTAGATGCTATTGTTGAGGCATTTGTTGTTCAGTCATTTTCAGTCCTTTCTGACTCTCTGTGACTCCATTTGGGACTTTCTTGGCAAAGATGCTGGAATAGCTTGCCATTTTCTTCTTCAGCTCATTTTACAGATGAGAAAACTGAGGTAAACATTAAATGATTTGCCCAGGGTCACACAACTGGTAAGTGCCTTAGGTCAATTTTGAACACAGGTCTTCCTGACTCCAGACCCAGCACTCTATCCACAGCAACACCTAGCTGCCCTCCTTGAGGTATTGGCAGTAATATTTGAAAGATCATGGAAATAAAGGAAAAATAGCATAACAATAGAAATAAGTCAATTGTCCTGATTTTGAAAACATGAATGGAAGAGAAGTTGCCCTGCAAAGTATAAGCTAGCAAGTTTGTCTGATCCCTGGTAAAATTTGAGAACAGTTTATTAGATAGATGGTTGGCAGACAATTGGGTATCAAACCTTTGTTTTACCTGGCATGGCTTCATCATAAACAAGTTATGAGAGAAACTACCTCATCTCCTTTTTTAACAGGACTAATAAATTAATTGATGAAGGAAATTCTGTGGCTATGGTTTACCTAGGTTTTAGCCAAGATTTGAATAAGTACCTAATACTAGGCTTATGGAGAAGTGGGGGAAGAGGGAAGTTGATAAGAATTATTGTAATCCAATAAGATGGATTCAGTACTGGTTGAATGGATGGCCAACAGAGTAATGGTTAGTGGTTCAATGTCAGCATGGCCGTATGTATCAAAAGGATCTGTGCTTGATCTTGTGATGTTTAAAATTTTTATCAATGACTTAGGCAAAGGCAACAACCATTGTTTGTTCATAAAATCTGTCAATGATACAACATAAGAGAGCTAGTATAATGGAGGAAATAGTCAAGATCTGAAAGAATCTTGGCAATTAGAGTGCTGGGCTGAATCTGATAAGATGAAAATCCAAAAGGATATGTGTAAAGCCTTGCACATGTATCCAAAAGGATACATGTAAAAAAAAGAAAGAAAGAAAACAACTCAATTTCACAAGTACAATATAGTAGAAGAATGGCTATTTAGAAGTTATTGTGAAAAAAGATTTAAGGGCTTTAATAGATTGTAAGTTCAACATAAATCAGTGTGATGTCATAACCAAACATCTATCATGATCTTGACTGCATTGAGGGCCATGGTTTCCAGTAATGTGGAGATTATAGTCCCAATGTCCTCTGTCTTCTCAAGACCTCATCTATAACATTATGTCCAGTTTCAGGCACTATGATTCAAGAAGGACATTGAGAAGCTGGAGAGAGTCTAGAGTAGGTCAACCAAAATGAAAGGTCGTAAGTTCATATCATGTAAGGATCAGTTGAAGGAACTAGTTATATTTATCCTGAAGAAGACTCAGGAGGAACATTAAGACTGTCTTCAAGTACTTGAAAGCTCCCATATGTAGAACTAGACTTGTTCTGTTTGACCCCAAAGAACAGAATCAGGAACAGGGCATGTAAGTTGCAAAAAAGCACACTATGCTCAATTTCGAGGGGGGGGGAGAATCTTTCTAAAAATAAGAATTGTCTAAAAGTGGAATGAAGCTGCCTCAAAAGTTTGTGAATTCCTTACTCCTTGGAGATCTTCAAACAGGGGCCAGATCATCATTTATCAGTTATGCTATAGGGACTACTTTTGTGGATTAAGTAAACTCTAAGGTTCTTTCCAACTCCCTAATCTGTGATTCTGTTCTTCTTCTGTAAAGAATTTGAGAAGGGAGAGAGGTCACTTTCACCTTGAGAGGCAGAGAAGGCTCAGTAGAAGAGGTGGATATGAATTGGCTCTTGGAGGAAAAGATACTTTGACAGGTGGAGGGAGAGAAGGTCATTGATTCAAGACCTAGTAGAGTGTGGTAATAAAAGCACAGAGATATCAATAGGCAAGAAGAGATAAACATCGTTGAATTTGGCAACTGACTAGATGGGAGGGGCAGGAAGAAGTCAAAAATGGCTCCAAAATTATGCCTTGTTAACTGAAAGGATGGCAATATCATTAAACATGAACAGAAATAGACCAGTTAGAAGGAAGGAGAAGAGAGTATAATTTTAGTACAGAGAGTTCAAGATGACCAACAGGCAGCTGAAAATATCAGATTGAAGCTTTGTAAAGTCATCTGTGTAGATTGAGGCCATGGGAGTAGATGAGGGCACCAAGGTAAGGAATGTAAACAAAGAAAAGAGCTCCTAGAGGAACCCTCTTCTTCAAGGAGTGCAAAGGCAGAGATATAGACAGAGAGAGAGAGAGACAGAGAGACAGAGAGATAGAGAGAGAGAGACAGAGACAGATAGATAGGGAGAGAAGAGAAAGAGTATTTATTAAGCATTTACTATGTACCATGCACTATGATAAGAGCTCTGGATACAAATACAAAAAAGTATGATAATACCTTCCCTCAAGGAGTTTGCATTCTACAAAAGGAAAACAATACACAGAGGCTATCTGGAAAAGAGGAAGGGAATGAGGCTCTATTGGAAGGTTGTAGTTATTAGGACTTTCTAATAGATGTGGACCCAGAAGTCTACATATCAGTCCTCTGTCATCATTTACTTATACATTTTGATAAGTCCATCATTCCATAGGTTTCAGTAATTCCTCCACTAAGGCAGATAGCACCCCCTCCACTCCATGCCCCCCTTTCCTGCATAATTATCTTCTGTGTCCTACCATAAATCCTCCAAAGAAGATCAATTCAATGCCCCAGAGATCCCTTTCTGGGTCTTTTAATAGAGCACAGGAACACAACACTCATACTCCCCATCTGTTATTTCTCATTCATCCTACATGATCAGTTCACCTACTTAACCAAGAAAATATGTCCATAACAATGTCTTTTCAATCATTTCTTGAGCATGTCATCATTGGTCATATACTGAGCCTGCATACGCCCACCATTGCCCTTTGGGTTGTTTGCCATTTTTATTTTCCTGCAAGCATGGCATGCCGTGATTCACAAATACATGTCATTCAGGAGAATATCAGTGTTCAAAAGTTGGGTTTTGGCATCAGGGGACAGTTTGGGATTTGCAAAAAAAAAAATATTTTGCAATTTAAAAATGATCGAATGAATGAATATGTGAATGAATGAAGCCCAGATCAGAATCTCATCTCCTCTTGCCTGGACTATAGCAATATCCTTATACTGACATCTATGTTCACTGCCTCCTTCATCTTCAATTTATTTTTCATGTAACTAACAAAATTATCATCCTAAGGCACAAGTCTGAACATGCTCATTCTCTATTCAAAAATCTTTATTTCCTCTGCTTTTCCTTTAGGACAAAATAAAATGTGCTGTTAGTTACTCAAGGCCCTTCATAATCTGTTTCTTTGCAATCTGCTTTTCCTCTCCCTTTAGAGGCAGTTAAGTGGCTCAGTGGATAGAGTTCTATGCCTGGAATTGGGAAAGGCTTCAGTTCAAATTCAGCCTTAGACATTTAGTATCTATGGGACCCTGAGCAGGTTATTTAAACTCTGTCCCCCTCAATTTCTTCATCTGCAAAATGGGAATAATAATAGCACCTACCTCCCAGGATTGTTAGGAGGATTAAATGAGGCAGTATTTGTAATAGTGTCTAGCATACATAGTATGCTTAATAAATGCTTCTTAGTGTTGATCATCAGCTCTCCTTTTCCATAGGCACCCATCAGGTAGAATGTAAGTTCCTCAGGGGCCCCAACTGTCTTGTGTTTGTACTTATAGTCTCCCTAGCACCTAGAAGAGTGCATTACATGTAAAAGGCACTTGTAAATACTTGTTGAATGGAATAGAGTAGAAAGATTTCAAGCCCACCATCCTGGGCTGTGTCTACCATCCAAAGATCAGCACAAAGGACAGAGACACTCAAACAGCAAATTGCATACAAAGTGATGATTTCTCTGCCCAGAGTAACCCATAAAAATGATTAAAATACAAAGGGTCCCTAAGTTTCATGTAACCTCTTTCTTTTTTTCTGCAAGGACAGTATGGAGGGTAAGTCACGGTGGGGGAAATGGCAATGGAGGCTCAGCATCTATCACCCAGTAAAAAGAGCTATTGACTTACCCAGGGGTGGGGAACTTGTGGCCTCAGGGACACATGTGACCCTAGAGGTCTTCAAGTGTGGCCCTTTGACTGAATCCAAGCTTCACAAATTCTGTGGATCACAGATTCTATCAAAGGGCCTTACTTAAGGACCTAGAGGACCACATGTGGCCTCAAGGCTCCATGATCTCCACCCCTGGCCTATTCCATTGTGGTTCAGACCCAGCCCCTTCTCTGGGTGTGACCTATTCCTAGGATATATGGAGGAATCTAGACTCACCTGGGAGCAGTAGAAGAATGAAAAGAGGTCCATATCCTCCTGCCCTCCACCAAAAGAAAAAATAAACCTGAAGAATGAAACTGTTAAAAATGCAGAACACCTTGGGAAGGGTTCTCTGGAGTTCAGTTCTAAGCAGCTATTGTACAATCACAATAACCCTGGCCTGGGATTTGGGAGATCAGGCCTGTCACCTTGGGCAATATGCTTTTCTACTGAAGGTCTCAGTTTTCCTATCTATAGTACAAAGAGCTCAGTCTTCAGAATTTTGCTGCTGACATTTTGTTTTGTTTTGTTTTTTGTCTGTTTTTACTCAGTGACACTATATATGGGAAGCAGTGCAAATGTTTCAGTCAGACTTTGCAGGGAAGGAAACAAGTCCAGAGTAGAGTTGCCCAAAATCACAATGCTTTTTGGTGAAAACTGAGTCTTTGGTCTTCAGAGACTGTTCTTTCCACTTTAGGGGGATTGACTTTAGAGGGATTTAGGGTGTCAAACTCAAACAGAAATGCTTCCCTAGGGGCCACATAGAGACTTAGAAAACCACAAATTAGCATCATCTATGTTATATCCAATTTTTACTTGTTTTGTTAAACACTTTCCTATAACATTTCAGTCTGGTTCAGGCTGCACCAGGGAGTTCTTCAGGCCTCAGATATGACACCCCATTCTCTCAGATTCCTTCTAGTTCTGACATATTCTATGTCCCTACTCTACTCCCTAAAGTCTTTTCCAGCTCTGACACCTTATGTTCTCTCTCCTTAGGCCTCTATCCGTCTCAAGTGTTCTGTATGTGTGTGTATGTATGTGTTTATTGGGTTTTTTCCCATCATCTCATTTTTTGTCCAAAGAATTTCTTTACAGACTTAAATTCCAAGACACCTGGTTCCCTCTTGCAGTGCTTCCCTCTAGTAGATGAGAAAGAGGCCAAGAACAATCTCCTAAGTTATTAGAGACTGATTATGCTCTCTCTCCAAAGGGAAATAGTATTGTTAAAAATGTCAGGAAAGAGCAGTGGTTAACCCTGGGGAATTAACCTTTAGTAGTGAAATTATAGTCCTTGGGGAGAAGAGGTTTTGTTTGTGTTTGTGTGTGTGTGTGTTGGGGGGAGGGGAGGGAGGTCTCTCTGCTGACCCCCCCCCACATGCTACATGTGGGAAACTTTCCACTGCACCTAGAGATAAATCCAACTTTACCTGGGATGGGGGTGGGGGGTCAGACCGTAGGACCAGCCACATTCTCCCACCAAACCTTATTGTGGGAGGGCAGAGCCAAGAAGAGCTGTTTATAGATTCTGGGCTTTTTGCCAATGATCATCCCTGGCTTCAACATCATTTAATGTTCCTTCAATGTATTATTCATTCCCATGAATTACAGGGCTCTCTCTTGCTGGGCTCTTAACACACACACACACACACATACACACACACACACACACACACACACACACTCTGAGGTAGAAAGGTTCTCCTGCCATATAGAGATAGGCTAAAGTAACTGAGCGTGCTTATCCTGCAGAAGAGGAATGGGAGGAGGAATGAGGCATCATCATCCTCTTCAAGTTTCCAGTGGATTGTCCAGTGAGAGATGAATTAGTCTCGTGCTGCTTGGTCCCAGAGAGAAATAAGGAAAAAGAAAGTGGGGATAATGGGGCTAGGGGAGCTGGTTGGCGGGGTACGCAGAAGGACCTACAAAGCAAAGAGGGCATATTTCAGCAATTAGAGCTATGCAAAAGTATATGCTTAGGAAGTAATGAGTGCTTGAAGATTGGAGATCTTTGAGTAGGGGCTCAATTAAGACTCCATGGAGAGGCTTGGGTTGAACTTCCTTATTCTAGGCCTGGTTTCTCTATAAAATAAGGATTGTTTCAAATAGATGTTTGGGATCCCTTACAGCTGTGGCATTCTAAGTTCTATGTTCCAAGGCCAGACCTTCTAATTCTGACATTCTATTATCCATGTTTGAAGGTCACTTTCAAACCTGACAGTCCGTGACCTCCCCCAACTGCTGTAGACTCAAAATCATTTCCAATGGCCTAGCATCCCACCAAACCACCACCAAATAAAACTGCAGACAATGAACAAGTGATAGCAGAATCATTGATTGGATTTCTTTCTTTCTTTTTTTTCCTCCTGACACTTCAATTATTTCAGTTACGACTTTTTCATAAAACAGTTCATAGACTGCAGGGGAATGAGTAACCTTTAAATCTCTCATTTAGCACATTACAATAATTTCCTTGGAAATGTATTACAATATCACAGGTGCTAACAGTATATGACCTACAGTAAGCACTCCATCAGCAAATTAATGTCGAGGTTAATTCAAACTTTGGGGGAAAGAACAAACTTGAGAAAAGATAGATACAGACATTTAAAATCAGCATTCAAATGACATCGGCAAGGTGTCCAAAGATGGAGGGAGCAAGAAGGCAACTGTAACATGAGTTGGAGTGGCATCAAGTCCCTTTAACTCTGAGTCTCAGGTTCCTTTTCCATAAAAGAGAAATAATCATAGCCCCTCCATGCTGCTTTCCTTCTTTACAAGGCTATTATAAGAATCAAATGATATAATGGATGAGAAGTCTCTACAGACTACAAAGCATGTTGTAAATTGTAAAGTGTTTTGTAAACTTTAAAACACTGTTAGTGATAAAGTGCTTTGTAAACTATAAAGTGCTTTATCAACCATAAAGCTGAAGTGTTCTGTAAACAGGAAAGTACTTTGTAAGCTAAAAAGGGCGTTTTATCTGTAAAGAGCTTTGTAATTTATAAGTCATTTTGCAAGATGTAAAGCATTTTGGAAGCTGTAAGTACTTTGTAAATTTATAATGTAATAATACTTTCCAGAGACTAACATTGGGAGTTGAACGAAGTAGGAGCTTGATAAACATTTGAGAGTCTCTGCTGAGGTGCAATCACATCACTTAGGCAGCTAGGGGGCACAGTGGATAGAGCACTAGGCTTGGAATCAGAAAGACTGATCTTCGAGAGTTCAAATCTAGCCTCAGATACGGAAAAGCTGTGTGACCCTGGGCAAGTCACCTAGCCCTGTTTGCCTCAGTTTCCTCATACGGAAAATGAGCTGGATAAAGAAATGGCAAACTACTGAGTATCTTTGCCAAGAAAACCCCAAGTGGGGTCATGAAGAGTTGGACACAATTGAAAAAAAAAACTGAACAATAAAAAACCATGTACCTTGAACTGCCTCTTGGGCATCTCAAACTGGAATCCCAAACTCAATATATCCGCAAATGAATTGGTTATCTTTCCTTTCTTCTCTGTTACCATGGAGGAGACCACTACCCCACACTCTAGTCACCCCAGTCTGAAATCTCAATGCCATCCTCAATTCCTCACTCTCACTAACCTATCTATCCAACTTGCTGCCAAATATTGTTACTACCTCCATCATATTTCCCTTATACTGCCCCTTCTCTCCCTTCACACATCCACAATCCCTCATCACCTCTCTCCCCAACTAATACAATATCCTCCTAACTGGACTCCCTGCCCCAAGTCTGTCTCTATTCCAACCCACCCTTTACTAAGCAGTCAAGCTGATTTTTCCAAAGCATAGGTCTGATCACATCCTCCTGATCAATGGCTTCCAGCAGTTCTGTTACTTCAAGAATCAAATACAAAGCCTTCTGATATTTAAAGTTCTTCATCTCTTGACTCCCTCCTTACTTTCTAGCCATTTTACACTTTACTGCCCTCTATCTACTCTACAATCCAGCTATACTGGCCCAGTTGTAGCTGCTCAAACACAAGACCCCACCCCTTTTTCTATATGCTTGTTCTGCCCAAGTGGTGCAATGGATAGAGCACTGGACCTGAAATCTACTCATCTTCCTGAGTTCAAATCCAGCCTCAGGCGCTTAATAACCGTGTGACCCTGGGAAAGTCATTTAACCCTTTTTGCCTCAGTTTCGTCATCTGTAAAATGAGCTAGAGAAGGAAGTTGGCAAACCAGGCCAGTATCTTTACCAAAAAAGTCCCAAATGGGGTCAAAAAGAGTCAGACTGAAAATGACTGAATAATAGCAATCCTTCATGCCTGGAATGTTGTGTCCCATCATGTCCACCTCTTACTTTCCCACTTTTGGTTGGAGGTCTTTCCCAGCCCCCGCCCTCCCCAGCTATTACTGCCTTCTTCTTTTATATTACCTTCATCTACTCTGTGTATATCCTATATCACCCTCCTGGTGTCATTGATTCTCTTTGAGAATGAAGGATGAACAGCAACAATAATATAACCTGTACTTACATAGTCATTTCTATGTAGTCTTCCCCATTATGTATGCTACTAGGAGGAAGGGACAGTGTTTTTTCTCTTTGCTTATCTCTCCAGGGTTTAGCACATTTTCTGATACAAGAATGGGTGGATTGGTAGGTGGGTGGTTGAATGAATGGAAGGATGGTTGAATAGAGTCCTTGAAGATATATTAATTCAACTCAATATAAATTAAATTCATGACATTTAAAGAGCTTATTTTGTTCCAACTTTGCTTTGTCCACATTAGATTTTTTTCTTTTAATTATGGCAACATCTGAATCAAAGATGATTCAGTCCATGGTCCTGAGGGGATTGGAATTCAGAGTGATAAACTCATGAGGATCTTTTCCAATGGGATAATGAGCAGGGAAATCTGGTTCATTAAGCCTATCTTGATAGTACTAAAACAAGTAGACAAGAAAATAAAATTCTATCCAATCATGTTTCCCAACATGTTTTTTTAGGCATCTAGTTGGTATAGACAGCAATTTGGTGGCACAGTAGATACCAAGCCTGGAGTTAGGACAACCTGAGTTCAAATCCAGTCTCAGATACTTACTAGTTATGTGATCTTAGGCAAGTCACTTAACCCTTTCTGTCTCAATGCCCTCAGCTATAAAATGAACTAGAGAAGGAAATGGCAAATCACTCCAGTATCTTTGCCAAGAAAACTCCAAATGGAGTAACAAAGAGTTAGACACGGTTGAAATGACTGAACAACAGCAACAGAGAGTGTATTAGATAGATCACTGGGTCTGAAGTCAGGAAGATCTGAGTTCAAATATATCCACAGATATTTATTTGCTGTGCTATCCTGGGCAAGTCACTTAATCTGTTTGCCTTGGTTTCCTCAACTGTTACATGAGAGATAATAATAATAGTACCTGCCTTCCAGGGCTGATACGATGATCAAATGAGATAATATTTATAAAGTTCTTAGCACAAGAGAAATAAACAGCAGAATAGAAAAAGGTGAACCCATAATCTCCGCAAAGGAGAGAGACAGAGACAGACAGAGACAGAGAGAGACAGAAAGAGACAGAGAGAAAAGAACAACAGACTGGGAATATGAATGTAAAAAGTGAAGGACAGTCTGAAAGGAAAGAAGCAAAAAGTAAAAAAAAAATGATTCAGTCCAAATATGATCTCTGTTCAAACAAAACACTGATCCTGAAAATAATAGGACTTCTTCCTAGGCAAGGATACTCCCACTTCCAGCTGCCTCCTCATCTCCAGCCTCCTCAAGTGAGGAGATGAGCCAAATGTTCCTCTGACCTCCTGCCTTGTGCCTTCTCTCTCCTGCTGCATTCAGCACATCCTTGGAGGGAAGGCTGCAGGGGGTTGGACCAGGTGCCTTCCATCTGCCCCAAATCAGATCTACCTCTCCTGCCTCAACTCTCTGCTGACTTCCAATCACTTCTCAAATTAGACATGCAGTAGATATCTGAAACCCAACACATCCATAATAGCACTCATTACTTCTCTATTACTGTAGAGTCCAACACCATCCCCCAGGCCCCGAGGCTCAAAACTTAGGACTCATCCTTAACTCCCCACTATCTCTCACCACACCCCCACCCCATATCCAATCCTTTGTTAAGACCTGTTGGTTTCAGCTTTGAAACAATTCTCAAACCCTTCTCTCCTCCGATACTGCCATGACCCTGGAGCAGGCCCTCATTTCTTCACTCTTGTACTTTTGCAATAACCTGCTGGTTGGTCGGCCTGCCTCAAGTCTGCCCCACGCCAATTATCCCCCATTTGGCCATAAATTAATTATTCTAAATCACAAGTCTGACCATGTTACATCCCCCACCCCACTCCCATTCAGTAAACTCCAGTAGCTTCCCCGGCTTCCTGCAAATCCTTGTTTCAATCCTACCTTCTACAGGAAGCCTCTCCTAAGCCCTCCTAATTCCAGTGTCTTTCTTCTGTTGATAGCTTCTTATTTGTCCTGTATATAGCTTGTTTGTATACAGTTGTTTACAGATTGTCCCTCACATTGGACTGTGAGCTCCTCAAGGGCAGAGACTGCCTTTAACTTTCTTTGTATCCCCAATGCTTAGCATAGTTCCTGGCACATGGTAAGCATTTAATAACTGTTTGTTTAATAATAATGGTGTATCACATATAACCAAGAAAAGCAAATTATCCTATTTGAACCTCAAAACAAACCAGAGAAATAGGTGATATTATTAGCCCCACTTTACAGATGAGAAAACCAAGATCTGGAGATATTAAGTGACTTAGGGTCACACAAATAGTAAGTATCTGAGGGATGTTAACCCAAATCTTCCTGACTATGGGAGGGAACATTTACCCACAGAAGATGATGCCCTAGGACATTGGGCTGGAATTTCAGTTTATGGGAAAGAACCAAAAAAGCATCTGTATCCTTGAGATTGAGTCTTTCCTTGTTTCCAGTTGACCTTTAGGTAGATTTGAGCCATGAGGAAAATTAACAAAAATATTCTCACTTCCATAGCTCTTTAAGGTTTAAAAGTATACATTTCCTTATACAGTTCTATGAGTCTAATGGTACAAGTTTCATTATCCCAATTTTAAAGATAAAGGAAATAAGTATAGAGAAGTGAATTGACCTGCCCCAGGGTACACAGCACAGGTAGAACTAGCACCCAGGTCCTCTGACTTCAAGACTAGCCCTGCCTCTCAACCCTGTCTTTTTTTGCTCTATACCCTACTTCCTCCTACATTGTTGTTCCATTGTTTTCAGTCATATCCTACCCTCCATGACTCCATTTGAGGTTTTCTTGGCAAATATACTAAAGTGGTTTGCCATTTCCTTCTCCACCTCATTTTACAGATGAGGAAACTAAGGCAAACAGGGCTAAGTGACTTGCCCAGGGTCACATAGCTCCTAAGTGTCTGAGATTATATTTGAACTCAGGTCTTTCTGACTCCAGGTCTGTCTCTCTATCCACTGAGTCACTTATCTGCCCTTGCTTCACTCCTATACATTCTTCACCCCAATACATACTTTACTCCTAATGAATCCAAGTATCTACCAAACCAGCCTGAGGTCAGAGGCTACAAAAAACCTTCTGAGTACATGGAAGGCTAATTTCTCCTCTGGCTCCTCTGGTAACTCAGATAACCAATCGTGATGAGCATGCTCAGGACTTAGCCTTTCATTCCTGTGGCTTATTCCTGAAAGGTAGTGTGGTCCAGGAGAAAGTGCAATGAACCTAAAGACCCAGGGCCTCTATTCAAAAACCAAGTCTGTCGTTTCTTACCAATATAACCTTGGGCAAGTCACCAGATCTCTCAGGCCTTGGCTTCTCAATCTAACAAACAAGTTGGCTCACTTAGTTATAGCACCAAACTCATAGGAATTTTGTATAGACTAAATACGATAACCCACCAAAAGAGCTTTGTAAACCTTAATGGGCATATAAATACTAATTATCACTACTACTATAGGCAAGGCATTCTACTGGGAAATGAGTATAGAGAAGCCAAAAGAAACTAACCCCCCCCCCTATTTTCAAAGGGGTTTACATTCTAGTAGGTAACACTCATACAGTAAATAGGACTCTTTAAGAAGTGAGTCAAGGGATGGCCCCTTTAATTAGAAAAGGAAAGAGAAAAAAAAGCAATCCAGGAGGGGGAGACCCTTAGGCTTGCTGTTCCAAAAAGAATCAGTTCCCAAGGCCTTAGCTGAAAAGGGCCATGGTCTCCTATTGAAACCTGGGTCATCTCCAGTCATCCTGATGAATATCACATCACTGGATCCAAATGGCTCTGGAAAAAAACGTGAGGCTGGTGACCTTGCACAGCCCTCCCCCACTCAATTCAAAGTCAATTGCAAGTCATGTCATCATTCCCCTCATACCATGGTCCTCTTCGAAAACGAAGGACAAACAGAACAATAACATTCTAGTGGGGAATACAGCAGTAAACAGCTCATTAATAGCAAGATAATTTGAAGAACAATGGGAAAGACTAGAAAGAATAGAGGAAGCCTTCCTGCAAAAGGTTATCTTACAGAAGAAGGAAATGGATAGAGTTCTGGACCTGAAGTCAGAAAACCGAATTCATATCCAGCCTCAGACACTTAATATCTTGTGTCTCTCTAAGTCAAATAACTTCTGTCTGTTTTAGTTTCCCCCATCTTAAAAATGACAAATCAGATGAAATCACAGTTGTCAGAGTGCTTTATAAATGCTACTTATTACTATTAGTGAGGAGGGGTAGTGTACCCCAGACAGCTTCAAATGAGACTTGAATATAAAGTCACTTTGCAAAATGTAAAGAATTATCATCTTCACCATCATGATTGTTACCATTGTTGTTGTACTAGACTATTCTTTGAAGACCTTCCCCAGACAGTTCTAAGTCCTAGACTTCAAACAGATGGTGGGGGTTCAAGTTCAGCTGGGTCTACGTTTATATTCGAGTGAGACCAGGAACTCAAGAGGAATGAACTGAGATATGCTAGACAGTTCTCTCCCCTGGTGGTCCAGAAACAAGCAGTGAATAAAAGACCATAATACAGAGTCCTGCTGGCAATGGGGAAGGACGGCTATTTTGAGATCTGTCTCTGTCCAGGGAACTCTCGGCATTATCCCTCCCTCAGCCCCATTCCTTCCTTTCTGCCAACATAAAGGCTGAACACTGCCCAGGCAATGGGATTTCCTCCTGCAGTGTGTGAAAATGACATTGCAAATGATTTATAACGAGGCTAGTCACAGGAGGTAGGAAAATCACAATTAAAAATAAGCTCTCCATAAATCATAGAATCAAAGACCTGAAACGAGATTCACAGAGCTGGAAGTGGGGAGTCCTATCCACAGCCTGGGGCTGGCAGGCAGGAGTAGTTTGGGAAAGTCCAGGAACCAGTAACACAAAGGAAACAGGAGAGGATCCTACGAAGAGGCTTTGGGTGACCTTCAGAAAGATGGTTCACTGAGTCTGAGAAGAAGACTTAAGAGGAACCCAACTCCATTCATCTGGTTCTCACCTCAGTAGCTGACTATCTGTTGATTCCCTCTCCTAGATTCAGTGAATTGACTCTCAAAGGTCACCCTGAGGGCTGGCTTAATGTTCTCCATCTTCTCATATTGTCCCCTTTGTTTGTGGATTTTCATGGACCATGATCTTCCCACAGCTTCATGACACAGTTGAGAAAGTTCTAGTTCTGGAGTCAAGAAGTTCTGTGTTCAAATGCTGACTAAGACATTTATTAGCTATATGAACAAAGACAAGTCATTTAACATATTAGAGCCCTAATCTCCTCATTCAGAAAAATGTGCAGATAAGGAAACCTACAGTGTTGGAGGCTTAAAAGAGGTGATGAATGTGAACCACTTTGTAACCTCAAAGCACTGCATGAAAGTTAGATACCGCCATCTCAGTCCTGACCCTACTGCCAGGATATTAATGTGCCTTTGGGCAAGTCATTTACCTTCAGATGAGGTTCATGTTTGTAGCAGCAAGCACCCTAGCATACCCAGGGTGGCTGCCAACACAGGTTCTTATGTCTGCTTTTCTAAAGGAAAACAACTCAAAATGGGTTCAAAATCTTGCTTTAATCAAACATATGTCATTTACCTAGTTCAGGGAAAAAAGGTCAACACCCCGAACTTCAGAGAATACAGAGGTTACAAGCAGACAAAAAATACAGACAGAGAAACAGATCAGCAGACAGAGCTTCCAGCTGTCTGATCATTACATCCATACCTAGTCAGTTACCAGAAAGGAAAGCACCAACATCTGGGTTTTCAAAGCCGGGGGGGGGGCTCAACAGCTGCCCAGAATCTCATCTGGTAAAATCACACAACTCTTCCCAAAGTGAGCCCCAAAGCAAAACTTCACATCAGGGTATATATAGCCTTCTCCTGAATCAGAGAATGTCACAGCCCTCTTGATCCACTGCCCAACAAGGTGTAGGCATTCCTGAAAAACAAGCCTCCTGCCTCAGGCTCCATGTGACCACATTCAGTCTATTAGGGGGCAGAGTATATTTTCAAATCAGGGAAGGTTCTCAGAGTCACTTATGCCTATCAAGAGGCCAAGGGGCAGGGAAGATCTTAAATTCCCATAACAATATTCCTCCCCTGTAAATAAGAGGGCTAGACTCCATGGTCTCCTGAGCCTACTCCAGCTCTGATAGTCCATCTCTCAAGTTAACAATACAGGTAACCATGGTATATGATGGAAAACAGAGAACTAACCTGGGAGTCGGGAAGACTTGGGTTCACCTCCTGCCTCTGACATATCGTGGTTTTGTCCATGTTTTTGTGAGTAGGACAGGGTAGACCTCAGGGAGGAAGTTCTGCCTTGGTTGAACAATTTATTAAGTCTTATTAGAATCAGAGAAGAGACAGAGCAGTAGGATCTGGAGGAGTTAGGGAAGGTCCTCTATCAGAGGTAGACTTTCTCTGGGACTTTAAAACAGGAAAGATGTGGGAAAGATGAAGTGAACTAGGAGGGGATTTTTCAGTTTAAGTGAAATTGGGAGGGAAAGAAAATAAATAATCAGGGAGGCTAGGTGGTGCAGTGAATAGAGCAGTGGCCCTGGAGTCAGGAGGACCTGAGTTCAAATCTGGCCTCAGACACTTGACACAATTACAAGCCATGTGACCTTGGGCAAGTCACTTAACCCCAATTGCCTTCGAAAACAACAACAAAAATGGGGAAAAAAGAAAATAAATAATCATTCATTAAAAAAATTTTTTTAAAGAAAAAAAAAGATAGAAGGAAGGATTTGAAAGGATTTGAAAGAAGTTCAGGAAGCATTGAGTCCTTTTCCTAATTCTACTTGTTCTTCGATACTGAAGGATTTTTTTTTCCCCTTCCAATAAAGTCCAAGGGTAGCAGAGCTGAAAGGGACCACAATTCAACCCATCTTCTCTTCCTGTTCATATAATTCCTTGATAATGTCCTTTTGCTTCTCTTTTTTTTTTTTTTTTCGGAGGGGTGGGGGAGGGTTCTCATTGGTTAAATGGTGCAGGCTGTTCCTACAGATCATGCATCTCTATTATCTTCTGGGTGATAATTCCTCTTTAGTTCTTGAAGGTGGTGCAGGAAACAATTGCTAAATGCTGGCTAAATGAAACAGAGTTGAGATGAAATGGTTAGCTGATCATTTAATTCTTCCAAAGAGGGAGGAAGTGATGAGGTGTTTGGTTGGTTATCTTTACCTGGATCTCACCAGCAAGGAGGAGAAACTGATTGGTAAATTGGAAGTGACTTTGGGAGGCAGTTACCATGCCATCTTCAAATGTGAGATAGATAAGAAGGTTACCAAGCATACTCTGATGTTTACCCTCGACTTTAGAAGAGTAAATTTCAAAGAGTTCAGAAATAGGAAAGGTCTTGTGGTCTGACTCTTCAGAATAAAAGAAGAAGAAAAATCAAGAGGAATGAGAGAGAAACAGTGAGGTGCAGTGGGAAAGGTATTGGATCTAAAGTCTGAGAATCTGGGAGTAAATATTGGCTCTGCTACTTCTGATCTGTGTGACCTTGGCAAGTCACCTTACCCACTCTTGACATCAGTTCCTTCAAATGTAAAATGAAATGTTTTAAATTGGATAATCTCTAAGGTCCCCTACAGCTCTCAAATCCTCTGGTCCTGTAAGTTCCTGAAGAACAAAATTTTGATAATGGAATGATAAATAATACAGATGACAAAAAAGGGAGGGGTATCTAAAGAGCTTGATGGGATGATGCATGGGAAACTCTCTGTTGGGTTTATTTTTAAGGACATTTATAAGAGATATAAACAAGGGTGGGTAACTGAGAATAGAGAAGCATAGTCCTGTTTTTGTTTTGTTTGCTTGTTTGTTTTACAGGTAGACTAAAGTCCAGCATAAGCAAAAAAAAAAAAATGAAAAATGATAAGGATGATATAATGGGCTTTTAAAGTCATGATGGAGGAAAAAAGAACTAGGAAGGGATGAGGGCATTTCTTGGGTTGGTTATGAAGATGGTAACAGAAAAGAATTTTATCTGGAATTAAAGGACTAGGGCTTGCGTCCAAATTCTTTTGTGTATTGCTTTTGTGACCTTGGGCAAGTAATTTAAGCTCTCAGTCTGTTTATTCCTATGTAAAATGAAGACATAGACCCAGATGTTCTCCAAGATTCCATCCAGTTCTAGAGATCATGAATGCAGAACCATCTAGCCCAATTTAGAGAAGAAATTAAGGTCCAGAGACGGAAAGTGTCTCATCCATTAGATTGTGAGCTCCTTAAAGGTGAAGACTGTCTATCACCTCTTTTTGTGTCCCAAGGACTTAGTCTTCTCATTCTTCTACATTGTCTCTTGATAGAGTAAAAATGGGTAAAACAGAACCACTACATTGCTAGTTGTTCTGAGTTTCATTTTTTGGTTGTTGTTTTATTCTGTTTTGTATAAAGAAGAATAATTATCAGACTAGAAAAATAAGAAAAAAGAAAGTTGAGAGAAAGAAATCTCAAGAGGGAAGAGGACACGGTATTGCTTTCAATGAGCTCCAGTCACCATGCCTTGAAGTATTCCAAGAAAAGGGAATGTGATTTCTGAGCCATTGTAAAAAGATCTTGGAGGAATCCTGAAGAATGGGAGAGGTGCTAACATAAGGGAGATGAATCAAACTTAGAATCAAAGAGTGGAGAGGAATTTCAGAAATTCTCTCAACCAATCTGTACCCAAAGCAGAAAGAAAAAACACATGATCTTAATATTATCAATTGTGAAGACATAGGACTCCAGGCTGGAGAAAGATACCAGACTTGGCATCATCCATTCTCTTCTCTCCTTAAGGTATTCTGTTTCTTTTTCCAGTTTTACTAGATAAACTACCACTATTCACCACCACCACCACCATCCCTAACCTTACAACTGCCAGGGTACCGCTTCCTTTGTCCTTTTTGCTTTCATACACTTCTATTAAATCATAGGTCATATTGCTGGTAAGGATCACCCATGCATCTATTCTAACCCCTTCATTTTACAAATGAAGAAACTAAGGTCCAATGAGGTTGGTTAAGTTACTTGTCCAAGACTGTATAGATAATACACAGCAAATTTTGTATTTGAACTCAGGTCCTCTGTCTCCTGAGTCCTTCTCTAACAATTCTTCCCAGTTAGATGAGGGGCCTTCAAAGGCTCTGCAAGGGTGTCCTTTACAATCTGGGAAGGGTCATAGCAAGGGTGTGCTTGTAAATTTTTAACAGCTGACTCGAAGGAAAAAAATACACTCAGTGAACTTTTCAGCTTAATCTGTATTATTGACATTTTTTCCATCACTTTCTTAAGTCTAGACAATCAACAAAACAATAAATCAAGCCTAGATTTGTGGCTTTTGATGATTTCCAAGGTGTAAATGTTCATACTGAAAATTTAACAATCTGTTCTCTTGAGCCTTTATGCACTAGTTCTAGCAAAGCTAGATCCAGAGATCATAGAATCCTTTTAAAGCTGAAAGAGGTAATCTTGTCCAATCCCCTCATTTTATGAATAAGACAAAGGCAACCAATGGAGAGACTACTTGCCTGAGATCACACAGGAAGTAGCAGAGGCAAAATTCGAACCCAAATTCTCTTACATGACACTTTGTGCTCTATGTTGCTGTACTGCTTCTTCAGGGAAGATGAACCTGGAGACAAGTCCTATGTCCAAGATTCAACAATGAGACAAGGGAGTTCATCTGCAGAGGAGTGACCACCGGGGAATGAATCTTTTAATCTGTGGAAGCTGAGGTCACACCCAGGCTCACATCCTCAAAGACTTCTTGGTCTTCTCAGAAAAGACTCATCTCTTTTTCTTCTGGCTAGCTGGGAGGAAGGCTGACAAGTATTTTGTTATTTTCTTTCTGTGTATCCATGTATCTGTCTGTCCATCTATCTGTTTCCACTAGGAAATATTTACTCCATTTGCTCTTATGACAATTGGGTTCAGAAGTGGTACCCATTGCCAGAATATTTTGAAAAAAGAACTCTTTTTCATTTCTTTAGAATTATTGTTAGAGATTCCATTTTCATTGTAAAGAATAATTTTGTTGTTTTTGTTTTGTTTTCTTTTGTGATCACTATGTATGTATATTTGCACCAAGTTCAGAATTTCTGATTGGGCACCTGCTTGATAGACCCTATTATTTATCCCCTGAGTCAAACTTTACACTTATTCAGTGTAAATTCAATCCATTGATTGTCTCCTTGGTTGTTGTGGGAGATTTCAAAAGCACTCCTTTAACAGCTTTGAGGTTTTGTAATCTCATTAACAGTTTCTAGTAGAAGGTCAAGAGCATAGATTTCAATCAATATTTTCCTCTCTTTCAGTATCTGTTACAGGATGTTGGTGGAAGAACTTGGGAGATGTTGGCCCCAAAGTCCACATCCTCCAGTATTCATGAAAGGTCATTGGTGAAGAAAACCAATCCGTTCTGTTTGGTGTTTTTCCCTTTAAGGTTTTAATCTTCTCAAGAGCAGGGACCTTTTTTCTACTTGAATTTATAAAACCTCAATAAATGTTTATGAATGATTTGATTATTTCTCCTTCTTTTAAATCTTTATGATGTCCCTCAAAGTGTTAGGTTAACTAATTATATAAGGACTAGGTACCAAAACTAGTACAAGCAGAACCAGGACTAATGGGGAGAAGTGAGAGAGACTTAAGGTCAATCAAAGGAAGAGATTCTCATAAGCAAAGCTACCTAAAAGTGGTTGCCTAGAGGTAGTGATACCACCTCCCTTTTAATGATAATACTCAAACAAAGTCTAAAAAGATGTATAATTAAAAGATGATTCAGAATTATTTAGTTGTGATCATAAAAGTCAATACAGCTCCATCAAGAAGAGGTCATAAATGGGTGAATGAATGGATGAATGAACATTTACTAAGTGCTTACTATGTGGCAGAAACAGTGCTAAATATCAGAAAAAAAATTTTTTTAAGCAAGAAAAACATCACTTAACTTCAAGGAGCTTCGATTTTAATAAGAGAAACCAACAATGATTGGGGAACTAGAGTGGGAAAGGGGGCATGGTACACACAGCAGAGATTAGAGATGACCAGAAATTGGCCCAGTGGCCTAGGACTGAGCAAGATAAGATGAAAGTTCACCTATCAGAGCCCAGGGTCCTAGGATTAGGAGTCTGAGTTCTGGTAAAAAAGAGGTGAAAGGGAGGGTGTTGGGGGATGGGAAGAGTATAAACATCATAGCTTAGAGATGACTATGAAATGAAATGCATTTCAGAATAACTTTATTTCATTTGGGGAATGTGGCATTTCTAGACTGGTCCATCAGGGGAGTACTCTTAAACATTATTTACTGATTTTGCCAAAATAAAGTCTGATGTACTATTTTGTGGGATGATGGAGATATGAGTTAGTTGATGATATAGTTAGGAATATATTATTAAAACTGATTAAATAGATCATCTTAAAGGGTATCAGACAATTGGTAATATCAGCTTGGACAAAGGTCCCCACTGTATGTGCTGTTTGCCCTCTGCTATTCAAGACTTTTATTGTTTAGGTTTCTCCAAAAACCAATGACTGAGATAAAAGTGTTATGAAATGTATATCCAATAGACAGATGACACAAAACTAAGAGTGATTTCTAACAAGATGAATGGCAGAATTAGTATTTGGAATATCTCAATATCACTACAGGCTAGAGCAAGGGTAGAAAACCTGCAACCTCAAGGCCACATGTGACCCTCTAGGTCTTCAAATGAGGCCCTTTGACTGAATCCAAACTTCACAGAACAATTTGGGATTAGGTAAAGAAACTAGTAGGGGTTAGCCAGGTGAAATGAAGACTTAGGAAAGTAATGTGAAAATTACATGGAAGAAAGACTTGACCTGTTCTGCTTGGCCCCAGAGGATAGTAGGTGGAAATTGTGGTAAGGCAGATTTCAGCTTAATCTAAAAAGAGGAAGAAGAAGAATATAAGAGCAGTAGTGGGAGAAGAGGCTGGGTAGATTTTGAAAGAAGAAGAAGAAGAAGAAGAAGAAGAAGAAGAAGAAGAAGAAGAAGAAGAAGAAGAAGAAGAAGAAGAAGAAGAAGAAGAAGAAGAAGAAGAAGAAGGAGGAGGAGGTGGAGGAGGAGGAGGAGGAGGAGGAGGAGGAG
>NW_027187460.1:2458925-2476880 GCF_028583685.1 Petaurus breviceps papuanus | reverse complement strand
AGGAGGAGGAGGAGAAAGAAAGAAAGAAAGAAAGAAAGAAAGAAAGAAAGAAAGAAAGAAAGAAAGAAAGAAAGAAAGAAAGAAAGAAAGAAAGAAAGAAAGAAAGAAAGAAAGAAAGAAAGAAAGAAAGAAAGAAAGAAGGAAAGAAAGAAAGGAAAAAATCTTAGCAACTAGAGCTATTAAAATATGGAAATGGCTTCTATAGGAAGTGGGGTTTTTTGAATCCAGGCTGTATAGTGTTTTGTTGGCAGAGTTGTTGAGGGTTACAGGTTGGACTAGATGAACTATGAGGACCTTCTAACTCTGAGAGATATGCTTCCTAAAAATCAGAGGTGTCTAGAAATGTGTTCCCTCTCCCTGAAGGTTTTCACTTGAAGACATTGAAAGCTGAAAGTACTCCAACAATGTAGGAGAAGTGTTTCCTATTTAGTTACGGAATGGAATGAGTGACCTCATATGTATTTCCCATCTTTGTGATTCTATGACCATCACCCCCTAACCCCAATTAGAAATGCTACAGAGTTGTTCAACTGGATAAGGAGGTTTAATTAGATGATTTTTAAGATCTTTTCCAATTCTGTAGTTCTAAGGGTTTAAATAACTCTCAGACTGATTGGTATTATGTCCAGAGGCCATTGTTATTGGGTAGTAAAAACATATAAAATATCAGAGCAAGAAGAAACTTCAGAAGTCAGTCTCCTTTGTTAAAAGTCAATTTATTCATTTTACAAGTGAGGAAACTGAGGCACAAAGAAAAGAAATGGCTGTCCAAAGAAGTCAGATCTGTGTCTTCTGTCTCCAAATCAAATGCTTTTTTCCACTCCATCACATTACCTTGGCCTGTCCTTTTCCAATTGTTTCCATTTCATTTATAGATAATTCTAGCCTCCCCAGATTTTTTCAAGGTAGCTGTCAGGAACTTGGGGGGCAGGTTGTTTACCAGAACTTTTTGAGGGATGTGGGGGAGGAACACTGTTTTTAGCAAGTATACGGTAATCATTTATGAAATAAGCAGGACTCAGGATGCAGGAAGAAGCAGACAGTGCGCCAACTTGGGCTTGGTGCCCAGCGAGACAGTCAAACAACAAGCACTACTAGCTGCCAACTTCTCCACAAAGGGAGATTCTGGGAAGAGGAGACGAACAGGGCAGAGGGGAACCAATAGAAGAGCTGTTACCCTGCCTTGGACTCGGTGGTCCATTCACAAGGAAAGGCTTTCTTTGCCAAAATCCCTAGATGAGAGCTTGGCATCCAAGACCATGAATTCCAAAGATGGTAGGCCTTGAATTTTCGGACACTTATTCAAACATCCATAACTGCCACAAACCTTTACTTAGCACCTAGTGGGCACAGTGCTCTGAGCACTGAGGATAAAGAAGTGAGGAGGGGATGATACAGAGAATAAGCAGAAGACTGGCTCACATCTATGAAGCACTTTACTCCGCCATTGCACTGTGAGGGGGGCAAGACAAGTGTTATTACCCCATTTTATAGATTTAAAAAGAAAACTGAGACTCCAAGAGAGCAATGAAAGAAGGATTTCAACAAACGAGGAGTAGGGAGTGTCTTCTAAAGCACGGTAAGAATGGAAGATGAAGAGTATTCTATATAGCCAGAATATAAGAGCAGTAATGGGAGAAGAGGCTGGGTAGATTTTGAATTAAAAGAAAACATGGTGGAGTGAAATAGTCAATGGCAATGGAGACCTTGTTGGAGCCTCTCCCCTTTCTCTTGCTAGATGTGTAATAACAGACAAGTCATTTATCCCTTCTAGATTTCAGAATGCTCTTCTGTACAATGGAGGAGTTGGCTAAGTAATCTATCTTTGGTCCCTTCTAGCTCTGGGATTCATATGTATCATGGGTGTACTATGAGGTCCACTCATTGAAGCATGGGTCAATATTCCTTACCCATTTGGGGTCCAAGCGCACATGCACATGACTCAATGGTTTGTACAGTGTGATAACAGTCTTCTAATTGGTTGTGAAGCTAGAAGATTTAAAGACCCATAGGTTGTTGAGCCTGACCTAAGTGGGCATACAAAGGAGGCAGCCTACCCCCCATCTCTGTCTTTCTTCTGGGGCTTTGAGCATGACAGAACCACTTGGAGGTGGTCCTTAGAGATGGGTTGGAAAAGGCCATTAGTCCTACCTCATACTTCGCCATGGGGGTTATGAGCACACAGTTTACATGTGTATCTTTGTGCTTATTTTTTCCCATCTTAAGCAAATGAATATTTTGATATATAAGTACCCAGGCAGCAGCTTTCTGAACTTGGATGATATGAAAGTCTCATTAGAAACCTCACCAGCAGTCATAGAGGCCACCAGAATGGTAGTAATTAAGAAACTCCTGGCCTAGCCACAGAGTAACTCAGCCACCATTTTGGCTGACCCAACTGATCAACCCACCCACCACCTACTCAAGAGTTACTTCTTCCAAAGCCTTCTTTCCCTGACCTCTCTTACTTCTCACTTTGTAACGGCCACTTTTTCCTGAGCCATTTACTTAGTTTTTTGTTTTCTTTCTTGATCCCCTACCAATCTGGGAGCCCCCCACCCTAGGCTGGGTACTGTGTTTTACCTAAAATTTGTGAATGAATGGGTAGGTAGGTGAGTATGCTAAGTGCCTATTGAGTTTGAGGCCAACTCAGAGATTCTGGGACTGTGGCCACAGGTTCATAAATTTGGAACTGGACAGGACATTAGATGCCATCAAGGCCAACCCATTCTTTTCACAGAGGAGAAAATTGAAGGTTGGAAAGTTGAAGTGATTTACTCAGAGTCAAACAGGTACTATGGGTCAGATGTGGGATTTGAATACAAGTCTCCCTGACTTAGAATCCAGCACTCTATCCAGAACATTATGCTGCCTCTGATTCCATGCATCCCCATTCTTATATAACCTTTCAATACTCAGATCCCCAAGGATTATAGAATCAACAAGATCTCAAAACTGGAATAAACCTCAGAGAGCATCTAGTCAAAGTGGCATCTGACCAGTGATCCCCTCTATAATGCCCCTTAAGTGTGGTCATTCAGACTCACCATGAATACCTCCAATCAAGCCAACATCTCCTAAAGCAGCTCATACCACTCTTAGCTCTGATTATTAAGGGATTGCTCATTTCCTTATATTCCTCTCACAGACAGCTGATGCTCTTTGTGGGCCCCCCCCAGCTCAGACCACCTCATTATTCCCTCCTTCATCTGCTCTCCCTTTACCCAGGAATACTACCCAGGTCCTCAGGCTCTACACACATACACACAAACACACACAAACACAGATGCAGAATCTATTCCATGAGCCCACAGATTGATGGAGAGGGAGAGCTTTGGACACAATGGCATACAGACCCTGACCGGAGTTTAACCCCATTCACTGGCCTCCACAGGACAAAATCTCCCAGCTTCTCCAAAGCTGCCATGGTCATATCCCAGATGGCTTCTCCTTGGAGCTGGTCTGTTATGCAATTCCCCATCATTAGCAGGAATGGTTGGGCTGTTTTTTTTCCCTTATGTATCATTTTGCCCAAGGTTTCCCAACTTAAAGGTCACTATGAAGCTTTGTTCTTGGACACTTTTTATAAAAGATTCTCTGGGAAGAGTCTTTGAAATCACCTAATGCAATCTAGTAATTTTGTAGATGAGGAAACTGAGACCTAGAGGGAAAGTGACTTGCCCAGGGTCATATAATGAGTTACTGGGAAAGCTTGGACTCAAATCCAGCTCTCTGAACTCCCAAATCAGGGAATCTGGGACTATATGTGTAATGGCAAACACAGAAGTAGTTCACACTTTGTTTCAGCTATTGAATTAACACCTTGTTTCAATTCAAGTTTCTTTTGAGCCTTGTATCAAGTCTGTTAAGAAACAGAAAGTGTGAACCCCACAACTTGTGAACCCTAGAATTCATGAACTCCTGCAAAAGGAAGGGGAGGGGCTAATGACCATAAGGAGAATTTCCAGGCTAGAGGCAGCTGAACTGAGAAGAGGACTCTTGTAGTAGCATAGTCAAGAAGGAGAAAACTTGTGGCATCTCGGCACTCTGTTTATCTGTTCTGTCTGTGTTGATGTTTGTTTATGATACTTTCTACAGAAGCCCTGGGACCTTACTGAAAGCCCTGAAAGAGGATTATCTGGTTGTATGTTTACAGAAGCCCTGGAGGAGGATTTTGGAGGTCCTGAGACTTTACTGATGTTTTGTGCTGACCTCTTAGACCTTGTTTGTGGGTCTGTGTTAATTTCTATGTTGATGATTTGTGTTGAGTTCTCAGACCTTGTTGGTGGGTCTGAGAAGATTCCACAGGCATATAGTGAATTGACAATGGTGCTGTGAATGTGTATGAATATTATTGTGGCTCTATCAAGCATTGTCTTCCCAGAAACAGGAACTGTGAAGGACTTGGACTGGACACTGTGAACTTCAGTATGGACGGGAACTGGATGAGGAACTGGACAAGGAACTGTGAGCTGCCTGCCTTTGAACTCAGGTGATAGTTGGAGCTGGGACCATGGAAAATGAACCATGGAAGCTGAGAACCAGCCTCAAGTCAAGCTGAAAGAAGACTTTACTTGGGTACTGTGTACTGACTGAGAAGATTATGATTTACTGTGACCTAGAAGTGGAGAACTTTGACTTTTGTACTTTGTGATTGAATTAAGTATTTTGTGATTGACACACAAACACACACAATATGAATGTACTTTGTTTAAAACTATGTGACCACTTTGGTGAAAACTGTGTCCATTTTAGTGATAAATTGTTGAGTTGTGATGTGCTGAATGCTGTATTTTGATTTTCTGTGATAAGTTGTAACATTGTGAATGCAGTATTTTGATTTTCTATGAATGTTTTGCTCTGATTTGGTATCGAATAGAGAGCTCACTATACTATGTAATCAGAACCTTGAAAGCTGTTCACAGCAGCAGTCCTCTGGAAAGCTGCTCATGTGTGGCTTTACAATATAACTACAATATAACTCTGCTTCCAAATGTTTTATTTGTGCTCATATCCGTCTCCCTTATCAAGCATTCAATCCATCAACAAGTAGATATTAAACTCTTTTTATGTGTCAGGTACTACATCCGGGTCAACTAGGTGGTACAGTGGAGAGAGTACCCAGGTAAGAGTCAGGAAAATTTATCTTCCTACATTCAAATCTGGCCTCAGATACTTACTAGCTGTGTGACCCTTGGCAAGTCACTGTTTAACACTGTTTACCTCAGTTTTCTTATCTGTAAAATGAGCTGAAGGAGCAAATGGCAAACCACTCCAGCATCTCTGCCAAGAAGACCCCAAATGGAGTCACAAAGAGTCAGACAAGACTGAAACAAATAAACGACAACATTGTGCTAAATCTTAGGGGTACAAACAAAAAGCAGAAGAGCTTTCCTTCTATCACGAGATCATATGTAAATACATATATATGTATGAGTAGTACAGAGTAGATGGAAAGTAACCTTAGAGGAAGAGGCTCTAAACACTGGGAGAATCAGCAAAGTTTTCTTTCTGTAGGTGTCCTTTGAGTCAAGCTTTGAAGTCAAGGACTTTGAGAAGGCTAGGTGGGAATGGAGATGTTCTGAGTTTAGAGGACAGCCTGGACAAAGGCACAGAGATGTCAATGGGGCAGGATGTGTGAGGAGCAGCAAGTTAACCAATATGCTCTTAGACCTGAGACTCAAAGTACTGGGAAGTTCTGCTTTTGGTCATTATGGGGTAGTTACCTGAAGGTATGGTCTCAACTAACACACATACACTCAATAAATTTTTTGAATCATAAAAAGACAAAATCAGACCCAACTGGATAAAAGTAGTTATTTACCAAGAACAATAGGTCTATAATATTATGGAATCAGTTCATTTGCCTCCTCCACTACTCCTCATAGACTGCTAAACTGAGAGAGGAAAAAGTTGTGTGATTATGCAGACTAGGTTCCCTACAAATTTTGATTGGTTAAAAGATCATACTCATGTGAAAAAAATCCACATGTACAAAAAATATTTATAGCACCTCTTTTTAGGATGGCTAAGAACTGGAAATTGAGGGGATGTCTATCAAGTGGGGAATGACTAATTAAACAAGTTGTGGTACATGAATGTAATGGAACACTATTTTGCTATAAGAAATGATGAGCAGGGGGATTTCAGAAAAACTTGGAAAGATTTAATTGAATTGATGCTGAGTGAGGGGAGCAGAACCAGAACATTGTACACATTGTGTGATGACTCATTTTGATAGATTTGGCTCTTCTCAGTGATGCAAGGTTCTAAGGAAACTCCAAAAGGCTCATTATGGAAAAGGCTATCCACATCTAGAGAAAGAATTATGGAGTCTGAATGCAGACTGAAGCATACTATTTGCTCTCTCTCTCTCTCTCTCTTTGGTTTTGTTTTATTTCTTCTTTCTCGTGGTTCATTCCATTAGTTATAATTCTTCTTTTCAACATGAATAACATGAAAATATGTTTAATATGCATGTATATGTAGAGTCTATGTCAGATAGCATACCATCTTAGGGAGGGGGAGAAACTTTAAAACTCAAAAGCTTGTGGAACTGAATGTTGTAAACTAAAAATAAATAAATTTAAATTAAAACAATTTTTTGATTCTTCACATCAACTGAATCCCATTCCCTTCACTACATCCCAAAGTCAATTGACAAAATTTTCCATTTCCTCCTTTACTTCAATCCCTGATTTAAAGGTGGTCCTTCTCTTCACCAAGGAAAATGCTTCTAAATGTGTCCATATGTCCTTGATCCCATCCCTTCTTGTCTTATCAGCAAATTGTCACTTCAATCATTCTTGCCCTTCAATCTTCAGTCACTCCCTACCACTGGCTCCTATCCTGTAGTCTAGGAACATGCCCATCTTCCCCATTATTAGAAAAAATCTCTCTAGACTTCCCCTCCTTTTCCCCATCCCTTCCAGCTATGGAAAAACCATCTACACAAATGTCTCTTTTCCTTTCCCTTAGTTTTCAATGCTTTAACATCTGGTTCCTAACCTCATTATTCTACTGAAATTGCTACTAGGAAGCTGCAAAAGCTCTCTGAATTGCTGTATATGGATGCCTTTTCTCGGTCCTTACTGTTTAACTTCTCTATAGCATTTGACCCTGCTGACCACTTTCTCCTCCTGGATACTCTTTCTCTCTGGGTTTTATGAACCTGCTTTATCATGGTTTTGTATCTTAAGGACCACTTTTTAGTTCCCTTTTCTGGATCAGCATTTATATCACCCCTCACTCCTCAAAATATGTCTTTTTTCTTCCTTTTCTATATTTTCTTTCTATGACTTTATCAGTCTACATAGGTTTAATCATCCCTATGACTCCTAGATCCAATTCTAGTCCAACATCATAAACTAATTGTTGGGCATTTAAAACTAGATATTCCACAGGCATTTGGGGGTGGGAAAGAAGGTGGGAAGGATCTCCCTATCTCATCCAGGCTAGAAATGTAGTAATCACTCATAGTACCAATTCCATTACTTCTTGACATGAAAGCTTTGACCTGTTCCATTTCCTATCTGAGTTGATTCACCCTTCCTTAGGCAGCCTGATAGCATGTTTGTCCATTCTGTTCCTTCTTCCCATCTCCCCAGGGTCTGAAGTTAGTGTGGGCACCCATTTGTTTTATCTCCATGGCCACTCAAAAATCCCTAGCTGAAGTGATTGTAATGTTAATGAGATTTAAGATCTTCCTGGTCCATTAATAGGCCTCAGATGGAGTCCATTAAGGGAAGCTTGCTTAGGAGAGGCTTGCTTATAGGAAGGCTTTCACATGTTTTGCTAATTCTAAGTAGGCACAGAGTTAGGAGGGTTGTAATGCTTTCTGACTCTGAGAAGTGCATATATACTCTGAGTTGTTATTTTGTTTTTAGGGCTCGCTTATGAGAAGGATCTTGTGATTTCCTGGTACAGATTCTGAGTGGCCATATATTCAGAGCTTCCCCAATTACTCAGATGTAAAGGCTCTCTCAATCCAGGTATGTATGTAAAGTGCATAGTAGATTCAGGTAACCAGAAGCATGTCTGTGGGTCTTTATTTCTCTGCTTCTATTTTCTGTGAAGTTTAGGGAACTGACTTTTCCCCTGAACTTGTGAATGTAATTTTTAAAAATTGTTGACCCCTTAAACAGATCTCTTTCCTAGTAAAGCACATCCAAGAACCTGTGCCAGCAGCCATCCTAGGTGTGCCAGTGTGATTGCTGCTACAGTGACCCACCAACTTCCGTCTCCCCATTAGAAGGGATGAGAGCTATTTAGCACCATTACTTTCTTGTCTCTCTTCTAACACTATATTATATGCTCCCTTTCATCTCTCACATTTTATTCTCCATATCTCAAGTCCCTTCCAGTTCTGAAAGTCTATGCACTATGGTCTGTTTCCAGTTTTAACTGTATGTCTTATGTCTAATAGTTCATTTGATGTGAGTTCCTTGAGAGCAAGAGCTATTGTTTGCTTTCCTTTTTTGCTTTTTGCTTAGCACAGTTTCTGGTCCATAGAAGGTGCTTAATACATGTGTATTTACTTGGTGACTATAACCCTTCTTTCTCCATTGCTATATGTCTGTCATGGTTTTCTTCAGTTCTGACATTCAATATTTTCTATTGTATATTCCATGTACTATGATGGTCTTTTCCAACGCAGACATTCTATACCTTCTGTCTATAGCACCCTTGCTTTCCAAATTCCCTGTTCTAAGGTTCCCATCAGCTCTGATAGTCTCCAAATCTATGATCTTGTCATCAAGCTAGAATCAATTCTTAGATAAGTAGGACACATAATAAATTAATTAGTATGGGCATAATGAGGAGAGAGAGTGCCAATGCCAGGGTAAGACCCAGGGGCAAACAGCGGTTGTTGAGGAGTCCAGAGAAACCAGCACTGACTCTGTGTCTGATCTTTTGAAGAGAAAGGAAATGAGGTTGTGAAGGACAAATTCTACTCAGCCAGGGAGGATTACCTGACCCAAGCAAATGGAAAGATGACTGACCCCTGCACTAAGAAGTCACATGTCAAATGCTTGAAAACAATCAATAGTCTGAGAACATGATCCCTCCTTCCACTCAACCTCTTGCTTTTCTCTTCCTGTTGCTGACAAATTCCTGGCATTCTGTTTCAAGGTGACCTCTGTGGCCCACAGTTGGAGTCTTGGAGATGAACCAGACATAAGGGAGCTGAGGAGAAAAGAAAGGGAGCCAAGGAGACAAGCTGGCAACCAGGAAATTGTGAGGGTATTCTAATTGGGCATTCCATAGTCAATCGAGAAATATTTATTAAATACCTACTATGTGCCAGGCACTGTGCCAAGCACAGGGAATACAAAAAAGAGGCAAAATATAGCCCCTGACCTCAAGGAGCTCACAATCTAATAGGAGAGTCAACATGCAAAAATACAAACTATAGACAGGATAAATAGGAAATAATTAACAGAGGGAAGGTGCTAAAATTAAAAGGAGTTAGGAAAAGCTTCCTGTAAAGGATGAGATTTTAATCAGACTTAAAGGAGCCAAGTAAGTCAGTAGATGGAACTGAAGAGGGAAAGCATTGGAGGCAGTCAGAGAAGATGCCCAGGGCTAAGAGATGGATTTTGTTCATGGAACAGCCAAGAGGGCATCTCAAACCTAGTGTATACCAAATGGAATTTATTATCATTCTTGTAGAATCCACTCCTCTTTCTAATTTCCTGATTTTTTTCTAGAGTAGCACCATTGTTCTAGCCACACAACTTTACACACTCAATCTTCCTTGCTACTTCACCCTCTTGCACCCCAATATCTAAACAATTGCCAATACTTTGTCAATTCTACCTCCAAAAACATCCCCTTTTCCTTACTTGTAGGGCCATCACCCTAGGTCAAGCCCTCTTTACCTTTCCCTTGCACCATTGCAATAGCTTCTTAATTGGTCTCAATGTCTCCAATCTCTTCCCTTTCTGACTCATTTTCCACACAGCTGCCAAAATTATATTTCTAAAGCTCTCGACCAACTGTATCAGATCTCTGAAAAAGAAACTCCAATGGTTCCCTTTTGCTCCTAGTAAAGTCCAAGAGATTCAATACAATATACATTTGTTAAAGGCCTAATAAATGCTTAATAAATGTTTGTTGAGTTTAGATAATTCCCCCTGCCAAGAACTTCCAGATGTTGTCAATATACCTCCAATAACACACCAGCACTCATCCTATTTTATGCTTTGACCAATCTCAGAAAATCCTCCAAACAAGCAGTATGAAATATTACCTAGTAAAACTATTTAAAATGTTTTACTTCCTTCATGAAAGGGTAAAAAAAATTTTTTAAAGGAATAACCCCTGTGATAATTATTCTCATTCAGATTATTTTTTTGCCTTAATTAACTGGAATCCATGCCATCTGGTCTGCATATCTATAAGTCAGTCTTTAGACTGGCACCCTCTCCATGTTGCATAAATATTACCCTGAGGTCAAGGATGGGGGAACTTCTGCCATTAGCTTATTACTATCATTTGGGCTAAATCAAGGAAGGAATTTATCCGTCCATAGAACTAATATTGTGATTCCCTGGCTCTCTGTATCCCCAAGCCCAACGGCTCATTAGCTCCCTTTGAAGAAATGTGGGTTATTAACCGAAAACACCATAAATGTCATAGTATTCTGCTGGGTGTCATGCTTGCCTGTAAACGATCAATTATTTCTGGTTTATGGGCAACTTCCCCGGGAATGGTGATGGAGCTAGGGATGGTCCATTGGTTTATCGCTGTCTCTTTTCACCCCAGGGAACAGGCCATGGAGGCGAAGGAGCGTAGCAATGGATCAGGTGTGTCAAAGGTATGAAACAGAACGATGTTACTGGGAGGACAATTAAATATATATATTTTATCCCATTACATTTAACAAACATTTATTAAGTGCCTGCTATGGGAGAAGCACAGCGTTAGGTGCAGAGGATATAAGAGAAAAAATTAAATCAATGGGAACATCTCTGTCTCCCCCACCTCCTCCACTACTATCGAAGAATCAATATTCTACCTATGTAGATGTGAAAAATTCTTTCCCAGCATCACAGAAAATATAGAAAGTCATTCATTTAGTCAACAGGCATTTCTAAAGCACCTACAATGGGTCAAGCTAGAAATACAAAGAAAAAAAAACAGTCCCTGACTTTCTAATAGAGGAGATTGATAAAAATAAATAGAATCATTCAAGATACATACCTAGTAAATGAAAAGTTACCTCAGAGCAAGGGGTTTTAACCCTTTTCATGCCATGACCCCTTTTGGGAGACTGGTGAGCTCTATGGACCCTTCTCATAATCATGGTTTTAAATGTATAAAACAAAATATATAGAAAACCAAAGGTTATTGAAAACAAATAGTGATGTAAAATTTTCCAATTCAAGTAAATAGATGCCCTGAAATGTATCAATAGACCCCCCTCATACTCCAGAGACTTGAGGTTGAGAATCATTACTTAGAAGGAAAGGTTCTAGAAACTGGGGAGACTGAGAAAGACCTACTAAGGAAGGTGAGATTTAATCTGAGTCTTGGAGAAAGTCAAGTACTCTAAGAGGCAGAAGTGAAGAGAGAGAGAGAGAGCATTCCAGCAATGCAAAGGTATGGAGACAGGGTATGTAGTGTGTGAAGAATAAAGAATGAGTAAGCCAGTAGGGATGCATTTTATAATATGTGGAGAAGAGAAGAGTATAAAAAGACTGGAAAAGGAGAAAACAATGAGGGGAGAGGGGAGGTGCAAAGAACCTTAAATGCCAAACAAAGGACTTAATATTTGATCCCAGAGGTAATAGGGAGCAATGGGAGTTTCTGTGATGAGTGGTGGCATGATTAGACCTACACTTGTAGGAAGATCTTTTTGGCAAGTGGATGGAGAATGGACTAGAGTGGGGAGACACCTGTGAATTGGGAGATTTGGGTTCTAGTCCCAGCTCTGCCCTTAATTTGTTATATTATCTTGGACAAAGTTCTTGATCTATCTTGGGATCATTTTCCTTGTCTATAAAAGAAGTGATCTGGAGCAGCTAGGTGGTGCAGTGAATAGAGCACCTGCCCTGGAGTCAGGAGGACCTGAGTTCAAATCTGGCCTCAGACACAACACAAAAAACTAGTCGCATGTCCTTGGGCAAGTCACTTACCCCAGTTGTCCTCCAAAAAGAAAAAAAAGAATTGATTTGTGTTAGTTGGATCATTTTGCTAGAACTATAAGAGATCTGGTCACTTTTTCACTCTCCCAAAGAATCATAGAGCATAGAATGTCAGAGCTAAAAGAAAGCCGGGACAAAGAACAGAGAAATGTTAGAGCTGAGAGGGGAAGCTAGAGGACACAGTGAATACAGCACCAGGCCTGGAGTCAGGAAGACTCTTTTTCCAGAGTTCAATTCTGACTTCAGTCAATTACAGTGCTTTGTGACTCTGAGCAAGTCACTTAACCCTGCTTTATCTCAGTTTCTTCATCTGTAAAATGAGCTGGAGAAGGACATGGTAAAACCACTTCAGTACTTTTGCCAAGAAAACTCTAAGAGGGTCACAAAGAGTTGGACATGACTGAAAAACAGCTAAATAAGAGAGGGAAACTACCTAGTTTGCAAATATCTAAGCAAACATCTTTATGAATGGGAAAACTGAGAAACTCTGAGACTAGTTTCAAAATAAGAATAGCTAATAATGATAATGATGAGATAGTGCTTCATGGTTTGCAAAGCAATTTATGGATATAATCTCATTTTATACTCACAACAACCCAGGGGGAAGGGGATAGGTGCTATCATCCTTATTATTGCCATTTTACATATGAGAAAACAAAGGATAGGTCACTTGTCCAGGGTCCTATAGCTAGCCACCTGAACTCGAGTCCTCCTAGATTCAGGTCCACTGCTCTGTTCACTGTGCCACCAAGCTACCTGAAATAATCTTGTGAAGCCATCTAGACCCAACCCCCTCATTTTTACAGATGAGAAAAATGAGGCATCAGTAGGTTAAATAATTTGTCCACAGTCACCAAGCATCAGAAGCAGAATATGATCTTGTCTCCTTCTATGGAACCACACTCTGAGTTTGCCCCCATTGCTAATCTTATCTTTTCCAAGAGACCTTTTCATGTCTAACATCCTATGATTCTAATTCTGTGGAGTAAAAAGAATTCTGATTGGGAATCAGGAGCTCAATATTTGAGTCCCAGGATTTCCATTGGGTCCCGTTGCAATCATGCACAAATTATTCCCTTTCCCTGGATCTCAGTTACCTCATTTTAAAATGAGGGTATTAGATTCTAAGATCCCTTCAAGCTCCAACTTTCTAAATGAGAGTTCAGACATGTATCTGACCAATTTAAGTAGCTCATCAACCACAGTGACCCTTATTTAATTGAACATGAGTAAAAATACTAGTTCACTTTACAAGTATAGATGAAAGGGATTTCTAAGATTTTCGAGGTCATATTCTATTCAGATGAAATATTCTAGAGTCCCCCAGATGTGAAAAGGGAAGAAGCTAGGCATGTGTCAGAGACAATCTACACCAATCCTGCCACTTTATTGTTTTTATATATTTTCTTGATAACTTTCTGTTTTTACCTGACAGACATTTTGAAGCCTCCTATCTCTACCTCCCCAATGGAACCTTCCCCTGTACCAACAGAAATAATTAAGCAATGATACCTAATTCAGTGACAAGATCTGAAAATATATGCAACATTATGCCGAAGCAATCTCATATCCCAGTGCCATGAAGGGGTGGTATGTTTTATTATCTGTTCTCCCGAATTATCTCTGTCCTGCTATCAGAATTCAGCTTTTAGTTGTCTTTTCATTTACAGTGTTATAGTCATAGTTAAATGAGTTCTTTGGTTCTGCTTGTATTATTCTGCATTAATTCATCCTATGCTCACATTTCTATGAATTTCTCATATTTTTCATTCTTTATGGTACAATGATATTCAATTATATTAATATACCATACATTTTTTTCTTCCAGATTTCAATCAATGGGCACCCACTTTGTTTCCAACTCTTTGTTATCACAAAAATGGTACTATGAATGTATCTATGAATATATTGATGTAAATACATATAAAATAAATATGTTTATGCTTATATATGTATATGTATGAGTATACCTAACAAAAGTCTCTCTCGCATATGTGTATATGTATGTATATACATATGCTGATGTATGCTTTATGTATATGGGTATGGGTTATGCATATACATGTATACGTGCTGTGCAAGTGCATATACACTTACATATATATATGTATGGGGGAAAGAAAAAGACAGCTATACACAGAGAGACAGAGAGACAAAAAGACAGATATGGATATAGAGAGAGAGAAAGAGAGAAAGAAAGGGGGAAAGAGAGAGAGAGAGATAGAGAGGGAGAGAGGGAGGGAGGGCCTTATTAGGTCTTATATGTAGTTCCTGCTTTTGATTTCCTTGCTGTATATGCCAAGTTTGGGGGGGGGGGGGTTCTAGGTAAAAGAATATGAATGGTCTGTCACTTTTCTTGCATATTCCAAATTGAAATCTAGAACATATGGTAGAAAATCACAGCTACACCAATAATGCCTTTCTATGCCTAACTTCAATCAGCCCCTCCAACATCGACTGTTCCCATTTTTTGTCATCTTTGCCAATTTGCAAAGTTTGAGGTGAAATCTTGGAGTTGTGTTTATTTGTGTTTCCTTTACTAGTAGTGATTCATAGAATCACGATATGATGAATTTAAAGCTAGAAAGGGACTTTGAAGCCATTTAGTAGATCCCTTAATTTTATGGAAGAAGGATTAATGCAGACCCAGCAAGGTTATAACTTGCCCAAAGGCAAATGGGTGTTTTTTGTCCTTTGTTCTGGAAGATGATCATAGCATCAGGAAAGTGATACCATAACTTGCAAGTCAACTGGATTTAAGTGAGGGAGGGCTGTGCAAAGTCACCAGCCTCACTTTCTTCTCTGGGGCCATCTGGGTCCAGAGGCAAGATATAGATCAGGATGACTAGTTAAGATCTTTCCCACCTCAGTTTGACCAAGGCAACACCCATTTAGTGATTAAGGCTAGGTAAAAAAAATGAGGAAAAGAATGACTTATATGCCTTACCCAAGGTCACATAGGAAGTAAATAATAGAACTGGAATTTGAGCACAGATCCTTAGACTATAATTCCAATTCTCTTTTTACTCTACTATGTTGTCTCAAGTTCACCTCCCAGATTTTTCATTGGAAGAGCCTGAGATCCAGAGAGATAAGAGAACTTGCCCTGGATCACTGTTATTCAGTCATTTTTCCAACTCTTCACCACCCCATTTTGTAGTTTTCTTGGCAAAGATGCTGGAATGGTTTGCTATTTCCTTCTCCAGTTCCTTCTACAGATGGGAAACCAAGGTAAACAGGATTAAGTGATTTACCCAGGGACACACAGCTAGTAAGTGTCTGAGACCTTGACTTTTTTGTCCCCTTTCTTTCCCTCAGCTCATCTAGACACAAGGAATTGGTATTGTAACTGGACTTTATTAGTAACTAAAGGAGAAAAAATAAAAACATTAAGTAAAATGAACCATAATTCTAGCTCATATCTGGACTTGACCCTGAAATAGGAATATAGTCCATGAATCTTCTCTCCCATCATCCCACTGATTGTGTATGCAAGGCTCTGCTCACCTACTTTACTTTTTCCCCCCTGTTTTTGAAAGGAAGGTCTATTTGACAAGTTTCATTTAGCACAATATACCTAAAAGGAAATCACAGTACAATGAAAATCATTGGTTCCTGACAAAATCCTGGAGCAGACCATCTAATAAATGGAATAGGATCTCCTAAAAGGGAATCAATGTAGTCACCCCTATTAGGTGCAATTTCTGGTATGGACAAGCAGGGCAGGGCACTCATAGCATGTCTCACTCTTCAACTGAAGGGAGGCAATGAGGTACACTGAAACAACTAGAGATTTGGTGTCAAAGGACCTGGACCCAAATCCTGCCTCTTCTCCTTGTCCAAAACAATATGGATCCCTTCATTCAACTCTCAACCAAAATTTATCTGGTACTTGATGTTTATAGAACAATACATCAGGCTCTGAGAAAAACATAGAATTTCAATGAGACAGAATCCCTCCCCTAGTAGAACCCAGTCTAGAAGGAGAGATAAAGACACAAACAAATGGAAAACAGAGGACTAATGATGAAAATAATGAAACAGTATATCCATTACACAGAAGTGTTAGTTTGATGGTGCAGAATACTACTCTGTGTGTATGCATACATATATAAATATGTGTGTTTAGACACTATACACTTAAATATTGTTATACTATGTTTTATATCTGTGTGTATAAACATACACACACACTACAAATACATATACACATATCTATAACCATTTAGGAAATTTGTTTTTCTTCATTAAACACACATATTAAAAGAAATTTCTTTTTCTTTTCTTTTTCCCCATTGGATGAGGGACAGAAGGGAGAGAAAAAAGATGAAAAATAGAGAGAATTGGGGATTGCTACAGATGTGGAATGTTGCATACACTTTTCAGATGAGATTGCCATAATATTAGTTTTACATAACAGTTTTGCTTTATTATAAAAGACTTCTCACAAAGTCGGAATAATCTGTAGATATGTATAATGAACAAGCAAAACATATAAATCTTTAAAATTCAGACAACTAAAAAAACTTGTGGGAGGCAATGTGGGGCAGTGGGAAGTTAGATTTGGAGTTAGAGGAGGCAGTTTTGAATCCTCTTCAACCTCGGCTAAATCTCCTAGCCAACTGAGTCCCAATATCCTGATCTTAAAATGAGAGGACTTGATTAAATGACTGCTATCATCCCTTTCTGTTTGAAATCTATGATCTAACCATATGATCTGATAAGTCACTTAACTTGTCTGTACCTCAATTTTCCTTCATTGGAATGACAATAATTGTTCTATCCACATAATGGGTTATAACGAGAAAGCAGTTTGCGTTCAGCAAAATGCTATAGAAATAGAATGCACTGTTATTATTTAAAGGAAATGTCCCATCTTCCCAAAGCAAAGCTCTAACTCCCCACAGCCCCAGCCCCAATCTTTGTCTCAGCCCCTGGAAAGCACATTTCACAACATGATTTAACCACCTTATTATTTAATAAAACTGTCAGAACATCTGATTTGTGCAATATACACAGCTTTCTTGTTTTGTTTTGGTTTTTGATCCCCTCCTTCACGGATTCAATAAAGCCTAGTATTCAGTCTGAAGTTGTTACCAGCAGAAAGAAAAGTGACAGGGAACATCAATTACCAGGGAGATGATGGTGCCAATCTACCTAGAGAGTGAATAAATGATGAGGTGTCACCTGGAAACAGGGCATCATGGGGAGCCAACAAAGGAATGCACTTTGAATAGGGTCAATCTTCATGAATATAAATTTTCCATTAACCCAATTGTTGCTGGTGATCTCTACTTGTCTGAGTGGAATGAGATAGTGAAAACTGGGGGAGGGTCAGGGAATTGAAAGAGAGGTACATTGGTGACACTGGGAACAACATTTTCCCTGATATCCCCAGCTAATACTAAATTTCCCCATGGGGTTTCATATAGACATTTCTGTACCTCTTACTCAAGCTGTGTTCAGGGACCTGCCTGTGGTAGATGCTAAATAAATAATTATTGAGTAAACAAATGAATAGCAGTGGCCCTTTGCTAGAGCCAGACCCTGTTACTTGTTAGATGTGAAGGACTAGTCAACACAGGACTTAATCAACCAACAGGGATAATACTGGCTCTTCACTTACTCCAGGGTTCAAAGGATCCATATCCTCAGAAGGACCCCCCATAGACTGACACCCAGTTTCTACAGGACCATGCCTCAGCACATAGTCTTCCTAGGAAGGAAGGAAGGAAGGAAGGAAGGAAGGAAGGAAGGAAGGAAGGAAGGAAGGAAGGAAGGAAGGAAGGAAGGAAGGAAGGAAGGA
>NW_027187460.1:2393437-2458915 GCF_028583685.1 Petaurus breviceps papuanus | reverse complement strand
GGAAGGAAGGAAGGAAGGAAGGAAGGAAGGAAGGAAGGAAGGAAGGACAGAAGAAGGGAGGGTGATAGAGAGAGAAATAAAGAAGGATGAAAGGAAGGAGGAGAGAGAGAAAGAGATAGTTTTCAACATGTAGCTAACCCTCTCATGAGCGTAGCCTTTAACCCTTAGATAATGTGGTCCTTGTGTGAAAAAATATTCATTCTACTATTGGTTTCCTATAAAAAAGTTTTTCTAGTCTTAGAGAACCTTCTACACTAGAGCTTTGGCTGAACTAGAAATGCCAGCTAGATCCCAAAGCCAGCCCAAATCCATGATGAACTTTCAGAGGCAGGCTTGAGTTCAGCACATATGCATATGGTCCTTTATGAGAAGCCCTTTCATTAAAGGGGTTTCTTAGGATGATACTATAACTGAATCATTCCATGCTCTGTAAACTCTTTTATCTTGCCTGCTTTCCCTTTACTCACTAGCAAACTCATAGTCACAGATTCCCATCCCACCCCCTTCTACTAAGGAAGAAGTCACTGAGACCCGGAGAAATAAAGGGACTTGGCCAAATGGCCCCATGAACCTAGGTCTGGATGCAGATGGGTACAAAGGAGTGAACCGGTCTCCTAGTCCCCAGTCTAGCATTCTTTTCCCTGTGTCATGATGTCATCATCCTATTCTTCCTCATAGACTATAAGATCTTTGAAAACAGGGATCATTTTTTGCTTTTCTTTTTAACCACACTGTACTTAATAAATGCTTGTTGACCATAATCAAAATTAATTACATTTTGAAAAATGTGACCGATAAAGATAGGCAGACTATTCAGGCCAAGGATAGGAGAACCTAAGAGGGAAACAGGGACAAAGGAAATGGAAGTCGGTGGAAAGAGAAGGGAAGGACAGGATGTCTACTAGAATTGGAATAAAAAATAAAAGTATAAAGAGAGAATAAAGTCAATGAGACCAAGCCTGGGAAGTCTTTCTTCTCCCTAGGGTCCTGTGTTTTTAGGACAGAGAGTTTTAAGCATACGTATGTTTTTCTTTTCTGCTCTAAGTGGAAGTTGGTCTGAAGGATTTCGGAAATTGCTCCCTAATCCTTGATTCTATTATTGGTTTGTCTCCATTCTGTTGAAACCTGTCCTATTTTTTTCTGATTGCTCCAAGATCTCCCACAGTGGCTCAGCATTTCCTTGCCCTTGTATGAACCTAGGAATCATGACTTGGAATTGATCAGAGGCAATAAGACATCCTCTAACCTAACGAAGATTCTTTCCCTCAAGTGATTTTCTTCTCTCTTTTCCAGTATAGTGATAATTTTCTTTAATACAAATAAAATTAAATTAATTAAATTAAGAAAAAATGTGATTCTTGATTTATCCATATTTTTGGTCTATCTAGAAAGAAGGCAAGGCAGTTGGAAGATCAGAGGACTAAGAATCAGATAATCAGTTTCCCAGTCTTGAATATACCACTTATTCACTGTGTAATGTTAGGCAAGATACTTTCCCTCTCTGGACCTCAATTTCCTTTCTAAAATGGGAGCACTGGATTAAATGGTCTTTAAGGTAATTGCAATTCTAACATATAGGTTCTGAGTTCACAGTCTGTAGAATTGGATGGGACCTTGGAGTATATCTGAGTCAATGTCTTCAATTTACATAGGTTCAGAGAGTTTAAGTGATTTGCCCAAAGTCACAGTCAATACACAAAAGAACAGGTCCATTACCTGTAGGCAACAATGATTTTCTGTTACTATTATCCCACATAGCCCAGAACAATAAATGCTCACCTCTCTTCCTAATTCTTGTTGTCTCAAGCATGATTTTAAAAGCCCTCACTATTTTTATCCTTATGATTTTTCAAAATCCTTACCTCATACTGATTTTAGCCCTCTTAAGACTTCTTTTTACAGACTATCAGTCTTTTTATTCTACTTCAGTTATCCATTCTTTAAAGTGTGAGCCTTAAATCTAAATCAGGAACAGAGTTCCCTATGCAGCCACATCAGGCTCTTTAGATGTACCCTTTTTTCCCATTGTCTGCATTACCTGATTTTCCATCATCAAAATTTTGTTCTTCAGGAACTTAGAGGACCAGAGGAACTGAGAGCTCCAGGGTACCTTAGAGATTATCTAATCTAAGATATTAATTTCACAATTGAGGGAACTGATGTCAAGAGAGGACAAAGTGACTTGCCAAGGTCACAAAGCTTAGAAGCAGCAGGGTTAGTATTTAATTTCAGATCCTTGGACTTTAGATCTGATGCCTTTCCCACTGTACCTCAATACTTCGCTCCTATTCCTCTTGAAAAGTTTGTTCTTGTATATGCACACTTGTATACACACACACATTTCTGAAGAGTCAAACCATAGGAGCTTTCCTATTTTTTTCTGAGCTCTTTGAAATTTGTTCTTCTAAATTCAAAGGTAAACATCACAGAGTGTTTGACAACCTTTCCCTTATCTATCTCACATTTGAAAATGGAAGAGTTACTAACACCAAAAGTTCTTATCACTTGTACTTTACGAATCAGTTTCTCCTCCTTGTTGATCAGAATTAGGTTCAGAAAACCAAATACCTAATCACCTCTTTCCTCTTTCTATGAATTCAGTGCCAGTCATTTGAACTCAACTTAATCCCATTTAGTAAACTCATAATAATTGACTATGTTTTCTGGGCTGCCTTTAAACATCACTGCCTCTGAAAAACTGAAGATGAGTGATCACCCAAAGGCCAATGAAAAGGCACATGAAGAGTTTGAGCAGCCTGTAACATTTCACGAATGGAACTCAAGGAAAAGGGGCATCATCAAGGAATTGCATGGACAGGAAGAGGCAATGGGCTTTCCATTAGGGCTGGGAATAATTGAGGAAGGCTTCTCTATGTTGGCTGTATCCCCTGTGGCAAACTTCTAGTAGAACATGGACAAGGGTCCCACATGATTGGTAGACATGTAAGAGCTGTCATCAGTCATACTGGAGAGAACCCCATAATCAAGGAGAGCACTTGAATATAAGTTGCAGATGCTGTATTGTTTGATAGGGATAAAGAGACAAAGATAAAACAGTCCCTGTAACTGTAGGGCTTATATTCTACTGGGTCTCAAGATCAAGGGTAGTCTTTCAGAATGTCTATAACTTCTCTTAAATCCTAGCTTAAATAGGAATATAAAATTTCCTCATATACTGTCTTTGGGGGTGATGTGACATTTGAACCAACATCTTTCCTTATATTCTCACCTACTTCCTGGTGTTGTTGTAAGCAAAAAATGAGATAACATTTGTGAAACACTTTGCACAGTTTCTGGCACAGAGTTAATGCTATAGAAACATTAACTGTTATTTTTACCATCATCATCATAATAGAAGTTTCAGTATTAGAAATTACCTTTGGCGGGGCGGCCAGGTAGCACAGTGAGTAACAGCACCGGCTCTAGTGTTGAGAAGACCTGGAGATCGAATCCCAGGCTCAGACACTTAGCACCCACCCAGAAACACCTGGCCGTGTAACCTTGAGAAAGTTACTTAACCCCAATTGCTTAGGGGCAGCCAGGTGGCTCAGCGAGTAAAAGCACCGGCTCCAGTGGAGGGATGACCTGGATCAAATCCGGGCTCAGATACTCAGCACCACACCCAGAAATAATAACTGGCTGTGTAACCTTGAGCAAGTTACTTAACCCCAATTGCTTTAAAAAAAAAAAAAAGAAATTACCTTTGGTTATTATGATAGTAATGGCAATTAAAGATTCCCCTGTATTGGCTTGGTTTTCAAACTGATTGTGTTAAAACCCAGAGCTTGTTAATCCCACCTGTGGGATGGACTTGTTGATGTGAAAAGAAAGTCCTGAACTGGGAGGAGCTGGTGGCATAGATTTGGAGAGACAAGAGGGAGGCAGAAGAACTTTTTGGAAGCAGTACCTCGTGGAGGCAGAGAGAGACTGAGAGAATTGCTGGGGGCCATTTTAAATTGCCCTGGACTTTTGAGACCTTCCCCCTGAGCTGCCAAGGACTGAGGAGACATGGCTGTTTTGCTGGTACTTTGTCTGTCTGTTTTGATGTTCTTTTGCCAGATTTGTCCACTGGTGAAAGACAGTCCTGTTGTTGAAGAAGTCCTGGAACCTGGCTTTTGGTTAAGAAGCCCTGAGACTGTCCTGCAGACAGAGAGTGAATACTGTCCACTGGTGAAGGACAGTGCTGTTGTGGCAGGGGTCTGGAGACTGTCCTGCAGACAGAATGAATACTGTCCACTGGTGAAGGACAGTGCTGTTGTTGCAGGGGTCTGGGAACCTTTCTGTTGGTTCAGAAGCCCTGAAGAAGGATTTTCTTGTTGTATGTTTACAGAAATCCTGGGAGAGGGTTTTGCTAATGTTTTAAGGGGTCCTAGGACTGTTCTGCAGACAGAGGATGAATTAATGAAGAGACTGGCAATGTATCTTGTGGCCTTGCTAAGCCTTGTCTCCCCAGGAACAAAGATTGCTGAGAACTTGCCTCTGTCAAGATGAAGAAAAGACCTCCATTTGGGTATTAAGTGCTGTGCTTAAACTTGATGTAACTCTGGGGTAGATTCAATTGTGATCCAGGGGTGGGGAACTTTTGACCTTTTTGTGTTCTATGGTTGAACAAATGAATGTTACTTTACTTAAGATTGGAAACTAATCTCCATTTGAGAAGAGGGGCTTTGTGGTGGACTAAATGAAGGTACAGCCTAGAGGTGGAGTAGTATTTAGAACAGGAACTTTGTAATTGATTGAATGAATGTAAGGTCCTGGGGTGGGGTAATACTTGGAGATTATTTAATCATCCTTAGTAAATGCTGTATTTTGAATGATGTCATGTTTTGATCTTCTCTGTTCTTGGTTTGTCATTGAATAAAATGGAGAGCACCTATGCTGGTATTTTGAACCTTGGGAAGTTGCCTTTTTTTTGGCATTATATTACAGTTATCCAGTCCATCCTCCCACTCAGTGCGGATAAAATAGGACAATATATAGTACCTACCTTGGGAACTACATAGAAGTGTCATGAATGCCATCTATGCTCCAGAGAAAGATGTTTCCTGTGGCAGTAAGAAAGGGGATAGCTAGTTGATCCTAGGATACAAGAATCTACTTCTCAGCATTTATGCTGATAGGGGAGAGAGACAGACAGACAGACAGAAGCGGAGAAAGACAGAGAGAGAGAGAGACACAGAGCAAGAGAGAGAGAAAGAAAGAGAGAGAAAAGGTATCTGAAAATGGAAATCCCCACTCACTCTTATGCCCTATCTCCAAACCAGATTTGTGATCTGTGTTTAGAACTCATGATCCATGTGATTGTTTCATTTTGTTTGTAATTTTCTTAGGTTCTGATGGTCTCTATTATGTAATTTCCATTGTTTTTCTTGTTTTGTTTGTAATTTTCTTAGGTTCTGATGGTCTCTATTATGTCATTTCCATTGTTTTTCTCAATTAATCCTCATTGAACCTTATCCAAATGTGTTCCACCATGTTGCCCCCCCTTGGCAATGTGAATTTTCTCATAAGTAGATATCATCTTGCAACATATGACTGCTCCATAATCCACTCCCACAGTGTCCAGAGGAGGGTAGCTAGGATGATGAATATCTTCATGACAATATGAGGGTCAATTGAAGGAGTTAGAAATGGCTGAGCTAGAGAGAAAAAGGGGCAATTAAGTGGTGCAGTGAATAGAGCACCAGCCCTGTAGTCAGAAGGACCTGAGTTCAAATCCGACCTCAGACACTTGACACATTTATTACCTGTGTGATCTTGGGCAAGTCACTCAACCCCAATTGCCCTGCCTCCCCCCCAAAAAAATAAAAAAGAGAAGACTTAGAAAGGATGTAACAGCTGATTTCTAGTATTCAAAGGGAGTTTATGTGGAGCAGCAATAATGATTAGGCTCATAATTCTAGATCCAGGTGGGACCTCATAGGTAGATGAACCACTTTACTTGCTGAGGGGACCTCTGATGGTTAAGAGATGTGGGGAGTTGAAGTGACTCTCTCAAGTATAAACAGAAGGTAAATGTCAGAGACAGAATTTCAACCCAGGTCTTCTGTCATGAGAACAAGTGTTTTGCTTTGTTTTGTTTTGTTTTGTTTTCCACTGTAAGATGCTATCTCCAGAGGTCTGTAGTAAGTGAAATGGTTAGAAGCTACAATAGAGCAAATGTAAATTTAAGGTAAAAAAAATGCCATTATAAGTAGAACTATCCAAAAAGGTAACAGATCACCTCAGGAGAGAGAAGTATTCCACTCACAAAATGTATTCAAGGAAGGTGCAATGACCACTTGTCAGGGAGGATATGAAGGAGATTATTGTTCAAATATAAATCCATTCCAATTCTAATGTTGTGCTCCCCCCAATATCAATCAGCTAGTTGATATAAATTAGGTTTTACAAAGGGATATTTCCTGAGAAGGCATACTAAAGAGAAGATACAAAATCCTTTCCCATTTTAACTGGGAACTCACGCTTATCTCCTTGCATAATCTTTCACTTGAGAGAGTAGGTTCAGACTTAAAACACAAATATAGTGACACATGTATAGTAAACATCTGAGGGTAAAGGGTACCACCTAACTTCTAGTCCTGGCAGTTCCTTTCTCCCATCAGATAGTCTCCTATCAGTTTCACTGCAGGATAGTGTGTAAATGATGGAGGAGTCGCTCCCAGAATGCAATGTCTCAGGTTATCTTTCAATTCACTGCTGAGTTCATTCAGGGAGGCTGGGCTGGCTCCTCACTGGCCTCAGATGGATTCTATTACCAACACAGTCACTGAGGGGACCTCTGCTGGTTTTCCAAACCTTTTGCTACCCTTAACATCATAAACTGGTCAGTTCTATGTCTAGAAACACATTCACCAGTTATCAGGAAAGAATCAATATAAAAGATACAAAAAAAACAAGGGTCCCATGAATCCCTAGACACATAGCAGCCTGGTAAAAGGATATAGCTACATATCCATATTCTTCACATTGGTATTTGATCCTGTGAGCATAATTTTGGTAACTCATCTCTCTAATTATATCCTATGAATCTCAGGGCACCTCAACAGCCACTCTTTGTTATAATTTGCTGCTTTCTATGGTGTCTGATTTAGTTTTTATATGTGGACAGTTTTTTTCCTCTTTTATTTTTATTTAAAGGGCTCTTAATCTGGTCATTCAATCAATCACTCAACAAATACATTTTTTTTCCTTGCCTTTCTTAGATACCTTCTGTGACTTACTAAGAATGCATCATCCATGGATCTTGAACTAATGGTCTAGAAAAGTTACACACTGTTTCTTTGACACCATGACTTTGGGCAGCTCTTTACATACATTCCATATCCTATTTTCAATTCTGTAGCTCATGGGTGGGGAACCTGTGTTCTAGAGGCTGCAGGTTCTCCACCCCTGCTATAACTTCTACTTTTAATGGGCAGCAAGGGTGAAAATATCACCTGTGTCCTTAAATCCTTCAATCTCTTTCCCAGTTTCATAATCACTAGAGATTTTCTCTGGGTTTCATTTGTTCTGAAATAAATAATCAATAAGTTCGATAAGTTTTGATTAATCCCCCATCACGTCTGGGGTGAATGCCCCAGAGATACAAGTTGCTTCCTAAATTAAGTGTAGGACATATATCCCTCTGTATTCTTTGCACAGAATTGCCTTCCACCATGATTTATCCTTCTTTCTCAAGTCCAATAGTAGATTTCTTCTCACTTGTTGAGGCATAAGATTTGAGAAGTACTATACACAGACTACTGAGTAGCTATGCAGTGCAGTGAATAGAGCACCAGGCCTAGAGTCAGGAAAACCTGAAATTAAATTTGATCTCAGACACATACTAGCTGTGTGACCCTGAGCAAGTCACTCAACCCTGCTTACCTCAGTTTCCCTATCTGTAAAATGAGCTGGAGAGGGAAATGGCAATTCACTCCAGTAACGCCAAGAAAACCCCAAATGGAGTCAGAGAGAGTCAGACACAACTGAAATGATAAAACAACACGTGTTACCTAATCTTTCCGAGGAACACAGGCTGCTGTTTCTTTCTCAGGAGTTCCAGGCCCATCTTCTATGGAAAGAGCCTCATACTTTTAAGTTAGTTAAACAACTTTTCTCTGTCTCTTTTTTACATCACATCATTCTACTTTCCAGCCTCTTCACACTTATTTGCATTTCTCTCTGATTCCTTGGATTTGTCTCTAATTCATCCATTATTTCTCCTGACCTGTTTAGGAATCCTTCATCCTTTTGACAATCAAGAGAGTAGAAATCCATTCCTCAAGGACTTTCAAATTCTCTAAAAGCAAGAATTAACACATAAATATGTAATTACTGATTGCCTCTGGAAGAAATACAACCTTAGTACAATACAGGCATGTCACTGGAACAGTCTTCTTGATGACCATTCCTCCTAAAACTCAAAGCCATGGTTCTCTGAGTTTTCTCCAACTTTTCCCCATTTCCTGATCATATGGCATAGTATCTCCTTACTCTGACTTATACTCCATCACTTTTCTTCTTATCACTTTTTGTGAGGAATTATTTTATATTTCTGGAGTAAGTGTGGCCCTTTCTTGTACTTTCTCCATTATCTCATGATAACATTCCCAAGTGCCAGTGATCTTTCTGTAATTGGAAATTGCTGCCAATACCTTAATTAATACACATTAATCACAATCAACAGCTGTCTGCAAGATGTCACATTGAAGGATCCCTACTCCCTGGCCACCACTGTCTTCCTCTTGTCTCTTCTACTTTCAGCCGGTGGTCAAAAGCTACTTATTTGCCATTTCCCAGATTTCCTTCTACTTTCTGTCACTGTCAAGGTCAAGGTCACATATTGAATTAGAGGCACTTGTTCTCCTATGTTCCAGATTCAGTTCTCTTTCTAACCTACCTAAAATACTTAACTATCTCAAAATAAATGCTTGGTTGGGTGAAACAACATTGAAAAGAAATGAATTTCATAGGTGCAGTGTCCTAAATAGAGGGTATATTGCAGTGACCAAAATTCAGGTTATGAAAAACCTAGGACCATAATATGATGAGACAGCATGGGATAGTAGATACAGCTTTGAACTTGGAGTCAAGAGAGATCTGGTTTTATATCTTGTCCCTGATCATTTACTGGCTACACAAGCTGAACAATCACTTAACGTTTCTTTTTTTATTGATATATTTAATATTTTATTTTTTCCAAAAATATTTACATGTAAAAACAATTTTAACTTTCTTTTTCAATCTTTAAGTTCCAAATTCTCTCCCTCCTTCCACTCCACCCCCTCATTGAGAAGGCAAGCAATTTGACATAGATTATATTTTTATAGTCATGCAAAACACATTTCCATATAAGTCATCCTGTGAAAGAAAATGCAAACAAAAAAAAATCCCCAAGAAAAATAAAGGAAAGTAAAGAAAATATATCTTCAATCTGCATTCAGACTCCACCAGTTCTTTCTCTGGAGATGGACAGCACCTTTCATTATAAGTCCTTTGGAATTGTGTTAGATCACTGTATTGCTGAGAAGAGCTAAGTTATTCATAATAAATCATCATACAATTATTGCTGTTACTGTGTACAATATGCTCCTGATTCTGCTCATTTCACTTTGCATCTGTTCATGTTGTAAGTCTTTCCAGGTTTTTTCTGAGAGCGTCCTACTACTGATTTCTTTTAGCCCAATAGTATTCCATCACAATCATATACATCCATTCCCTGATTGATGGGCATTCCCTTAATTTCCAATTCTTTGTCACCACTAAAAGAGATGCTATAAATATTTTTGTATATAGAGAGCCTTTTCCTTTTTTTATCTCTTTGGGATACATATCTAATTCACTTAATATTCCTAAGCCTGTTTTTTTTTATCTGGAAAATTGGAGTACTAAAAATTTCCCTACCTGTCCTAGGGCTCTTGTGAGAAAAGTAATTTGTAAATCTTAAAACGCAAAAGTATTGTGTGTTTTTAAATATATGTGTGGATATGTGAGACATATACATGTATGCATGTACGTTTGTATATATGTGTGTATGTAAAAGAGCCAGTATTGAACTAAGCAGATGGAGGTGCCTAAAGCAAGAAGAAATGTATAGCTGGGCTTGGTTGAAGAGTATATCTTGAGGTACAGGGACAGGTGGACAAGGGACTGAGCTGAGGAAATTTTGAGAAGTAGCTGAGGATGGGAGAACTGGACTGGGCTGACTTGGTCATGGACATTCTTGTAAACCTTCCTTGGCATGACGGTAATTAGCATTATAATGTAGTAAGGATACTATGTTCAAATTTGTGTTGGGGCAGTACCAAGCCTATAGTTGTTAGTCATTACTGTCTTAATGCTATTAAGTTCAACCTATTGTTTACCTTTGTTCCTGGATCCACTGAGGAGATTGATAGTATGAGGAGGCTAGGAACCTTAAAACCCATAGAGACCATCCCTATAAATTTCTGTAAGCAGAGTTACAGCACTTGACCAAGTGGCAAAAATCTCACAGTCCCCAGCTAGCAGAAACTCTCCCTCACCAATTTCACCAATGCTGGTAACACTAAAGACAAGAATTACATATTTTATGCTGAGCAATAAAGATATTTTACATGGGAAATTTAATATAGCCCATTAAACAACACTGAATCACTCATATCAATTGATGATACTATAATTGAACCCCACAAAGATCATTAAAATGCTGTTAGGACTATGAACAGGGGCATAAATAAGGAGGTAAAATAGGCACCCCCTCTCTTTCACTCACCCACCATGGTCCCCCAAAAGGAGCTAAATGGCAATGCTTCTCTGAACGGTCCTCAGTTCCAAGCAGACGCATCAAGACATGAGCTCCATAACTTAACTCAATGCAGGGGGAAATGGGAATCTTCCCAAGTTTCAATAGGACTACATTTGCTCCTGAGTAGCTCATACTTTTGTTTTCTTCCCACTTAATTTTCATGTGAACTTGAGTGGACAATGATTTACATTTGAGATGCCTTGCCCCCACTCCAAGGCTATCGTTGAGGTTAGTATGTACTCCAGGACATCTCTACCTTACAAAATCTCTAGCTTCCTCTAAAGGTGGAAGGTGCTTCTACAGGAGACCTGACCTCCATCTAAAAAAAAAGAGATGATTTCAGAGAAACTTGGAAAGACTTGTATGACCTGATGCAGAATGAAGGAAAGAACCAAGAGAACAATTTATATTATAATATCAATGTTCCAATAACAGAACAATTCTAAAAGACTTAAGAATTGATCTTTTTTTCTTTTTGAGACTGGGTCTCCCTATCTCACCCAAGGGGTTAGTACAGCAATCCTACTACTGAAAAGAAGAGCAAATCTGACCTGCTTGGTTTCTGACTTAGGTCAGTTTGTCCTTCCTTAGACATTGCCCTCCCTCCCCTAGGACTCACCATATTTGTGCCAGACAGTGCAAATACCCAATCCGCTTTAGTTTAATTATTTAAAATTTTTAAATATTGATACATTTCTTATTAAAATTCAACAAAAGCACTTTCTTATACTGTATATCTCTCTATTCAGTTTTTAGAAAAACTTTTCCTTAACTGCTGCTGAAAATGACTGAAAGGATTGAATTTTGAATCCTAGCCTTAAGATCTTCCAAAGAACAAGGTTTTGATACATATGTCATAATACTGATATAATCCCACGAGAAAATGCCTAATAGACCTAGATCAGGTTACCCATATGGCCAAGCAAGAGGACCCTCCTTGATCAAACTACTAGTCTGAGAAAGTCATCTGGAAATCATCACACATGCAATGAATAATGATAGGGTACCCTGCCTTGTTAAAATTAAAGTTTGTTATTCTAAATTTATAAAACTAAATAAGTCTAAAAGAAATGTACATAATTAAACTTTCAAACTTTTATGTAAGTTTGTAGTATTTATACTTCTGAAGTTATTAAAGCAGCACTAAGACTGTTGGGACACCCTGTATTTCATATTGTTGTTCAATTGTTTTCATTTGTGTCTCATTCTTTGTGACCCCATGTGGGGTTTTCTTGGCAAAGATACCAGAGTAGTTTGCCATTTCCTTTTCCACCTCATTTTACAAATGAAGAAACTAAAGCAAACAGGGTCAAGTGACTTGCTTAAAGCCACACAGCTAGTAAGTGTCTAAGGTTGAATTTGGACTCCAGAAGATGAGCTTTTTGACTCCAGACCTGGCTGTACCACCTAGCTGCCCACATTTCACACATTTTATTTCAAATACAATTACAAAAACAAAACAAACAAACAAAAAACAACCCTGTCAAATCAATGTGATCATGGTTCCATTTTACAGATATTAAAAAAAGAGAGAATCATTGAAGTTAAGGGACTTGCTCAGAATTACACAACTATTAAGTGTCTGGGTTAAGCTCCAAGCCCAAGTCTTCTAGACTCCAATCCCTATGATTTTTCCACTGTCATGCCATTAAACCACAGCCAAAACCCAACCCTGATCCCATTCAAAGGCTAGACCTTAACCCTAGTCACATAATGAAGTGGAAGAGTGTGAAAAATGCCACTTTCAGGGCTGTATCCCAAAGAGACCACAAAAAATGGGAAAAGGACACACGTGTATAAAAATATTTATAGCAGCTCTTTTTGTGGTAGCCAAGAACTGGAAATTGAGGAGATGCCAATCAAATGGGGAATGGCTAAACAAGTTGTGGTATATGAATGTAATGGAACACTATTGTGCTATAAGAAATGGTGAACAGGCAGACTTCAGAGAAACCTGGAAAGATTTATATGAATTGATGCTGAGTGAGGGGAGCAGAACCAGGCGAACATTGTACACAGTAACAGCCACAATGTATGAGGATTGATTTTGATAGACTTAGCCCTTCTCAGCAATGCAAGGACCTAAAACAATTCCAAAGGACACACAATGAAAAGTGTTGGTCACTTCCAGAGAAACAACTATGGAGTCAGAATGTAGAATGAAGCAAACTATTTTCTTTTTGGTTTGTTTTATTTTTTTTTTCTTTCTCATGATCTTTCCCATTCGTTATAATTCTCCTATGCAACATTACTAATGTGAAAATGTGTTTAATAGGAATGTATGTGTAGAGCCCATTATCAGATTGCAAGCCATCTTAGGGAGGGAAGGGGGAAAAAGGGGGAGAAAAATTAAAACTTATGGAAATGAATGTTGAAAACTAAAAATAAATGATTTTTTTAAAGAGTATGAAAGATTCCATGAATCCAAGTTCAACTGCTGGAGACATATCTAAGAGCCAACCTATGAGCCATCACTGGATGCCATCTAGAAGAGTCCATATTATTGTACTGGGGGCTACCTATTTTCCTTGAATTGAGATGTCACCTGAAATCACCTAATTTCAGGAAAATCTTTGACACTTATCTTTAATCACTCTTTAAAAATACCAAATTCCTTTCACCTTGATGGTTTCTTTTCATCTCTGTACCATCCCTATGTGGACATGAAATAATAGACTGTTAGAGCTAGCAGTTGTTTGGGGAGTGGGGGCGGGGGGAAGGACAGGGTGTTTAGAACATGGAATGTCAGAGCTGGAAGGGGCCTTATAGATAATCTTTTACTGATAAGTAGCCTGAGGCTCAGAAATGGAAAGTAAGTGGCCCACAATGACACAGCCTACTCTAGGTAGGATACCTTCCTTGTCCCATGCCAATCCTGCCAGTAAATATCTCTTGCTAATTGACATGGTCAAATAATCTGAAAATTGGGGAAAACGGTCAACATTTAGTTGTTTAAGAGCTACACGATAAATTTTTCTACCATAGCCTTGAGGAAGGGATAAATAGACAGTTGACCTCAGAGTCAGGAAGACTTGTGTTCAAGTCTTGCTGCTGAATAGACTGGCCATACGACCTAACCAAGTTAACTTAGTCACTTAACCTCCAAGTTACAGAGAAGAGTTGATTTGCTTTAGGAGAGGGGGTTTCCTATACCACTTAAATCACAGACCAAATATGAAAAAATAGTCAGTGAAGTATATAGTATGATCACCCCAGTTTTACAGATAAGCATAGTTGGTGACTGTTAGAGCTGGGATTGAACTATGTTGTCCCAAGTCCAGGCCTAGCTTTCATGGCCCCATACCACACTATTTCTCTGTGCCATTATTGCATCCAGTGGTGCAATGTCTCCTCCCTCTCATCTTCCCTCTTCGCAGCACGTGATAGTCAGGAAGCCAAGTCCCCAGCCTCTGAAGTGGGCTCTCTTCCTTCTTCTAAATCAACTTCTCCAGAGTCACATGCTATTGATTCATTTCTTTGCGGGCCCCACGTGTGGGGGGCTCCAGGTGAACCAATCACCTGGACCAGGCTCTGACAAGCAACTCCCTGTACACTCCCTAAAAATAACTTCCTCACTCCCATAAATCGGGCCACCTCCCCTCAGAATCCAATACCCCAGCCAATCTGCTTACACAATCCAATATATTTCATTTACAAGCGGAGCCATTAGCCGATTTATAACCAATCTGTCACCCACAGGAATCGATGCACATCATGGGAAAGGCACATACATAATCCTGGGTGGAGAATTGAATTTGGGTTCCCTGGCATCTCATTTCAGCACCATGCCACCCCCGGGATCCACAAATGCCCACTCAGCCCAGAGGGAGAAACAGAGATAGAGCGAGCTTCAGGCAACAGCATCAGGGATTGGAGCAAAGTTTCCAGAAGAACTTCCTCAAAAAAAGAGGGACTGAAGAATGAGAAACCTTATGGTGGCAAAGAAAGTCTCAGGATTAAAGAATCACAGCAGCACAGAACCCTAGAATCTCAACGTGAGAGAATCACAGCAACTTCAGATAATGGAATCCTGGAATCTTAAAATCACAAAATAATTGAATCTTCTTATTGTATTGACTTATTCCGAAATGTTCTTCTGGACTTCAGAACCCTGCCCTTTCTAATGCTGGCTCAGCCTGGAACTTCCCTTACTGCCAGGGGGCTCCTTACCCCCAATGCCCAGTCACCAGTGGAATATCCTTTGGAAAGGCCTGCCTCCCTGTTGCCCTATAGAGAAGCTTCCATTTTGTGGTGGGGAAGAGGTTGGCCAGCCTTTGTTCTCCTCCCTCTGGCATTTTTCCAGACCTCCTCTAGTCTTTAGAACCATGCCCTCACATACTGTACTTTCATTCACCAATCCCCTTACCCCTGCCCCCATTCAGGCTTTTTATCTCCCTCTTGTATATGGTTCTTCCCCCATTAAAAGTAAGCTGCTTGAGGGCAGGGATTGTTTTTCTTTTCTCTTCTATTTGTATCCCCAGCACTTAGCCCAGTACCTCCAACAAATAAGTGCTAGATAAATGCTTGTTCCCTTCCCTTCATACCTTCATCCCTAAAACCCCATCTGTATATCTGGCAGGTGGCCATCAAAGAATTACAGCATCTCAGAGTTGCAAGAGACCACAGAGTTCATCTAGTTCAACACCTAAGGGAGCAAAAATCTCATTTACAAAATTCCCAGTGAGTAGTGATCTCCAGACTATCAATAATAAAAACAATAGCTACTATTGCTAAAGGTCTTTACAATTTATGAAGCACGTTCCCGTTCCCCTCTTTGCTGTAAGGTAGGTAATTCAGACACTTACTTCACAGAGGGGGAAACAGAGCCTCAAAGAGAAGAAGTGACTTCCCTATGGTCACTGGACTAGCACATTTCAGAGCCAATGTCAGAGTAGGTCACATGACTAAGTTCATGGCTCTGTCCACTTCACCTACAACTGACTTCATCAACTTTGTCCTAGACACATTCTCCTGTTTCCATAGTTACTTTCATCTCCCCTACACATTTGGAAAAAGTGTGCAGTTTCTTTTTTTCTTTTTCTCCTTTTTTTTTTTTTGTCTAGACAGACTCTCAGTGTTGGAAGGGATCTCAGCGTCCATATAGTTCATCCCAGAATAGAAATCTCCTGAACAAGATCTCCTGGGCAGTTAAGTGACCTGGTGAATAGAGTGTCAGGTCTGAAGTAGGAAAGACTCCTTGTATTCAAATCCAGCCTCAGACACTTACTGGGCAAGTCATGTAATCCTGTTTGTCTCAGTTTCCTGATCTGTCAAAATGAGCTGGAGAAGGAAATGGCAAACCACTCCAGAATCTTTACCAAGAAAACTCCAAACGGGGGTCATGAAAAGTCAGACATGACTGAACAACAACTACAAGATCTCTGACATGTAGTCATCCACCCTGAAGAACTCCAGTGAAAGGAGAACCTGTCATTTCCTGAGGCTACAATTCCATTTTGGGGCAATTCTGCTGGTTTCAGAATGTTGTTTGTTTGCTTTTTTGTTTGTTTGTTTGTTTACATAGTGCAAAAGCCCCACCTCTCCACAATGTGTACCCACCACTGGGACCAAGGCAAACAAATCAGATCCCTCCTACACATGACAATGTTTGGAGTCTGCCATCACGTTCCACCTAATTCTTTCTCTGGGACAAATATATTCAGTTCCTCTAACCAGCTCTCACATGACAGGGTCTCCAGTCCTCTCACCAGTCTGATTGCCCTCCTCTGGACCTAATAATATCCTTCTTAATGGTGGAGCACAGGACAGGATATACAGGTCCAGGTGTGGGGTGATCAGGGAAGGGAGGGTAGAGCTGTCATTTTCCTCCTTCAGGGCACAGTGTGTCTATTGGGCAGTACAGTGGATAGAACTCTGGACATGGAGTCAGGTAGGCCTAAGTTCAAATTTGGCCTCAGATACCTCAGACCTGTGTGACCTCGGACAAAATACTTCACCTCTGTTTGCCCCAGATTCCTCTAAAATGGGGATAAGGACCTGCCTCAAAGGATTTTTGTGAGGATTAAATGAAATAATATTTGTAAAGTAATTCACAAACTTCCAAGCACTGAATTGTTGTTGGTCAGTCATTTTTCAGTCATGTTCAATTCTTTGTGAACCCATTTGGGTTTTCTTAACAAAGATAATAGAGTGATTTTCCATGTCCTTCTCCATTTCATTTTACAGATGAGGAAACTGAGGCAAGCAGGGTTAAGTTACCTGCCCGAAGTCAAACAACTAGCAAGGGTCTGAGGCTGGATTTGAACTCAGGACTTTCTGACTCCAGGGTCAGCATTCTATCCACTTGAGCACCCAGTTGCCCCAAAGCACTCAGTAAATGTTAGATATTATTTTCATTCATGTAATCTAACTCCATGCTAGCTTTTTTGGCTGTCACATCATACTCATGTTTAACCAACAATTGACTTCCACAAGTAGCTGGTTGCCCAGTGATTAGAGCACTGGGCCTGGCATCAGGAAGACCTCTATTTACATCCAGCCTCAGAAATTTACCAGCTGTGTGACCCTGGGCAACTCACCTCACCTCTCTATGTCTCAGGATCCTCATGTCTAAAATGGGGATGATAAAAATAGCACCTTCCTCCCCAAGTTGTTGTGAGGATAAAATGTCATAATATTTTCATGGTACTTTCAAAACTTTAGAGCACTCCATAAATGCTGACTTATTGCTATTAGTACATGGTGCTGCAATGATGAAGGTAAATCTGGGAGGTGAGAATGTGTATCAGTCAATTCAGTTAATCAGACATTCACTAAATTTATTAAATAAGGTAACATATAAAGCATTTGCAAGGGCTATAAAAATGTCTCCCATGTGCAGAGTATTATGTGGAGCATTGGAGGAGATGCAAAATCACCAGCTCTTACCAAGGCACAATTCCTGCCCCCACAGAATTCACGGTCTAGTAGAAAGACACAGGCCACAGGTAAATGACAATAATGCAGACTAATGTGTGACAAGTGCATATCTCTAACTAAAATCCTATTCTAAGGCCTTCTCAGGGGATAGAGGAAAACCTGGATTCCTGAAGGCTCTACCAGTGAACTGTAAACCCTAAAAAGGGTTCAGATACTGACCTAGTGATGGACAATTTTAGGAGAATCTGGTTAGGTAAGTGCAGAGAAGTTTATTCCTGGAAGGCTGCCCATTAGGGAGTGAGGGTGTGTTTGTTTGTCTGTTTGTTTGTTCATTTGTTTGTTTAAACCAAAGGAATTCATAAAGATCATTATCTAAGATATATAGATATAGAAACAGATAGATCTATCTCTATGGGTATATATATGCACATGTATATGTATATATATACACATATATGTATGTATGTGTGGATAGATAGATTGATAGAAAGATAGATGATAGATAGATAGATAGATAGACAGACAGACAGATAGATATTGCATTATGCAGTGGTGGGGAAATCAGAGAAAGCATAGTGGAAGAGGTGGCAGTTAAGTTGAGATTTAAAGGATAGGTATTCAGCGAATAAAGTGCCAGGTCTGGAGTGCGGAAGACCTGAGTTCAAATATGACCTCAGATACTAATTTGTAACCCTGGGTAAGTCACTTAACCCTGTTTGCCTCAGTTTCTCATCTGTAAAATAAGCTGGAAATTGCAACCCACTACAGTATCTTTGCCAAGAAAACCCCAAATGGGGTCATGGACAGTCAGACACAGCTGAAACAATGAAACAAGGAATTCCAAAGAGAAGGGTCAAAATGAAGAAGACCTTGGGGGCAGAAGGCACAGGATATGAATGAGTGTGGACTAGTCCAGTTTGGTTAGTAGGTCGAATAGTAGAGGGAAAGAGTATGAGAAGAGGCACTAAAGGTAAATCGATGCCAATCTCCAGAGGATCTAAAATTCCTCTGCTTTGGAAAGTCAGCACAGGTTATCAAGTAATACAACGATAACTCCCTTTTCTAGAGTTCTTTGGGATGTATTATACCCACCCACCCCCCAACAATCTTGGATGGAAGGCAGTTCAAGTTTAATACCCCTGTTGTGGGACGATAGGTGTTTCAGGAATCCCAGTTACCAGACTCCCTGGATTTCAGTCTGGAAAGAATCCGCGGACCCTAGCAATCTTTAAGGCAGGATGGTATAAGTTTATGGTTATGCTTTTCAGTGGGGCAAGACTTCTTAGGGAACCTGCAACCTTAAAGGGTTACAGTTAAAGTTTATAAAGGATAACCATAGTAAATCAGATGTCAATTATACTAACTAGGTGAGTCAGGGCAGGATTAGGTAGGAGCTAAGGAGTGGTCAGTGCTTAAAGGAACTTGTATTTTTAACATCTACTGTGCAGGGGTATTACCATAATTCACTGGGAAATAGCCCGGGGCGGTGGGGGGCAAGTGGCCTGACTGGAGGTGTGGTTTTAGGCTTGAAATGTCACTAAGTCAGCTAGTGGTCAGGGCTGACCAAGCTGCCACCCATCAATATCATGTTTAACAAGATGGATGTTGGGAGTTCAGTATATCCCAAGCTAACAAGGGACTCAAGATGTGCATAATGAGCTAGGGAGTATACATATGACTGAGTCTAGGATATATATGCTATGTATGACCCCATACACAGCTGCTTCAGCCAGTACACAGTTGGGTCAAACTGCTAAATTCTGTAAGTGCAGCTGGCCACTGTATCAGGAAGAAAGGTACATATTTTGTTAGGGCATGCTGCCCTTGAACTAGAGAAAAACTGCCTAAGACAGTGTTTTGAGGCTAGGGAGAAATGTGATTTTACAAACTGGTGTTTAAGCACAGGCACCCAAACACCTCATCATCCCCATGTTTAAAATTGAAAATATATGCCTAGCATAATTGTATCATGCTCACATTCACACAGCTCTAAGGAGGTCTAGCCAAACAGAACTATTCGGTAACCCCCAAATTCCATGCCCCATCTGCTTTCTCCATTCCCATGCCTTAAATGTATGGCCTCCTCAATCCTATCTCTCAAAAACTTTGCCTTCTTTCAAGCCTTGGATCAGGTGCTACCTCTTCTGGGAAACCTTCCCTGATCCCTTCCCATAATTATCTGTGCACATGCTACATCCCCCTAGTAAAATATCACAGGCAGGTACTTTTCCATGCTTGTCTTTGGAGATCCAGGGTCTAAAGCAATGCTTTGCCCATAGCAACATCTGAATAACAAATGTTTATTGGCTAGAATGGAATTATCTCAGCAACCTATGAAGGATGGTTTGGAGTATGGAGAGAAGATGATGACTCATTAGGTGGCTGACCTTATGGTAGTGGGAATGGAGAGGGAAGGGTGGATCAGAGAGATTTCAGCAATGCAATCAGCAGGGCTTGGTAACTGATCAGACACAAGAGGTGAGGGTAAGGGAAGAGTCCAAGATACGTCCAAAGCTTCAAGCGTGGAAGGAGGAATGAATCATGGAGCAGCAGACAGAAAGGGGGAAGTCAGGAGAGGAGCAGCTTCGTGGGAAAGATAATAAGCTTGATTTTGGAGCCGTTGAGTTGCAGGGGCCAGCGGGATCAACCAGGTGGAGATGTCCTGGAGCCAGTTGACCTTCTGAGCTCTGCAGAAGTCTGGAGTTTCAACAGAACTTCCACACCTACTGTTTCAACAAGTCGAACTTGGCTCACTCTCTTTCTCAGTTTATTATTGATTTCTCTTACACCAATGTGGCACCTGAGTAATTGAAATGAAATCTCAGTCTCAGCCAGGATTCATATCCTGAGCCAGTGGAAAAAGAAATCCTCATCTCCAGAGAGATTTTTCATGCTTGGGCAATGAGGGATTGAGTTGTCTGAATCTGTGCATCTCAATGAAAAGTAAATGATCCCTGTTCCTTTGTGCATGGGTTCTCATGTTAACTAATCTATAACATACATGTACATAGTGCATATGTATTTCAGTATACACAGATTTATTTATGTATGTGTGTACATATGAATATAATGTAGAATAATTCCAACTCACTTTTCAGTCATATCCAACTCTGCGTGATCTCATTTGGGGTATTCTTGGCAAAGATACTAGAGTGGTTTGCCATTTTCTTCCCCAGCTCCCCATTTTACAGATGAGGAAACAGATAAACAGGGTTAAGTGACTTGCCCAGGGTCACACTGATAGTAAGCATCTGAGACTGCATATGAGCTCGGGAAGAGAAGTCTTTCCTACTCCAGGTCTGACACTCTAACCATTCCAGCTACTATCCAATAATTCAACCAATCCCACGTGGAGCATTTTAAGGTTTACAAAGTAGTTTTCTGTAAACTAACCTGTGAGGTCATTACTACTACATTAACCCCATCTTATAAAAATATTCATATGCCACAAAAGAATCTTAGATATGGAACTAGAAAGGACTTCAAAGACCATCTACTCTTTCTCATTTTAGACATGAAAACACTGAGGCCCATGTAGGTTAACTAACTTGTATAAGGTCATGATGGGCTGCTAGGTGGTGCAGCGGAAACAGTGCCAGGCCTGGAGTCAGAAAGACTCCTCTTCCTCAGTCCACATCTGGCCTCAGAAACTTACTATCTACGTGACTCTGGCAAATCACTTCACCCTGTTTGCCTCAGTGTTCTCATCTGTAAAATGAGCTGGAGAAGGAAATGGCAAACCATTCCAATATGTGTGCCCCCCACAAAAAATGCCAAATGGGGTCATAAAGAGTTGGACTCGACATGAACAAAAACAAAGGTCACACTAGTAGTAATTGTCAAAGACTGAATTTGAATTCAAGGCTTTTAACCCCCCCCAAAAAAATGATTTTTTTTCTACTGTAATAGGTGAAGTGACTTATTCCAAGTCACATAGTTAATATTCAAGGAAAGACTTGAATGTAGACCTCCTGACTCCAAGTCTAGTGTGCATGTACATGTTTTTCCATAGTATACTACCTCATAAGAATGACTAATATTCATAAAGAATCGATGTTTGTTTTTTTATTTACTTAGAGGAGGAAGACTTATTTTGTTTTAATTTTTTCCCATTGTGAAAGAGAATTCCTAGTGTTAAAAATCCTTCCACATGTGCAGATGTATTCACCTGTAAATTTTAGTCAGGAAGGACCCTGCTTGTCAGGTGTGATCCTGAGGGGATCCTGCTAATGTCTTGGTTGGACTAGACACCCTGCTCCCCATATGCTTTTATAATCAAGCAAGATAGGTGACCTAAAATATATTTCCCTCTCTCCTGGACAACTTTGTCCATCTTCATGCTAACTTTGGATGCCAGAAGCCAACCCAACAGGCCGGCCACTCACACAACCTCCTCTTCCCCCTCCTCTTCTTCTTCTTCATTCCTCCTTCTCTTCTTCTTCCTTTCCCCCCTATTCCTCCTCCTCTTCCTCCTCCTCCCACCACTAGTATAGCTGAACTACTTAAACACAAATTGGTCTCTGTGAGAATTGTAGCTTCTGGTCTTACTATCGACCAAATGTTGGAAAGAGCCACTGGCCCAGGCTGTGACTTTGACAGGTAATGAGCAAGCAACCCTGTGGTTAATCAGGCAGAAGGAAAAAAAAGAATGACTTCTTGACTAAGGAAGACAAGACCCCTTCAACTTGTACCTCCCCTCATTGTTGCTCCTACGATTTTAGGCACGCTGACTTACAGGTTATTGACATAGAATTTGACCTTGGAGTTAGAACATGGGTTGAGGCCCTCTCTCTAGAACACTCTGTGATCTTGGTTCCTTCATTTCTTAGCCTCAGTTCCTCACCTGCAAAATGAAGATAATAAATTATATTCATTCCCTTGTGTTGTTGGGAGGATCAAATGAGATAATGTATGTAAAACAATTTGTAAACATTCAAATGCCATAGAAAAATGTCAGCTATTGTGTATTCAAGTCTTTCAACAAGCATTTAATAAAAATCTACTGACTGAGATCGCACTGATAGGCAGGTACTCCAAAGGAGGGCACAAATACACCAAAATCTTTTTCACAGCGTTTCTGGTCATAGTAGAAGATTGCAAAGAAAGTAGGTAACCATCAGTTAAGGAACATCTAAATAAATTATGGGTTATTACTGAGCTATTAAAAACTATGATGAATCCAGAGAGGCATGGGAAGACTTCTGAAATGACTAAAAGTCAAAGCAAAGGAGATCAAAGTAGGAAAAACAACATACACAATGACCACAGCAGTGGAAATGGAAAAAAAAACCCACAGCATAATAATGTGAACTAAATGGTGCTAGATTCTAATGATCAAACTTGGTTCCAACTAAAGGAGAGAGGAGCACTGAACTCGGGGTTAGAATACATGGATTGAAGCCTTATCTCTCTTACTCCCGGTGGGTCTAGAACCTTTACTCTCTTCCTTTTGTGCAGAGGTAGGAGATGATGGGCATGGAACACTGAATGACTAATATTCATAAAGAATCGATGTTTGTTTTTTTATTTACTTAGAGGAGGAAGACTTATTTTGTTTTAATTTTTTCCCATTGTGAAAGAGAATTCCTAGTGTTAAACATCCTTCCACATGTGCAGATGTATTCACGTGTAAATTGCATTTGGCTGCAGTGGTGGTTGGTGTTTCTGAACTTTTCTTTCTTATTCTTTGTTATAAAGGATGACTGTATCAACAATGCAGTATTCACAATGCCTACGGTAACTATAAATATGCTGATATGGTTATTAATCACAAAATGTTAACAGACTTTCTACATGGAGGACATAGCTAGAACATTTACTCAAATACCAGAAAACTTAGTACCAAAACCAAAAAGCCAATGCACAGTAGCCACAGAATTGGCACACATAGTTAATGTGGTAAACACCCACATTCTCAAGCCTTCAAAACAGAACAGGCTACCTCAGGCAAAGATCCTCCTCTCCTCAAGCAGCATGGAAGATCTTCAAATCTCATTACCATAACAATGTCTGAAAGGAGGGAGAAATATATTGGGAAATTTATGTGATGTAAAAACAAAAGGGTTTTTTTTTTTTATTAATTTGGTAAAAAAGACTTTTTAAATTATTAAAGATGATAAAAAGTTTAAAGGACATCCTTCTTCCAAAGGTCAGGGAATTTGTATTACCTAATTTTTGACAGAACAGTGCTCTGAATTCAGAGCAAATACTTTTAATAAATGTTAGTTGAGTTGAATTGAATTGCTTGTATTTTGAGGCAAGAGCCTTGAATGGCATCCAGGTTTCAAAACCCTGGAGCTGATGTGGTTATTCAACTGGAAAAAACAAGATTTGAAGACATGGTGATGAATACCATAGCAACTACATGTTTTTGTTGATATCTGATACCTTGGTTCCCAGCATCTGAGACAGGCTTGTCCCCCAAGACATCTCAGTCAGGAGAGAAATCCTCATCCCACTTTCTGGTATTACATTCAACTACCTGACATTGTTTCAGTTTTGCCACAGTGTCTTGAAGTTGATGCCTTGGTCTTTTACCTGCACCATCATAACACTAATTAATGTCAAGTCAACACATTCCTAGCTTAGGCTCCATTAAGAGAAACATAGTACCCAAGGAAAGTGAACTAACAGTCCCACTGACCTAGTCAGATCTCATCTGGGGTATTTTTTCAGTTCTGGGTATCATGTTTTTAGAAGGACATGAACAAGATGGAGATTATCTAGAAGGGAATGGCCAGCATGGTCAAGGGCTGTATGAAGACTGGGGCACTGGATCTGGATTCAGAAGAACTGTGCTCAAATCTTGACTCTTTCATTTAACTCCCTCTGTGACTTTGAGCAGAACTGTGACCTTTGTGGCTTCTCTGGGCCTCAGTTTCTTCACTTGTAAAAAGAAGAGGGATAGACCATATGATTCCAAACATCTCCTTACACTCTAAATCTATGTACTGTGTTTAACTGGGAGAAGAAAAGAATCAGGAGGGACATGAAAGTGACCTTCAAATATTTGAAGGGCAGATGTATGGAAGAGGGATTAGACTCATTCTACTTGGTCCCCAAAGATTCTATGACCCCTTAATTCTGTGATTAAGCTTACAACCTGCTCTGCTAAAACACTTCAGCCAGCCAGTGCCCTAAGTGCTGATTCATGGAAGAAATCTAGTTTTCATACTCACTGGAAAATTGAATGTTTGGGCAAGCCTACTGATCTGAATGTGCCTACATAGAGACACCAGGGATTTTGATTTGTCTAGAGCTGGTCACAGTACCTGGAGGGGGCAAAGGCCTGGCAGGGAGCATCATGCTCATGGTACCTGGTTCCATATTAATCTCATTGGCTCATGCATTTCAAAGGCACCTTCAAAATCTCAATCATTTGAAATATCCATGATTTCATTACTTGGGCACTATGGGTAATGATCATAGAGGTCACAACCTCTTCACATCTTACCAGATAAATATTTCATGCAGGGTGGTGCAAATCACCAAATTAACCAGCATTTATTAAGTGCTTACGATGTGCCAGTCACTGTGCCAAGGACAGGAGATACAAAAAAAAGCAAAAACCATCCCTGCTCTTTCATGGAACAGTCTAAGAAAGGAGGGAAGGGAGAGGGGAGGAGATTCCATACAGCAACTCTACAAACAAAAGATAGATGGTTAGATAGATGACAGATATGTATGTGCACATGTATATGTGTGTGTATATATATATACATCCACCCCATATATGAATATATATATATATACATATATAAGTGTGTATATGTGTGTATGTACATATGAGTTGTATGTGTGTATATATATACTACATGCACACACACATATATGTTTATGTATAATTACAGTATTAATTCCAAAGGGAAGGCACAAAAATTGAAATGAATGGAGAAAGGCTTCTTGCAGAAAATGAGATTTTAGCTGGGGCCTGAAGCAAGCCATGAACTAGAGATGGGAGAAAAAAGAATACAGATCAAAGAAGTGTAGTTTTGGAATCAGAGGACCAGGTTCAAAACCCAGCTTTTCCATTTATTACCTGTGCATTTTGTGACAATTCACCTAAATTCTTTGGGACTCAATCTTCTCATCTGTAAAATAAGGACATCGACCTAGGTGATCCTCTAAGCTCCTTTCCAGATATGAGTCTATCATCCGTTGCTGTGGACAGCCTTCTAGTAATAATTCCTTTTATATTTGGCTACGCTGGTTCTCAGGTAAAAGTGCAAAATCCATTGCCAATCTGTCTCTAAAAGCATTTCCATCTTGGTTGGATCTTTGGTACCCCACACTATGATTGCATGGCTTTTTAGAGTTCAAGATTATCTCCATGCCAAAACAACAAATTACAGGAGAGTTCACTAAAGATCGGAGCTTCCACTCTCTGTCTCTCTGACTCTGTCTCTCTCTGTCTCTGTCTCTCCCCCATCTTCCTCTCCCTCCCCTTTCTGTTTTTCACACACACATACACACACACAGCAAGGTAGAATTATACAATAGGTGGGGTGCCTCCCATTTAGGACCAGGGCTTCTAAGCACAAAAGGGAACAGAAAAAGGAGAAAAGTCCTGCTAAATTTTGGCCACTGCAGCCAGTTCGTGTCACTGGGTTCTTCATGATCTGTATCATTTCATTGTCAGTTTCTGGGCTAAATGGGTTGAACAAGGGGACGATTAGTCTCAGAATTATCCAAATAGGAGAGCATTTAAAAAAAAAAACATAAATTAAAAGGAATCCATTTGAGCTGTAATTGCAATATAGTGTATCATAGTCAATTGATTCACAAATCCACCAGAGTTCCTTGTCAATTGATTCCAAGAGACAATGATTTGCATATTTAAATAGAAATTCTCTGGGGCCCAACTCTGAGGAAAACAATTTAGATAGAATTATGAGTGAAAAAGCTAGGTCCAAAGTTGGCACCCAGCCTCCTCAGTGCTAAACCAGAGCCACTAGGCAGTTTGGGATCAGTTCCAGAGCAGCAAAAGATCCTAGGGGTTCAAAAGGAAATGAGCCCTCTGAGGGCATCTGACCTGAGTAGTACCTGAGTTAGACACCTTCACCTCCCCACGCTCCTCCAAGAATGGCAAGTGATGTCTGCAGCCTCTACTAAAAGACTTCTAGGGGAAAGGGCACTCTTCTAGGGAATAAAAGGGCACTCCTTGCCCTCCTGAGACATCTCACTCTACTTTTGGATACCTCTAATTGTTCATGAAAGAAGTCAGGCAGGAAACCTCTTGAAGAATGAGGGTAAAAGAAGCTGAGGGAAGTAATTAGGCCCAGGCCCTTGGCCTCAAGCACAAGAATATCTGAACCCTCCCAGGTGGGTTTGCACCTCTCCTGGGAGGTCTCCTAATCTTTACACTCTTTATCCTCTCCCAGTTACCAAGCCTATACTCCAGATGATGAGATATCTGGGCTTTTAGATACAACTAGCCTCCTATGGACTGGGTTAAATTCCCTCTGAGGTCCCATCCAGTCTGGAAATTCTGCAATTAAAATGAGTTCATCCATCTCCTCCTCTCTTCTTCCTGCTCCTTCTCCTTTGTCTATCCCTCCTTCAATGTCCTTTTCTGTTCTTTTGTCTTTCTTCCTTTCTCTTCTTTTTCTCTACATTCTCTCTTATGTCTTTGCCCTCATTTCTCTTTCTCATACTGCTATCCTTCCTCCTTATCTTTCTCTCATACATTCTCCCTATCTCACTCTTCTCCACCCAGTTCTTCTCCCTCCCCCTACTATTTCTCCTTCCTTTATTTTTTCCCGTCTCCTTCATTTTTTGCCCTCCCTCCTTCCTCTTTTTCTCTCTCCCCCCATGTCTCAATAATACTTTCCACATCTTTTCTCCCTCTTCCTCTTTCTTCCTGCTTCTCCATCTATCTGTCCCTCTACCTTCTCCAGTCTACATTCCAAATTCTCTCTGTCCCTCTCTGTCTTTCTCTGTCTCTCTCTTTCTCCTTATCTTCTTAACCTTTCCAGAATTAAATTGCCTTCTTTCATCTCTCCCCACCACACCTAACAAATACACTGAGCCAGTAAGAGAAGCCCACATGTTCCTTACTCCTCAATGACATTTCCAGACCATCTTTCTATCATTTTCTCTCAGTGACCTCTTTCTGAGATATCCAGAATATCCAGATAGATGACCTTATCCATAACCTCAGAGCAATTAGCTTTTGTCCTCCAAGTCAATTTCACTCCTTTTTGTCAAGAATTTTGGTACCTGGATCTCAGTCTTCTCCTCTCTATCCCCCATCCTCAGACTTGAAGACTTCCCATTTGTACAATGATATCACCAAAGACACCCTTACTTCAGAATCCACGAACATCCTAGATCTCCATCCTCCCTCCACCACAGACACATGCAGGCATGGTCACACCGTTGCTTATCATCTTATTATCTCCCACAAATATATTACCTCCACAATCCATGGCTCCGAAATTTCTCTAGTTAACCAAAGCCTTCTATTCCTCTTTTGCTTTCTTTGTGACCTAGACAAGCCACTTCAACTTGCTAAACCTCAATTTCTTCATCTATGAATGGAGCAAAATTCTTTTACTACCTACCCCATAGTGTCCTTGTAAGAAAACTGTTATATAGATCTTAAAGAGCAAATAGAGAAGATGGTGGAAAAAAGCAGGGACTTGGCTTGAGCTCTCTCCCAAACTGCTCCAATTATCTGTGAAAAATTACTCTAAACAAATCCTACAGCTACAAAACCTACAAAATGACAAAGTAAAACAAATCTCCAGTCCAACGCAACCTGGAAGGTTGACAGGAAGAGTATATCACAACGGGCTAGGAGCAGAGTACAATCTAGTGTGCGCCATTGCCAGCACAGACAGGACTGGAGCAGTCCTCAGGGGACTGAATCACTGGCAGCTGTGTTTTTTTTCCAGACTTCTCAACCCACAAACACCAAACATATCATAGAACATAAGTGGGAAAACTCTATGGGACCTGGGTGAAAGAGAAGTGTGGTCTGGCTGGGGTCTGGCCCCAGCACCAGGGTAGTGGAGGTGGTGGTGAATGCAGCAGCAGCAGCAGCAGCAGTGACTTCTGGAATTCTGGGTCCACAGACAGTGGGGGATCCAGTGGCTGATACAAAACCCCTGAAACTTGGGACAGTACACACATGGCCACCCCTGCTGGAAGTAGAATCCTGCCTTGACAAAGAGTTAGAAAGTTAAGTATTTGACTGGAAAGATAAGCAAACAGTGTAAAAAACTCAAACTATAAAATCTTACTTTGGTAAAAATGTACAACCAGAAGAAGACAATAAAGTCAACACTTCTGCATCAAAAGCCTTCAAGAGAAACATGAATTGGTCACAGGTCATGGAAAAGTTCAAAAAGAATTTTGAAAATCAAGCAACAAAAGTAGAGGAAAATTGGGAAATGAGAGTAATGCAAAAAAATCATGAAAAATGAGTCAACAGCTTGCTAAAGGAGACTCCAAAAATACTGAAGGAAATAACACCTTAAAAATAGACTAGCCTAGGGGTAGCCAGGTAGCACAGCTAGTAAGAGCACTGGCCCCAGTGTCAGGATGACCTGGGGATTGAATCCCGGGCTCAGACACTTAGCACCCACCCAGAAACACCTGGCCGTATAGCCTTGAGCGAGTTACTTAACCCCAATTGTTTAAAAAAAAAATAGACTAGCCCAAATGACAAAAGAAATCCAAAAACTCAATGAGGAAAAGAATGCCTTAAAAAGAATAATTGGCCAAATGGAAAAGGAGGCCCAAAAATTCACTGAAAAAAAATAATTCCTTCAAAATTAGAATGTAGCAAATGGAAGCTGATTACTTTATGAGAAATCAAGAAATTAAAAAACAGAACCAAAAGAATGAAAAAATAGAAGACAATGTGAAATATCTCATTTGAAAAACCTCTGACTTGGAAAAAAGATCCAGAAGAGATAATTTTAAAATTATTGAACTGCCTAAAAGCCATGATCAAAAAAGTAGCCTAGTCATCATTTTTTCAAGAAGTTATCAAGGAAAACTGTCCTGATATTCTGGAACCAGAGGAAAAATAGAAATTGAAAGACTTCACCAATCTCCTCTTCAAAGAAATCCCAAAAGGAAAACGCCTAGGGATATTGTAGCCAAATTCCAGAATTCCTAGGTCAAGGAGAAAATATTGTAAGCAGCCAGAAAGAAACAATTTAAGTATTGTGGAAATACAATCAGGATAATACAAGGTCTAACAGCTTCTATGTTAAGGGATAGAAGGGCTTGGAATATGATATTCTGGAGGTTAGAGGAGCTAGGATTAAAACCAAGAATCACCTACCCAGAAAAACTGAATATAATACTCCGGGGGTGGGGGGGTATCGATATTCAATGAAATAGATGATTTTCAAGCATTCTTAATGAAAAAAACCAGAGCTGAATAGAAAATTTGACTTTCAAATACAGGAATCAAGAGAAGCATGAAAAAGTAAACAGAAAAGAGAAATCATAAGAGACTTATTGAAGTTGAACTGTTTACATTCCTACATAGAAAGACAATTTTTGTAACTCATAAGACCTTTCTCAATATTATGGTAGTTGGAGGAGAGAGTGAGAGGGAGGGAGGAAGAGAGAGGGAGAGAGAGAGCACATGCACAGGGTGAGCTGAATATGAAGGGATGATAAAAAGTAAAATTAAGAAAAATATTGGGAGGATAAAGGGAGAGATAGAATGGGGTAAATTATCTTACATAGAAGAGGCAAGAAAAAGATTTCACAATGGAGGGGAAGAGGAGGGAGGTGAGAGGGAATGAGTGAACCTTACTCTCATCAAATTTGACTTAAAGAAGGAATAACATACACACTCAACTGGGTATCTTACCCTACAGGAAAGTAAGGGGGAAGGGGATAAGAAGAAGGGGAGATGATAGAAGGGAGGGCAGATTGGGGGAAGTGGTAGACAGAAGCAAACACTTTTTAAAAGGGACAGGGTCAAAGGAGAAAATAGACTAAGTGGGAGGAGGGCTAAGATGGAGGAAAATATAGTTAGTCTTTCAAAACATGACTATTATGGAAGTGTTTTGCATAACTATACATGTATAATCTATATTGAACTGCTTGTCTTCTCAATGAGGGTGGGTGAGGAGGGAAGAAGGGAGAGAATTTGTTTTAAAAACAAATGCTAAAAAGTGTTTTTGTATGCAACTGGGAAACAAGATATACAGGCAATTGACTATAGAAATCTATCTTGTGGGATGGCTAGGTGGCTCAGTGAGTAGTGCACCGGCCCTGTAGTCAGGAGGAACTGAGTTCAAATCCAGCCTCAGACACTTAACACTTACTAGCCATGTGACCTTGGGCAAGTCACTTAACCCCAATTTCCCTGCCCTCCTCTCCCCAATAAGCAAAAAAAAAAAATCTATCTCGCCTTACAAGAAAGTAAGGGGGAAAGGGAAACGGGGAGGGTAATAGAAGGCAGGGAAGATGAAGGGGAAGGGTTAATTAGAATGTATGACATCTCAGGGTGGAAGGAGGGGAGCTATGGGGAGAAAATATGGAACTCAGAATCTTGTGGAAATGAATGTTGAAAAGTAAAAATGAATCAATTAATTAATAAAGAAAAAAGAGCCATGGAAATGGGAATCCTAATGAGAATGAGCAGAGTTATCACTCACAGGCTGCACCATACAATTTAATACTTTATTATCAACATCAGACTTATACTGTAGACTGTGTTTACAAGTCTTCCTGGTACACTTATATGGCCATAATCAGAGGATGGATAGTGTTATACCTGGTGGACCTTTGTTCAAATCTTAACTGACACCTACATGTGGTTTAACCATAGGCAAAGCATTTAACCTCCCAGAGATTATTTTCTCAACAATAAAATAGGAACAATAATAATTCCTGTAGTATCTAATTCACAGAGTTTTCATGATATTCAAATCAAACAATTTGATTCTTCATGACCCCATTTGAAGTTTTCTTGATAGAGACATTGGAGTGCAGATGAGGAAACTGAGGCTAAGTTAAGGGACTTGCCCAGGGTCACACAATTAGTAAATGTCTGAGACTGTATTTGAACCCAGGTCCTCCTGACTCCAAGGTGTCAGCATTGTACAACCAAGTACCCCAAAGTCTTAGTTCAATCTTAAGCTTCTAAAGCTGTCTATATAAAGCACTTTGCAAAATTTAAAGCATCCTAAAATAAGCATTTATTGAGCATCACTATGTACCAACCACGGTGCTAAGTTGTGAGAATACAAAGAAAGAGAAAATGCTATCTCTGACCTCCAGGATTTTATAATCTGATTCACAGGCCAATGAGAAGAGATTCACTGAATCATGCTGTCAGGGAATGGGTGGAGCTGCCCCAAGTTATTCCTATTGGGACCATACGAAAATGACTCTTGGGTACTAACTACAAGTAATCTCATTTCAGTCAGATCATAGGTCAAGTTCAGGAAGAAGGAAAAGAAAAACGACCAATTTCTCCATATTAGTGTCAGTGATAGCTAAGGCTCGCCGACATAATTGAAAATCAAACCTCTTGGAATATTTCGTTATGTAAATGAAAGTGTTTTCTTACATCTACCACTGTGCAGAATCTCCTTCTATTTGATTATATCCCCTGTACTTCCTTGACTCTGTCTTGGCAAAGTGGTCAATGATGCTAGACCAGTCCTCTCAGCATGTCACTCCTGTATTCTCTTCCCATGCCATATGGATTAGATTCTGGCAAAAAGACCCTGACATGAACTCAGTACCATTGCCAAACCTGCAACCCTTCCTTGGGACTTCCTACTTATGTTTCTTTTCTCATTTCCCTTAGAAGTAAACTTCCTTGTCAGATCAGAATTCAGACTTAATGTGCTCCTCCCAGGTCTTGGTACCACCCAACCTCAGTCTGCAAAAGCCTTCAGGATGAGCCTTGACAGTTAGGTATTCAGTACCTATAACAAATGAATATATTCTCCACCCTTCCTCTAAAAGATCTAATAAAATAATAATAAATGACAATAATTATGTTGATAATGGCAACAACTTGTATTTATGTATTCTATAAGGTTTGCAAAGTGCTTTATACATTCCTTTTTGCTATTTTTATTTCCAAAAGGTTTTAGCTATATTGCCAAATGAACTCATCAGGTCATTTTTGGTTTTCCCTCTGGACTCCTCATTGTCTCATGGCCAGAAAGAATTGGCAGGAATAATTCATTGCTTGTTGGATTCTTTTTCACCCAGGCCATCTACTGACCCATGATTCAAATCTGGGACACAGCTGCTGACCTGGTGCTGAGTCTTTGATCAGGATCAAGGTTCAAGCCATGACTCAGGTCAGCTATGTCAGAACAGGGACCCATTTAGTATCCCACAGCTGAGTTTACCACCCTAAACCTCAAGGGGCTGGATCCAAGGAGGAATGGTCAGGCTGACTGGAGAGGAAATGGAGGGAAGAAGATTCCATCCAGAGTCTTGTCCCTGGCTCAGTGCTTTGCAGAGCCACCAAAGGCTACATCAGCAGGTCTTTCACAGAGCACGGCAATGTTGGGAAACAAGCGTGTTTCTTTGAAGCGAAAAGGATTAATTCATCATCCTGAGCATATGGTCACCCATATGAGGCAGCAGCTGCCTCTTGGAGATTGAGCAGACACTTGTTTTGGATACTGAGCCCACCCATCTTATCAGGACTTGAGCTGCCCACCCAGACTGGCATTCTAGCCCACCCCCCCCACCAGACATGCCACACACATACTAACACACAAACACAATAACAGCCCTTGATGGTACTTCAGGGTTTACAAAATGATGCATTCACATATGTCCCACACAATGTCCCACTGGCTATTAAACATATACTGAGCTGATAACCAGAGTAAGACAGAACATGAGGACTTATTGTTTCCTCTTACCCCTTCCTTTCTCTCCTCTCTGTCCTCCCTCCTCCTTCTCTCCTCACTCCCTCTTTGTTCTTCCTTTACTTCTCTCTAAAATTCTCTCTATCGCTCTATGATTCTCTCTGTCTCTGTCTGTCTCTGTCTGTCTGTCTCTCTCTCTGTCTGTTTCTCTGTCTCTCTCTCTCCCTGTCTGTCTCTCTGTTTCTCTGTCTCTGTCTCTCTCTGTGTCTGTCTGTCTCTCTCTCTCTCTCACACACACACACACACACACACCACTTTTTCTCTATCTCTCTTTGTATCTCTGTCTCCCCACTCTTTTCTCTCTCTCTGATTCTGTATGTCTCTCTATCTGTTTTTGTCTCTGTACCTCTCAGTCTCTTCCTTTCTTTCTGCACTTATCCCTCTATCCTTCTGTGTTTGTGTCTCTGTCTCTATTTCTGTGTCTTTTGCCCCCTTCCCCATTAAACATATGTCACATCTGTGGTCTGGTTAACTCTGCCCTAATGAAATGCTACTTTGAACTCTCGGCCAGTTATTGCCACACAGATAATAATTGTTTCTCATTTGTAGACTGAGTTTTAACCTTGGGGACAGCCTGAGCCCCAGACCTGGGTACTGACTAAGTCCTAACTTTGGGCACAGAGGAATAGTCCCGTCTGTCCTGAGTCAGTGCTTGGGATACTGGCCGAAGAGTTTTAGCAGACTGCAATTGCCTTGTGAGTCAGCAGAGTGAGAGCCAACAGATCTAATGTCACCTTGCTTTGCATGAATAGAGGCAGAGGGGCCAAAACAAAAGAGGTGATAGTGTCTCTGTTCTCTGACTATCCTCCCCAGTCTTGGACTGAGCCTGATCCTCTTCATACACGGAGTCCTAACCCCACCACCAGACATTTTTCAGGCAAGTGTTGATTCACCCTGTACCCTAGGAGACTGTGGATAGCTTGGCTTAGACCACCCCACCCCCTACCTCTGCTTAAGAACATAACTTCCAGTCTGATGGAGACTTGAGGATGGACAGGGATGGAAAGAGGAGGAAGGACAGCACCCTTTATATACCAGTGACACCATCCCACCCCAAAAGCAGTTTTTTTTTCCTGCTTACTCAGAAATGTGCATCATCAAAGTCAGTATCAGCAACTTTCTCCCACTATCTGCTGAGCTCATTCCTAAGATCTCACTTCATAGTCACATGATCTTAGAGATAGAAGATGCATGGGTGACTATTGAATCCAATCATCTAGTTATAAAGACAGGAAAATTAGGACCTAGCAAGAGAGGGAATGATATGTTCAAGGTCACACAGAGAGTAACCAGACCACTGGCTACTGAGACTGCCCTCCACCCCAGAACACCCTCTTCTCTGCAGTTTTTCCTGGTTTATATTGATCATTTTGGAACCAGGGAGAACAGATTCAATTGACAACTACCTTTAAACTCTTGTTAAGGAAGTAAGTGTTGTGTGGCCAAGTCACAGCAAGGGGATTGTGGATTTTTCAGCTTTTTGAGATTAACCACCTTCCTATCTCGTCTCTGATTCTGGAAAAGTAAGACCTACTAATGAAGTAATACAATCCAAACTCCTTTATTCTAGCATTCAAGACTTCCACACTTTAGGGAGAAAAAACATTGTATACTTTATTTTATGTTAATTACTTCCACTTATTCTGGTACAACTTTATTCAGAGTATTTAAAAACATCCCGATGTTTCCTCCCTCTTAAGCTCCCACCCCTCCTTATTCTCTACCTGTTACTCTCAGCATCCACATAACTACCTTGAATATTCTTACCCATCAACTAAATTCCCAACCAACACGGCATGGCGATGACCCTAGCTTTTCAGAAGTGATGCCTATCTATGATAGCACAGCTAGTGTATACCAGAGCTTGAAATGAAGGTCAAGGATTCCAAGCCTTTCTATTGCATCATGCTAAGCTCTATGCACTGAAGAAGTCTCCCTGAAAGCAGAGACCATAACTAATTTAGCTTTATAAACCATTCCACCTACCCCACCCCTATACAACAAGGGGCCATGAACAGAGGAGGTGCTTAATAAATGCTTATTGAAGCAAATATTCTTCCTTACAAATGGTGTTGTGCCAATTGTGTGGTCCTCTGGAATACTGCAAAATCATCTCAATAAAATCCAAAAAGTACTCAAGAGATTAACTTAGATAAACAAAGTGGATGAAAAACATATATTGCTTAGATTGTGCCATGCAGTTAGATGATCAGTCCATACTACACAGATACAAAGATATGAGAGATTGGAGATTAGTTAGGACACACATAATCTATATATGTGTATGTGTGTGTGTTTGTCTGTATACATTGTGTATATCTGGTGTGTGTATATATGCACGCATATATGTATATGTGTATATGTATGTCTATATATATACATATATAGTATGTGTCTGTGTGTGCTCTCTACATATATGTATGTATACACACATATGTATAATACATAACATATACACATTAATCAATTTCCATTCTCATATATTTATGTACCTATATATTAATGGTCTGCTCATCCAACTGTATGTCACAATCTGAGCAATACAGATGTTTCATACATATATATGTGTGCGTGCGTATATGCACACATATTGGTCAGGCACTGTAATGAACAGAGAAAAACTGAAAAAAGAAAGATTGAACTGAATCATATTAGGGAAATTGCAAAGAGTTCCCAAACATTCCCAAACCATGCTATGACACAAAGGCCTAACTTATTAGCACCAATGTTCCCTAATGCCCTATGGACACAAATCCTAGAATACCATGATTTCAGAACAATCCCAATTTTGGATGAACCCAAGGGCAATGGAAAGGGCACCTCTTTCATACCTGTAATCTGGACCCCACCCCTGGTTTCTCCACTGATTGCTGAATTTTTTATATATCTTGCAGAGGCCCAAATCTCATCACCACTTCCCAGTCCCATTCCTGGCCTCCATATCATGCTACGGCACACATTGTATCATCCCTGCTTTTACAACATTACCCTTTATGCATTAGTTTCTACCATAAAAAAGGTAAGATCCTGTAGCACAGTGCTTGGTTTGTAATAAGCATTTAATAAATATTACCTCTATTTCTGGTTGGTATATGCAGATGTAGGATATTCATAGTGTAACTCGTGATTGTGGTGTGGGAGGAAAAATACCATCAGGAACTTTTATAATAGAAGATAAGGCAAGCTGGTTATTGGACAATTAAAAGGCATCTAGCACCTTGGATAGATCCTCTAGGGAGCAATAGACAAGCACAGTGAACGGTAAGCTAGAAGGGGTGAGTTCTTATCATGCCTTAGTTAATTGTTCACCTCTCAAGGTTTCAGTTTTTTAATCTGCAAATTAGAGAGGGTTGGACTCTCTAAACTCTAAGGTTCTTTCTAGTTCCAATCTATGATGCTATGGTTTGTGGAATGACAAGAACCACACATGATAACAAAATGCAGGTAGACTGCCGGTAATGGAGTAAAATACTCACCACAGCAAGACCCAGTGAAGCAGAAAGTCAGCTTGGTATACAGCAGAAACAGCAGAAAGCTTGGATCCAGGAGGTCTGATTTTTTAAATCATGGCTTTTACACTCACTGGACACATGACCTATATGTCATTGAGCCTCAGTTTCGTTATCCACAGAATGGGGATGATTCTAGTCATTTTCCTTATAAGATTCTTGGAAGGAACAAAGCTCAATAAAGTAGAAGGCACCACAAAAATCACTGCTATTATATGAGAGCTATCCAAGAAATGAGGAATGATTATTCAGATCTCAAGGTCACCATGTCAAATACTCCTTCAAAGCTGAGTCTAGTTAAATGCTCCAAGCCCCCTATGGTTTCTGGTGTAACTGCTGGTATGTTCCTTCTTTTCATTATAAAATGCCAGCTAAGCTAGAGAAGTGACCTGGGGCCTGCAGGTGTCCTTTGCCATGGGTACAGGGACCCTCAGAACTACATAAAACATGACAGTGTTCCCTGCTGTGGACAGGACAGATGGGCCTTTTATCTACAGAAGAAAGACCAACAGCCATGGAACATATGGTACATTTAAGGAGACTTCTGATTGGTTGGAAATGGTTGGGGGTGGGGCAAATACAGGGCATTTTCATTTCCTAGAAATAGTCTGTAATAATAAAGAGCTTCCATCTCTCTAGCTGTTTAGGGTTTAGAAATAACTTCCCTCACAACATCCTTATGGAGAAGGAAGAGCAAATATGAACATTTTCCAGTTTTACAGAGGGGGAAACAAATTCTTAGAGAGGGGAAATGACTCAAGATTCCTCCCCTACTAACATAGGTACAATAATAATCCCAAGGAGACATAGGACCAGAAAACAGAATCTATCCTCCTTTTATCCAAGACCAACAGACCCAAGAACTATCACATGGCTACTTCAGCTGAGGGGGAGAGAGACAATTTTAGGAAGTGTCTGAGTACCAGCTGTCTGTCCACATATAACCAACATATTACCCTGTTCCCATTAGTGTAGAGAAAAAGAGAACAATTAGCACACCACCCTTTCAACACAACACACATACACATATGTGCACGCACATACACTTACAGGTGAAGCCATACATATGCAAATACATTTACTCACATACAGACATGTAAGACACACAGATACACATGTATATAATACACATTACACAGAGACACATACATACACGTACAAATACACATACACAGGTGTATTGTACAAACACAAAAACAGAGACATAGATACACATACAAACACATATACATAGAGGTAGATGTGCAAGATACATAGACACACATGCATATACAGACAAACACGGACACCTATACACAGACAAAAACAGAGAGAGGGCATGCTTCTGTTTTTGCCTCTATGGAGAAAATTGAACTGTTTTCCATCTCCTGTCTCTGGGTATTTGCTCAGGCTATCCCCACTACTAGAGCACCCTTACTCTTTACCTCCTATTCTTATCCAAGGCTCAGCCTGCATGATGCCTCTTCTGTGATGTTTTTTCTAATCCTTCTAGTTCTTAGTCCTCTTTCTCTTTTCAAATTACTATGCAGATACTTACATTTACATGTTGTACCGCCATCCCCACCCAATAGAATATAAGTTCTTTGAAGGGAGAGGTTTTGTTTCTTTGTTTTTCATTTCCCCAATGCCTGGAAAAATTGGTTTGCATACAGTAGGTATTCAACAAATGCTTGTTGTATTAGATTGGTTTGGAAAGGAGAAGAGGAGGAAGAAGGGAACAAGCATTTATTTTTATTTTTTATCCCCCCCCATTATATGTTAAAATATTTTTAACATTTTTTTAAAGTTTTGAGTTCCAAATTCTATCCATCCCTCCCTTCTTTCCTCCCCTCCCCTCTACCTGAGATGGTAAGCAGTCAAATACAGGTTATACATGTGCAATCATGTAAAACATTTCCATATTAGTCATTTTGTACAAGAAGATTCAAAGAAAAGAAAAAGAATGAATGAATGAAAGGGAAAGGTAGCATGCTTTAGTCTGAATTCAAATAACATCAGTTCTTTCTCAGGAAGCCGATAGCATACTTCATAATTAGTCCTTGTATCATTTTATTGCTGAATAACTGTCATTCACAGTTCTTCATTGACTAATATTGTTGTTACATGTATAACATTCTCCTGCATCTGTTCACTTCACTTTGCATCAGTTCATGCAAGTCTTTTCGGGTTTTTCTTAAATCATCTTGCTTGTCATTTTTTATAGCACAATAATATTTAATTACAATCATAAACCACAGCTTGCTTAGCCATTTAACCATTTCCCAAATCAATGGGCCTCCCTTTGATTTGCAATTCTTAATCACCACTAAAACAGCTGCTGTAAATATTTTTTACAAACAGGTCCTTTCCCCTTTGATATGTCTTTGGGATATATACCTAGACGTGGTATTGCTGTATCAAAGGGTATGTACAGTTTTATAGCCCTGTGGGCATAGTTCCAAACTGTTCTCCAGATTGGTTGAATAAGTTCACAACTCCATCAACAGTGTCTTAGTGTCCCAGTTTCTCCACATTCTTTCTAACATCCTTCATTTTCTTTTTTTCATCATATTAGCCAATCTGATAGGTATGAGGTGGTTCCCCAACTCAGAGTTGGGGAACAAGCATTTATTAAGAGTTCTATGCCAGATACTGTGCTGAGTACTTTGCAATTATTCTCCCATTTGACAGAATTGCTGATTCATCCAGAAATCTGATCCCCAAGGTACTTGTTGAATTTTCATTATCAGCAAACACCTCAACTCCCAGCCCCCTACAGGTACCTAAAAATTTATCTTCACAAAAACAGGACATTCTGAACTCATTCCAGGCCCAACCAGGTTCCCTGATACAAACATTTCTTCTTCCTAGCTGAAATATAATAACAACCTGGGCATGGCCAACAAGTAACAATGCCCTCTTTGGGCTGGCATAAATGACAGTTTATGGTAATCATATAAACACTGGATACTGGACCAACTGAACTGGAAAATGAGAGAATTGTGGGACTATGGCCCTGCAGAGTTTCACAAACATGGAGTCAGGAAGTCATGGAACTACAGAATCTCAGAACTATGGAATTATGAAATTATTGAATTATAAATTTGTGGAAATGGAAATTTAGAATCCTGTGATCTCAGGATTGAGTAATTATAGTCATGACCTAATGGAATCAGGATATTTCAGAATTATGGACTCATAGAATCAGAGTTTCTCAGAATGGTGGAATCGCAGAGTTGCTATAAACAACAATGAACATGTATTAAGGATATAGTGTAAGCCCAGACCTGTGCTCAGTGCTGCAGGGAAGATAAATATAAAATTTTTTTTAAACTCAGTCCCTACCTTCAAGGAACTAAAACTCATTTAGGGAAATAAGACATGTAATTTAAAAAAAAAAAGATGGTTAAAAAAAGTGGAAAGAAGAGTAATATTAATAACTGATATTTACATAACACTGCATGATTTAAAAAGAAGTTCACACAGAATCACAGTGTCATATATTTAGAATTATACTCAGAAGTAGAAAGGGCCCTCAGAAGTCAACTAATTAGGCTGAGAAATGAAAAATAAATTTTCCCTGAACCATTCATATTGGAGTCCTTTCTGTCTACCCCCACATGCATTTATCACATAATGTTGTGTGTTATAATTATCACTCAGTGTTATAATTATCCCTCAACCAGACAGTAAGAACTATAAAGGAAGGACCTGTACCTTGTCTGAGCTTTACATCAGCTTCCCTATTCCATCACAGCACTCTGCACATAATAGGCACTTTGTAAACATTTGTCACTGTTTCCAAGTCTCCAACAATTGGTCATCTAGCCACTGAAGAGCTCCTGAGATCAACAGGAAACTCATTACTGCAAAAGAGAATGCAGGGGCAGCTAGGTGGCACAGTGAATGGAGCACTGGCCCTGGAGTCAGGAGGACCTGAGTTCAAATCCGGCCTCAGACACAATACAAAAACTAGCCATGTGACCTTGGGCAAGTCGCTTAACTCCAATTGCCCTCCAAAAAGAACAAAAAAAAAAAAAAGAGAGAATGCATTCTATTTTCTATTCAATACAATCAATTCAATTCCATATGATACAATTTATTTTAAACTTAAGTACTAAAACTTAAATACAAAATAAGAAAACAAGCATTGCCATGTACACAGCAGAATGTAAGAGAAGATTCAAAATATACAACAATAAATTTCCGTTCCAAGAAAGTCTATATAATAAATACTATCCATTGTTTTCTTTGCTTCTTTGTAAGTTTTCTTTTTTCTCTGCTGTGTACTTTTTTATTTTGTTTTTTTTCCTTTTCCTCCCACCCCTCCCCCAAGAAGTCTACAATTAAGTGCAGATATATGTGTGTACATATATGTATATATGCGCATGTGTATATGTACATGCATGTATATACAAATACAAAGAAGCATATATACATATGCACATACATATACTTAGATAACTATAATCATACTCACATATAAACATATACATTCATATGTATCTATAGAAGGCTGTACGATCCTTGTTTATCCTCTTTCTCTAAGGGTAGACAACATCTTCCTTCAGAGGCTTGATACAATTTCAATTCAATTTCATTACAATTCAATACAATGCAATGTTTATTCAGTGATTACTTTGTATGTCCCCCATATCCCACTGGCCCCTCAGGTATTAAGGACACAGAAGCAAATATGAAAACACAGTTCCTGTGCTTTCTAGGTTTTATGCTATTGGTTGAATACAACATGTGCACAGGAGAGTATGACAAAAAGCTAAATGAGAAGGGAAACAGCCCTAGAAACAGGGAAGATGAGGGAAGGTTTCACAGAGAGGCAGAAAATGAGATGAAATCCAATGGAAAATAAAGATAATGAAAATGAAAAGTCAAAAATGAGAAGGGAACAAATTCAGTGAATGATGTGGGGGTAGGAACGTGAAAATACACGAAGGTAGGGGACAGCATAAGAAGAGTGTAGGAAATACTCATCTAGTTTGGTCAGAACATAGAGTGTATGAAGAAGAACAACATGAAAGAAGCCTGTAAAGGCAGCTCCACATTCTTAATGGAGGGCCTTGAACGCCATTCTAAAGGACTTGTATAGGATGTAATAAAGAACCTTTTTGAACAGAGAAGTGACATAGTCAGAACTGTGGCTTAGAAGGGCAATCTTCTAGCAACTGTAATGGATAAATTGGAGAGGGAAGAGACTGGAAACAAGGAGTCCAATTAAAAAATTATTGCAATAGTCCAGCCAGTCAATCAGTCTGTAAACATTTATTAAGCAAAGACTATATGCTGGGTACTGTGCTAAATGCTGCAGATACAAGTCTAATGGGAGAGATGAGCATTTAAATAACTATGTACAAACAAGAGACAGACGAGATAAAGTGCAATCAATGTGTAGAGGAATGGCGCTAGCTTTAAGGGTAGATGGAAAGGCTTCTTGTGGAAGATGAAAGAAGCTAGGGAAGTCAGGAGGTGGAGATAAAGAGGGGCACAGCATGGACAACAGCCACTAAAAATGTCTATAGTCTAGATTTGTTGGGTTTTTTGGTTTTGGTTCAAGAAACAACAACACCAGTGATAACAGAGTACTTAGGGAGGGGGGAGAAGTAAGGTGTAAGAATACTGTAAAGAGGGGCGGCCAGGTGACTCAGCGAGTAAGAGCACCAGCTCCAGTGTTGGGATGACCTGGGGATCAAATCCGGGCTCAGATACTTAGCACCACACCCAGAAATAACTGGCCGTGTAACCTTGAGCAAGTTACTTAACCCCAATTGCTTTAAAAAAAAAAAAAAAAGAGAATACTGTAAAGGTTGGGATGGACTTTGAATGTCAAACAAAAGATTTTGTATTTGATCCTAGACATGATAGGGAGTCACTGGAGTCTATTGAATGAGGGAGACAATATGGCCAGATCTGTGATTTGTGAAGATTAATTTGATAGTTGAGTGGAGGGTGGACTGGAGTGGGGAGAGTTCTGGGGCAGAGACCAACCAGCAGGCTACTGTAAGAGTTCCAGAAAAGAGATGATGAGCGTACTGTACTAGAGTGGTAGCTGTGTGGATGGAGAAATATTTGTTGTTGCTGCTCAGCCATTCAGTCATTTCTGACCTTTGTGTACCATACTGTCCATAGGGTTTTCTTGGCAAAGACTGGAAGGGTTTGTCATTTCCTTCTCCAGTGGATTAAGGCAGAGGTTAAGTGACTTGTTCATGGTCACATAGCTAATAGAAGTCTGAGGCCAAATTTTAACTCAGGACTCCAGGCCCAGTGTTCTATCCACTAAGCCATCTAAATGCCCCTAGGAGAGAAATGGGACAGATAGATGGTCTAGTGGATAGAGTACCAGGCCTGTAATCAGAAAGATATGTTCCCAAATTAAAATCTGACCTCAGACATTTACTAGTTCTGACCCTGGACAAGTCACTTAACCCTGTTTGCCTCAATTACCTCATCTGTAAAATGATCTGGAGAAGGAAATGGCAAAACACTCCAGTATCTTTGTCAAGTAAACCCCTAAAGGGGTCATGAAGAGTTGCACATAACTGAAAACAACTGAACAACAAAGGAGAGAAATGGATAGATTCATTTTAGAAATATTGTAAAGATAGAATTGACAGGACTTGGTAATGGATGAGATATGGAAGGAAGGAAGAGAAAGAATCAAGGGGGTGGGGGTTCAAGATTTATGATCGTGAGTGATTAAAAGGCCAATAGTGACCTCAACAGAAATGGGAAAGTTTGGAAGAGATTCAGAATTAGAAGGAAAGTTAATGAGCTCTATTCTGGACATGTTAGAATAGACATAATTGTTAGGGGTTTCTGCCTTATTCTGGGTGAACATCTAACTTCTGTGCCTGTTTTCTCACTATCTCCTCCCCATTTCCCTCAGCCCATTTTTTTCACTCCAAATTCTGCCTTCTAGGTATGAGTACTACATGTCTAATCCTTCCTCCATAAGAAAACCCTTCAAGTAGATGAAAGTAGCTATCCTGTCTCCTCTAACTCTTCTTTCCTTCAGGCTAAGAGGCTTCAGTTCCTTCCTTCTACCAGTACTCACAAGGAAACTCCTGGGCTTTCACCATCCTCTGTGCCCTGATCTGGATGCCTTCCTACTTGTCAATAGCCTCTCTAAGTGATACCCAGTCAGAACATCAGCCTCCCAAGGTGATCTCACCAGGACAAAGTACATTAGTAATAGCACTTCATTCTCAACACTATGTTTGCTTGTTGAGACAGTGGAAAACCATGTTAGTTTTTTAGCTGTCCTAGCACACTGTTGTCTCCTGTTGGACTGATAGATCATGGTTTCTAATGTCATTCACTAAGCTATATGCCTTGTACAGAAACCAGTGTGACATGATCAAAAAAGACACAGTATAGGTAGTCTGGGAAGCCTGGGTTCAAATCTCAACTTTGCCAGCGACTCCCTGAGTGACCTTAGGCAGATCAGTCAGCATAGTGCCTGGCACATAATAGAGTCTAATAAGTGCTTGTTGACTCTCTCTCCCTGAGCCTCAATTTCCTCCTTTGTTATTTAAAACATTCATGTAAATGATCTCTAATGTGACTTCAATCTATAGAATTCTACATCTTAAGGTTTCTTCCTCCTCTGATATTCTCCAATCTATGAGTCTTTGACACATAAGCTATTCCTTACTGAGCATTTAATTCACTCCTCCCCATAGAGTCAGAGATTTTCATCTATCCCTCAGAACTCTAATTTCTTCTTGCCTTGGGAATAATGGCAAAGAATCCATTGTAGGAGACTTCAGAACTGCATTGGATCTAATCTAACCCACAAGTGAGCAGGAATTTCTTCAAAGGTAACTAGGTGGTTCAGTGGATAGAATTCCATGCCTAGAGTCAGGAAAACTCATCTTCCTGTGTTCAAATCTGGCCTCACACTTATTACCTGTGTAACCCTGTTTGCCTCAGTTTCCTCATATGTAAAATGAGCTGGAGAAGGAAAAGGCAAACCACTCTGATATCTCTACCAAGAAAGCCCCAAATGGGGTCATAAAGAGTCAGATACAACTGAAAACAGATACATAGCCATTGTAGTCTCTACCTAAAGACCTCCATCTCTGAGGAACTCTTCCCCTTACCAAAAGTAGCTCATTATATTTGGAAGCAGTTCTAGTTGGCAGGGTTTCTTTTTTTTTCTTACAACAAACCTAAATCTACCTCTAGTCATCTTCAAAGCATACTCTTGTACCAGTCTCCACACATAGACATATCTATCCTTCAGGACTGAGCACATGCTTGATCTCCTCTAGGAAACCTTTCCTGCTCATACAATTGTGCCTTTGTTCGTACTGTCTCTTTTCCCTGAAATGCTGTTCCTCACTTGTTTTGCCTGTTGACTGCCTTTAAATCTCTTCCCAACAGTTCTGAGGTTCCACCTAGACAGATTCATCAGATGAGCAAAATTGACCAAAAAAGGAAAATTGCATATGTTGGAGGGGTTGTGGGAAAACAGGCAGACTAATTCACTGTTGGTTACAACCATTCTGGAAAGTCATTTGAAATTAGTGTCCCAAAGTTATTAAACTATGTAAACCCTGTCACCTAGCAGTTCCCCTACTGGGCTTATATTCCAAAGAGAAAAAAAGAAAGAAGAAATGTAAAAAGCAAAAATCGTAATAGCAGTTTTTACTAGTAAAAAATGTGTTAAAAACTAAAAATTAGTGGAATATTTTTTCATTTGGGGAATGGATAAATGGTTACTATTGTGGTATAAGAAATTATGAAAATGATAGTTTTAGAGAAACCTGGGAAAATTTTTATGAACTGATGCGTAGGAAAGTGAATGGGACCAGAACAATTCATATAGTAACAATATTGTAAAAAAAATCTTTTGGGGGTGGTTAGGTGGTGCAGTAAATAAAGCACAGACCTTGGAGTCAGGAGGACCTGAGTTCAAATTCTGCCTCAGACAACTAACACTTACTAGCCATGTGACCTTGGGCAAGTTGCTTAATTCCAATTGCCCTTCATTCCCCCCTCCAAAAAAAGCAAAAAAAAAAAAATCTTTGAAAGAGTTAAGACTTTCAATCAACTCAATGACTAACCATGATTCTACAGGACTCATAATGAAACATGCAATTGACCTTTGAACAGAGAGGTGAGGGACTCAGGTTACCAAATAAGACATATATTTGAGGACATGGCCAATGCAGGACTTTTTTTACCGTGACTGCATATTTGTTACACATTTTTAATGGGTAGGGGAGATGGGAGAAAGAAAATGAGGGGTCTTGGTTCATTGAAAATAATAAAATTACATTTTAAAAAATCTCCTCCCCAAGAGTTTTTTGGGGAAGACTACCTCCTTTGAAAACTGATCTCTCCAGTAGGGTGAGAGGGCTGTAGAGCAGACCCTAAGTTAGGCACAAATTCAGCTAGATGACCCCAGAGAACCTTTCCAACTAAGAATTCTGTGTTGTATCTGTTTGAGTAGGACACTTATTTCTGAGTTTGCCCCAGAGGCCTGAGACTTAAGTGAATTTCCTAGGAGGGGCCCATCTCCAGTCATTCTGATCCATATCTGACCACTGGACCCAGATGGCTCCGAAGAAGAAAATGAGGCTGGTGACTTTGCACAGCCCTGCCTCACTTAAATCCAATCCACTTGCAAGTCATGGCACCACCTTCCATGTCATGGTTCTTGGAGAACAAGGGAGAACTGACAACAACAATTACTTTCCCACAATCACAAAGCTAGTGGGTGTCAGAGACAGGACCTGAGTCCAGGCTGTGACTTTGGGTTGTTATCAGCTATCCGTGTTGCCTCTGAATCCTTTAAATGAAAAGATTTCTCATTACTAACATCATCACCAAGGGAGGCATCTGTAATGGGAATGCAAATTTGGAAGATCTTCCCTGCCCCTAGGCTAAAGTGCACCTGAAGCCTGGGGTGGGAGGCTTGTTTTTCAGTAGATACTTCTTGATTGGCCAGTGAGTCAATAAGGTTGTTACATTCTCTGAGCCAGGAGAAGGCTATTTAAGCCCTGATGTGTAGCTTTGTTTTGGGGGCCCACTTTGAGAAGTGTTCTGTGATTTGATCTGTATTCTGGGAAGCCGTTGTCCAGAGCCCTCCCGGCTTTGAAAAACCCAGATGTGGAAACCCAGATGTTGACTGGGTATGGATGTAATGGTTGGACAGTTTGGAAATCTGTCTACTTGATCTGTTTCTGTCTTGATAATTCTGTCTGTATATTCTGAAGTTCGGGGCACTGACCTTTTTCCCCTGAACTAGGTGAATGATACATATCTGACTGATTAAAGTAAGCTTGTTAACCCATTTTGAGTTGCTTTCCTTTATCAAAGCAGATCCAAGAACCTGTATTGGCAGACACCCTGGAGACGCTGGGGTGCTTGCTGCCACAGCATCATGACTTAGTGCAGGGATTCTTAAACTTTTCTATATAATGAACTCCCTTTGGCAGTGTGATGAAAGCCTATGGACCCCTCTCCAGGGGAAAAAAAAAAATACATAAAATAAAATACACAGAATTACAAAGGCAACAAATCATACTGAAATGCAGATGTCCATATTTATGTTTATTCAGATATACGATGCAATAAAAATATAATATCCATAGAGATAGGTTAGATAGATAGAAAGACAGATAAAAAGATAACAAGTTCCTGGACCCCAGGTTAAGAATGAGTAGTGTTGAAACAAGGCCTGACTTATAGTCAGGGGACTTGGGTTCAAATCCCAGATCTGACATTTAACTGCTTTGTAATCCTGTGTTATATCCTATGTAATAGATGTGATATTACTTGTACAACCTACATCAAAGGGCTATTGGGAGAGGACTGTTTTGCAAATTTCTAAGTTCTATATAAAATTTATAGGAGATAGCGGCTAGGTCTATGGTTTCATTGATAGAGGAAACCTCCAGAGAAGGAAACTACCTCCACCAATAAAGGTCAGCACCTCCCCAACTTACGGTCTCAGACATTTCCGTAGAACACCAAAAGGTTAAGTGATTTGCCCAGGGTCACAGCCAGCCTGTGTCAAAAGCAGAATTTTAACCCTGGGTCTTCCTGGGTCTTTCCTTTGAGGCCAACCTTCTATATATTATTAAAATCTTGTGTATGTGTGTATATGAATGTAGATGTATGAATGTACAAGTGCATGTATATGTATATATACATATACACATATATGTATGTAATTTATAAATTACATAATATTATAACCTAATATTATTAATTTTATTGCTCCAATTTCTTAGGTTTTATACAAGCCTCACATCAGATCCTGGGCTTTGAAGGTCATCATGGGAGTGGGGGTGGGGAATTCCTGAATGCCGATGCCTGAGCTAGAGTGAGATGGCAGCTGCTGTCAGCCTCAGCACTCTCCCAGTGACCCCATCCCACACCCCTCTAGAGCTGCCCTGATTCTACCCTGTAGACCCAGCCTTCGTGAACTCTTCACTCCTGCACACCTGCTCCAGCCCAGGCAACCCTTGGCTGACCTCAGGATAGGGGAATGTGCTGACTTTGGGGCTGCTGCTCAATGTTGCCTCAAAGTCAGAAGGAGCTTGATTTTGGTTTAAAGCAGGCTCTACTGGGAGCGATTTGGAGGGAGCCATGATCACAGAGCAGACACTGAAAGCTCAGTTCTGCCCTTTTCCTTCAGTTCAAGGGACCTATTCATAGGCAGAATATGAAAGTCTTCTATGTGGTAGATTATAACAGCTTTCAAGAACTCCTCCTCCCCACCCCCAAATCAATGAACACAGAATGGGAGAGTTAAAAAGGATCTTAGAGACTATTTTTTCCAAACCTTTCATTTTGCCCATGGGGAAACTGAGGCCCAGACAGGGTAACAGTTTAGTGACTTGCCCAAGGTCAAAGAGCCAGTTAAACCACAGGAATAGAATATATACTTCATGGCTCCCAGTCAAAGACTGGAAAACACTTTTGGACACAAAGTAGAGAATGTCAGACTAAAAGGGATCCATAATCTCAGAATGTTAGAGCTGGAAAGGATTTAGAGTACTAAGGGTAAATAAATGTACAATGAGGAAACCAATACTCAGAGATAAGTCATTTGCCCAAGGTCCCAAAGAAAGTAAGTGGTAGAGTAAATACTAAAACTCAGGTCCCTTGCCTCCCAGCTCCAGGATATTCCCACAAATTATAAAATGTGGTCACTGGAGCAAGCTAGGTGGTGCAGTGAGCAAAGCGCCAGCCCCGGAGTCAGGAGGATCTGAGTTCGGTTCCAGCCTTAGACACTTAACACCCACACAAAAAAACTAGCCATGTAAACTTGGGCAAGTTACTTAACCCCAATTGCCCTCCAAAAGGCAAATATATATATAAGGTCACTGCCATCAAGCTGCTTATAATCTAGTTGGTGAGATAAAGAATAAAATGTGAAGGTATTCAATTATTCACTGACACAAAGTATGATATGCTGGAAATAGTACAAAACCAAGTCAGAGAACCTGAGGATTGGGAGTTAGAGAATCTGAGGATTAGGAGTCAGAGAGTCTGAATTTAAATAGCCATTCCACTATTTACTCACTGTGTGATTTTGGTCAAGCCATTTAATCTGTATAGGCCTAGGTTTACTTTTCTGTACTTTACCACAAGGTGGTGCTATTAACACTAGCCTGATTCTGTTCACCTTAAGATCCTGGCATTATGCATTCCCGCACTCAACCTGATAGCTGTGCACTTGATTCAATACCAGAGGAAGTATGGGGGAAGTGTCAAGCTCTCTGTGGCTCTCAGAGAGATAGTGACCTCTATTCCATAACTTTAACTCTGTATGAGGGATAATTACTCATCTCACTAATCAAGTTGACAATAAGTCAACAACAACTTATTAATTGCCTATTAGGTGTCAGGTACTATACTGAAGAGGTGAAGATACATAGAAAAGCCAAAAACAAAACAGTCCTTGATCTCAAGGAGTTCATAGTCTAGTGGAGAAGTTAACATGAAAATAACTATATATAAATATATGTGTGAATATATATATATACACATATACATGATTGATTAGATCTCTTATTGAGTAGATATCTCAGAAAAAAAGGGTGCTAAGATTAAAATGTGTGGTGATTATGGACTTGCTCAATCAAGATCTTAACTTAAGCCCCTAACCACTGAAAAACCTTTACCTTCCTCCCTAGAGACTGCTTTACATCACCACTAGTAACCACCATGAATAACCCTAGACTTGTTAACAAGGCAGAGTCTAGTCTGCCACATTAAATACCAGAAAAGTATGCTAGCTATATATAATTTATTTCTTCATAAACATACACTCAACAAGAGAAATAACATCATAATTTGGTTAAATACTATTACATCACTGTATCCACAGTTTGAGGGTTTTAGTAGAATTAGGACATTGGATTTGGAGTCTAGAAGATCTGGATTCAAATCCCACCTTAGATAGTTATGAAGTATATAATGCCAGACAAATTACTTAAGAGTTAAAAAAACTTTTAAAATAATAATGGATCACATTTACATAGCATTTTACAAATCTCATTTTATCCTCAAAACAACCGAGAGTAGTAAATGCTATTATTATGCCTATTTGATAGATGAAGAAACTGAGGCAGACAAAGGTTAAGTGACTTGACCAGGCTCACACAGCTAAGAAATGTTCGAGACTAGATTTGAATTTAGGAACTCCAGGCCCAGCATTCTGTCCACTTTTCTACTGTTTCACCTTGCTACACAAGAATAGTAGGTCATTAAGGTCTGGTATTGTCTCCTTTTGTTTATATTTATATCTCCAGTGCTTAACACAGTGCTTGGAATTTGTTGTTGTTGTTGTTTGGCTATTTTCAGTCATGTATGATTCTTCATAACCCCATTTGGGGGTTTTTTGGCAAAGAAAATAGAATGGTTTGTCTTTTCCTTCTTTAGTTCATTTTACAGATGAGTAAACTGAGGCAAAGGGGGTTCAGTGATTTGCTTAGGGTCACACAGCTAGTAAATGTCTGAGGCCAGATTTGAACTTAGAAAGATGAGTCTTCCTGACTCCAAGCCTGGCACTCTATCCACTGTGCCACCTGGCTCTCCTGCGTGGAACTTAGTAAGTGCTTATTATGCTTATTGCCACCCAAACAAGCAGAAGAAAGACCTTCAAATACAAAGGAAAGACAATTCTAACAACAGAGAATGATTCTGTATTCACAAGACATCATCAGAGACAATTGAATACAATGTTCACCCAAAGCAAAGGACATCAAGCTATAGCCCCAAGATAAAATATCCTACAAATCTGAGTTTAATCATTAGTGATAGGAAGAAAAGATAGATATGTAGGGTATTCCTGAGGAGTAAAGTAGGAGAGAAGAAGTAAGTAGATTATTTAATTGAAGGTAGATAAATACAATTATTACAATTATAGTAACAAATTATTTCATGTTTATTGGTTATTGAGAGAGGGTTATAGGTCACCTAAGGCTAGGCATTCAGAAGAAGGAAGTTATGGGTAGCTTCCCATGTTAATTACTTAGTCTTAGTATTTGCTAAGCTCACTAGTTTCCATGATGAAGAACTAGTACGAGGTCAAGACTTTCTACAGTTTTTGCACCCTGAGGAAAAGTCCCCTTCATTCTTCCCTAAGGATGGCTCTACCTCCATCTGTACTCACTTCCCTTTTTAGGCCTGCCCCAGATCTGTCCTCCTCTCCTCCGTGACCTGAAATTGCCCTTAACTGAATCATTCCTCTGAATTAGACAATAAAGTCAAGGTCCTTTGAAAAAATGTATTTGTGTGCTTTAGGAGTGGCAAGAATTCCCTGTGGAAAGTGTCTGGTCATCTCACATTGCTTCCATGATGATAGCACCAGAATTTTTTTAGCTCTTTGAGATTTTCAAGATATTGTACCAAGTGTATAGGGTTTAGTGTTTGAAACAACTCCTCATTTTAAAGAACAGGAAACTCAGACCAAAAGATCAAGTAAGTGGTAAGTGGCAGAACCAAGATCCAAATCTAGCTCCTCTGACTCCACATCTACTACTCTTTCCATTCTATACTGCATTTCGGCCATTTTAAAGATGAAGAAACTGAGTCTCTGAAAGATTAACTACTCAGCTCATAAATGGCAAGAAATGAGATTAGAAACTGGGTCTGACTTCAAATTCAGTTCCCTTTTTACTAGAGCATGCCAGCATCTCCATTTTCATTTCCTCCCATTCTCTCCTCAGTCCTTCTTCCCCTAAAATATATTCTTCTTTATAAAAAGGAAATCGATGGGGAAATGGAGTTTGAAAGGCAACATTTTTGATTTGGTGCCTACTTGATAGAAATACCATGTTCTAAAAGAGCTCTTCAAAGTAAGTTTTTTTAAAAGTGCACATTTCAAGACATTCAGTGAGCACCCTCCCTCCCCAGAAAGAACTTCTTTAGAACAACATTGGGGAGTCCAAAGTCCAAGGAAAAAATAAATTAAGATTAAGTCGAAGGTGGAAACCTGTAAGAATGAAGGAATACTGTATCTCTGTTTACTTGAATCACTTTCCATAGAACAAAACAACTCATCATCTCCAATGTCATGTCTCCATTTGTCTCCAAGGCAGCTCAAGGAAAAGCATTCGGTTCAGAACAACTTAATGTAATTAAATACAAATGTATTAAGAGCTTACTGCATTTACGACACTGTGATAGACCCTGAGATCACAAAAGTAAAAGTATACAAATCCTTGGCCTCAAAAAGTTTATATTTCACTGGAAGAAAACAAAACCCCTAAAAGCTGAGTAGTCAAATGAATTCCATTGAAGAGTTGTATATTTGTTTTGCTTTGTTTTCATTTCTGTTTTTTCTGCTATGTTTCAGCTACACTGAACTGCATAAAAAGCCTTCACTGAAGTCCAACAACAGTGTGCTGATGAGGAGGCAGTCTGCTGAACTTAGAAAAATCTGCCTTCAAGTAATAGGCGGTATCGTCATGGAGAAAAGACTTGTTTGTGTGTATCCCTGGACAGGAAAATTAGGAGTAATGGGGAAAGTTGCAGGGAAGCTGGTTTATCTCAATAGAAAGAACTTTGCAATTGTTATCAAAACTACAGAATTTCAGAGTTAGAAAGAATTTGAATCATCTAGTTCCAACCTATACTTGAAAAAAAGTCCCTTTTGCTACAGTATCCTTTTTTTAAAAACTATGGAATAAAATAAACATTGCCATAATATAGTATAATAAAAAAGATGATTGTATACAAAATAGCAAATACACTATGAACAACTTGTTATTCCTTTCAAACATACAACACTATGATCATGTAAATTTCTTTTTTCCCTTCCTTACCCTAGAGATGGCTACCATTAGACAAAAACAGGTATATACATACATACATGCATATATAGATATATATGTACATACGAATATGTGTGTATGTAAAATTATTCTATGCAAACTTCTATTTATCAGTTCTTTCTCTGGATGCATATATGTTCTTTATAGTTAATTTGGATATCTGTAAGAGACAAAATAACTTATTTGCTCAGTCACTCTTAAAACAGTAACTGCTGTTACTGTATACAATGTTCTCTTGGTTCTGCTCATTTCACTCTGCATTATTTCATGCAAGTCTTTCCATGTTTTTCTAAAATCATTAAGTTCATCATTTCTTAGAGCACAGTAGTATTCCATCACAATCATATACCACAACTTGTTCAGTCATTTCCCAACTGAAGGGCATTCCTGCAATTTCCTGGTTTTTGCCAACACAAAGGGAACTGCTATAAACATTTTAGAACATAAAGAGCAGTTCCTGAAAAGTGATCCCCCAACATCTGCTTGAAAACATCGACTTATGGAAAAAGGAAGGAAGGAGGAAAGGAAAAAAAAACATTTATTAAACACCTACTACATGTCAAATACTGTGCTAAGAACTTCATGAATCTTTTCAGTATATTTATTTTGTCAAATATTTCCCAATTACATGTAAAAATAATCTTTTAATATTCTTTAAAAGTTTGAATTCCAAATTCTCTCCCTCTCTCTCATCCCTCTCCCTTCCTTGAGAAGGCAAGCAGTACAATTATTATCTCATTTGATCCTAACAACCTTGAAAGGGAAGTGCTATTATGATCTATATTTTATAGTTTAAAAAAAAACTAAGGCAGACGGAGGTTAAGTGACTGAGTTAGGGTCACACAGCTAAGGAATATCTGAAGTATCTGACTCCAGAACCATCTTTCTATCCACTATGTCACCTCACTGCCTCGAGTCCCCAAGGCACCCCATTCAAGTTTGGGGCAACTTTGTTTCTTAGGAAGTCACTCCTGATGTCATGGCTTTTATTCATAGCTCCTAGATCTACCCCTTGGACAATTAGAGATGTCTAATAACAGAAAATATTGCCTGGAAAAGTGGATAGATAGCTCCCATTTCTGTCACATTTCTTCTGATTTAAAAAATAAAGTTTTCCTTTAACCAACTCTCTCTTCTTCATTGATCATGCAGTGGCAATAAGAGATTAACTGATAATGAGCTCTCCATGACTGCAGGTATTCAAGAAGAGGCTGTTAGTGATCTTGGTAGAAAGAATGTCACTGGGTAAGAGGAAGGGTGGGGTGAAAGAATAGTGGAGGTGCTTCCATGGACAGGGATTTCCCTGCGATTCCAAGACTGGCATCTCAGAGGGACTAAATTCTTCACCTCTTCAATCTGGCTAAAAAGCCTTAGCTTCCTCTATGACCCATCCCCTTGTTTCCAAACCAACATTTGTGCTTTATAAAAGACACCATGTCACTTCCCTCCTGGCTGGCCCACACAGGACCCATGCTTCTCACACCTACAGTCCTAAAGTGTTAAATCCAATTTTCTCTCCAACACCTCTTCGAGCCTGAGTCCAGGGGAGAAATTATCCAACAGCCAGCTTTGACCTTCGGGGCCAGCCCTATACACAGCTGTAATACTGAGGAGGTATATCCGCCCTCCACCTGACTGCCACTTTCTGAGATCCTTGCCCCCGCTGGGGGATGGGTGCCTCTCTAGCTCATGCCACATTTCATGACTCTATCCCAATTCCCTCTATTCCCGCTGATACTACTCTAGACAAAATTCTCCTTTCCACCTGCCTGAATGACTACAATATTCTCCTAAATGAATCCTCCTTCTTTCTTTCTCTCACCCTCCCCCCCTCTGATTCATCCTGTGGGCACAGGATGCCAGAATAATCTTCCTTCTGTACAAATCTGACCATGCCCCATCGCTGCTCAAAAATCTTCATTGACTGATATTCTGTATGATCTCGCCAGTAAATTTAGCTGACTTTCAAGTCTCTTCAGGACTTGTCTCCAAACTACTTTTCCAGTGTCATTTCACATGGCTCCCTTCCATGATCTCAGGTCCAGAAACCAAGCCCTGAAAGTATTAAACCTTTTATACCCCAACATAGTGATGTTATGTTGGTCCTGTTTGAGAAAGAAGGACAGCAACCAACCTGGAACTTCCATCCTAGGGTTCCACTCTCCTGATTAGGGAGTCCAATACTAAATTTAGGCCTAGATTCCATCATGATGTCTCCCAATCAGAGGGAAACTCACTATCTCTCAGAGCAGTCCATTCCATTTTTATATTGTCACTAGTTATCACACTGCTACAAAAATACATTCTATTTTTCCTACCTCCCCTCCACAACCATCTATTTTTCCTGTTATAAAGCCATGATCAAATCAGTTCTTGAAAAGGTTATGTCAATCTACTCCCCTATGACTACATTCGCAATCTGAAAATTTTCTGAAACAAAATAAATCCTTCCCTGGGCATAATTTCCTTATATGTGCTGCCTCTATTAGGATGTAAACTCAAGTGCAGGTACTGTCTTCATTTTTGTATTTATATTTCATATGGTCCTCACAGTGTTTGGTATGTGGAAAATGCTTAATGAATGCATTTTCATTCATTCATTCATCCATTCTTTGCTTCTAGAATTTCTCATTATCCAATTAATTCTCAACAACTCTTCATAGAAACAGTATCTACAAAATCTGTTCCCCCTATCTGCTTTTCCCCCTTAAACTAGGCAGCAAACACCAAAGACAATTCTTAGAGATTTCACCTCTGGTATGCTGGGGGAAAATTAAAGATCAGTATCTGGAGCTGGAACTCTAGTCCAAAGAGCCTCTTGCCAACCAGTCGGGAATCACACACCTCTAGTTTTGTCAGCTGGCTGCTACTACTATGAGTCTCTTCAGACAGTTCTTACGAAGCTGCTTTTCACCCCTGCTGGGTTTTCTGCCAGCTTCCCTAATTTTTTCACCAAACAGCATCAGCCTCTGCCTTCTATATCCTATCACCTATATTTTCTCCCCCCGCTGTGGCTTAAATCAACACCTCCTAGAATGCAGTGGCTCAACTTTCACTTAAAATTTAGAAGCTCACCAAGGTACTATTATGAAATAAATATTCATTCTTTAATATCATACAGAAGTCCTCAAATAGTTATATGGTTTCTCTTTATTTTTAGTTGTATCCTCATAAATCACATAATAGCTATGCTCAAATGAGCTAAGGGGCCAAAAAGCAGAGCTTGTAGCTCTGTTTCTACATGGTCTAATAAAAAAAAGCTTTAATGAGCTACAATTTTTATTGAGTTACTCTGGATCTTGTAACAGAATCTTTCTATCTTTTGAAAACATTTTTATTAACTTATTTTTAAAAACATTTATTATTTCTCTTTCCAACAAACAGCCTTACACCCATGCTAAACAATACCAAATAAATACCAAAAATAGCAAAATAACAAAAAAACACCAAATACAAATATCAAAATAAACCCCCCAAAACCATAACAATGATCAATACAAATTCTTGCATTTGGTAGCATGATTCATCTTCAGTCCTCTGGACCTGTGGTTTATAATTGCATTAATGAGAGTCCTAAAATATATTAAACTTGGTTTTCTCTAAATGTTGTCATTGTGTAGATTATTCTCCTGGTTTTCATTTCTCTCTGCATGAGACCATAGAGGTCTTCCTAATTTCATCTAAAACTGTTCATTTTATCATCTCTTATGACATAATAGTCCATTGCATACATATACCACAATTTGCTTAGCCATTCTCCAATAGTGGGCACCCTGATAGATTCTAGGTTGGATCTACTACTAAAAGAGCTGCTATGCATGTTTTTGTGTGTATGGGTTCTTTTCTTCTTCCATTGATGTCTTTGGCATATAGGTCTAATAGTGGATAGTTGAGTTAAAAGCTGTGAAGTGTTCAGTAACTTTGGGAACACTTTTCCTAATTGTGTGCAGAATAGTTGAACCAATTTATAGCCTCACCAAAAATGCATCAGAGTGATGATTTTCCTGTAGCCCCTCCAATATTTGTTGTTTTTTTTTTCCTTTGTCATGTTTGCCAACTGGTACGTATAGAACATCAAGGTTGTTTTAATTGAATATCTCTAATTATTAGTGATTTGGACAGGTTATTTCCCCCCATGATTGTTAATAGGTTAAATTTCTTTCCTTAAAAACTGCTTAAATGTATCCCTTGATGGTTTATCCATTGGGGAATGGCTCTTGTTCTTATAAAATTGAATCACTTCCTTATATATCTCAGATGTGTCTTTTATTAGAGAAACACTGCAAACATTTTTCCCCAGTTACCTGTTTCCCTTCTCATTTCAACTGTTATGTTGTGTAAAAATTTGTAAATTTTGACAAGACAGGAAAATGATAAATGATGTAGAGGATGTGGAAAAATTGGAACACTAATACATTGCTGGTGGAATTGTGAACTGATTCAACCATTCTGGAGAGCAATCTGGAACTATGCCCAAAGGGCTATAAGTAATTTCATATCCTTTGACCCAGCAATACCACTTCTAGGGTTGTATCCCAAAGAGATCATAGAAGTGGGAGGAAGACCCATATTTATATTTATAGCAGCTCTTTTCATGGTGGCAAAGAATTGGAAATTAAGGGTATGTCCATCAATTGGGGAATGGCTAAACAAGTTATGGGATATGAATGTAATGGAATACTATTGTGCCATAAGAAATAAAGAGTAGATGGACTTCATATCTACCTGGAGAGGCTTATACTAACTGATGCTGAGTGAGAAGAGCAGAACCAGGAAAAATTTGTACACAATTACAGATACAACGTATGTATGACAACTAACTTTGATAGACCTGACTCTTCTCAGAAATGCAGGGCTATAAGTAAACTCCAAAAGACTCATGATAGAGAGAGATGTCTACATTCAGAGAAAGAACCAAAAATTATTCATTCCACCTGATATTTTATATCTTTCTTTATAACCAGACCAATGTCTAACGTGAAAGTATCTGAAGATCCTATACCTGATTGTATGCTGCCAAGGGTGGGGAGGGGGGGAGAGGGGGAGAAAATCTGAAACTCAAAGAACTGGGGAACTGTATCTTGTAAACTCAAAGTAAACAAACAATTAATAAAGACAATTTTTTTAATTTGTAAATTTTATATGACCAAAATGATTAATTTTATATGATACAATTCTTTATCACTTTGTTTAGTCATAAACTAGATCTTCTCCTGTCCATAAATCTGCCAGGTAATTTTTTTCTTTGCTCCCCTAATTTACTTAAAATCCTAATTTATAGGTCTTCCATGTATCCATTTGAAATGTAGCTTATTATTTAGTGTGAGAATTTGATCTGTAACCTATTTCTGCCAGATTTCTTTCCAGTTTTTCCAGAAGTTTTTGTCAAACCCAATAATTGGAGTTTTTAGGTTTGCTAAAAACCATACTACTGCTTCTCTTATTTCTCTATGCTGTATGTCTAATTTATTCCACTGATTACTATTTCTTTTTAGCCAGGATTAAAATTTATTAATAATTGTTGTTTTGTAGTATAGCTAGTATGGATAGACTCCTTTCTTTACCACTTTTTTCATTATCACTCTTGTTATTCTTGACCTTTGTTTTTCCAAATGAATTTTGTATATAATTTTTCTAGATCTATAAAGTAATCTTTGGGCAGTTTGATTAGAATGGAACAGAATTAATTATTTTAGGTGACATTGTAATTTTCCTTGGTTGTCATTGTTAGTAGTAGGTTTAGTCATATCCAACACTGTGACCTCATCTGGGGTTTTCTTGGCAAAGATACTAGAGTGGTTTGCCATTTCTTTCTCCGGCTCATTTTGTAGATAAGGAAACTGAGAAAAACAGGGTTAAGTGACTTGCCCAGAGTCATACAGCGAGAAAGTGTCTGAGATTGGATTTTAACTTAGGTCCTCTTGATTCCAGGTCTGGAAATTTATCCACTATAAAGCCAGTCACAAGCAGCTCACCTGAGAACTACTGCTGTGAATAACTTTAAGGATCTAATCACATAGTATAGTGAACTCTTTATTTATTCAGCAATAAACTAAAGCAAAACCTTCAAGAAACTAAAGTATAGGGCCAGCTAGGTAATACAGTGAATAGAGGATCAGTTTTGAAATCAGGAGGACCTAAGTTCAAATCTGGCCTCAGACATTTAACATTTACTAGTTGTGTGACCTTGGGCAAATGGCTTACCCCCAATTGCCCTGCATTACCCCCTCCAAAAAAAAATAAAGAAAAAGAAACTAAAGCACAACATCCACAAAAATATAACATAATAACTTTTTACTAAAGTAGTCACATAGTCTTAAACAAAACATATCATGCAGTAAGCCACAATCTCCTCAGTTAATATAAAGTACCAATCTGAAGTCTTCTTTCATATTGATTTGAGGCTGACTGCCAATCATTCTTAAGGGGTAATCATCCTTAAGCTAATCATCCTGAAGAAGTAGTGGAAAGTACAAAGGTCACCCACCCCTAGGTCACAGTAAATTATAATATCATCAGTTACTACTGAGTACCCAAGTAAAGTTCTCTTTCATCTTGATTTGAAGCTGGCTTCCAAACCCCATGGTTCCTCTTCTGTATTCCCAACTCTTGTCTAGATTTACCCAGATTCACCTGTTGCCTGCTGTTCTATATTTCAGTTCATGAGGGCTACTCCACCCCAAGCTCTTCATAGCTCCTTTTTCTAGGAAAACAGAGCTCAACAGGGCTACAACAATATTTACACACATTGCCAGCGCTATCATCTCAATTCACTTTTGGTCTGAGAAATCAACACAAATCAACAAGACAGAATGCTTCTGTCTGACAAAGTAACACAGACAGAACAACAGAGTGCCAGCATCACAGATGTTCTCACTCTTAGCTCTACTTAGTCCCCGCCTCTGCTCAAGCCTCTGCTCCACTCCTTCTTGTTCCACCCTTCCTATTTTGCTCTTTAGGCAAGCTCCTCCCACCATGGGCTCCAATGTGATGATCTTAGGCTTATTAAGGGCATGGAAGGTCTCCAAACTTCCTATTAAAGGCAACAAAATGTATACTATTTCCAACTAAGACTTGACCCAATCAAAAGTGAGACTCAAAGGCACTTGATTAGCTGAAACAAGGAACAAAGTACTACTTTGCTTGCCATTAGAACATGCCACATAACCACCTCATAAAAGATTTAGTGCTAGGATTGTTGTTACGTGCCATTTCAGCTGTGTCTGATTCTTTCTGACCCTATTTGGGGTTTTCTTTGCAAATATAATGGAGTGGTTTGCCATTTCCTTCTCTAGATAACTTCACAGATAAGGAAACAGACACAAACAGGGTTAAGTGTCCTAACCAAGGTCACACAGGTAGTAAGTTTCTGAGGTCATTCCCTACTCCAGGCCCAGAACTCTTATACATTGTGGCACATAGTTGCCCTGTAATTTTTATTAAATTAACTCAAATTAGCCATAAGTACTTTTCTCTAGTTACTTAAGTCTCTAGTTACTTAGTTACATTTCTGCAAAGATTTTTTTTTGTAGTTAGATTCACATAATTCCTGGATATATCTTGGTAGATCTACTCTCAAATATTTCCCAGTTTTTATAGTTATTTTAAATGAAATTTTTCTTTCTAGCTCTTCCTACTGGGTTTTGTTGGTAATAAACAGGCATGCTGATGATTTATACATTTATTTTATATACTGCAACTTTGCTGAATTTATTGTTTGAATTAATTTTTGGTTGACTTTTTAAGGTTTTCTAAATGAATCACTGTCATCTCTGAAAAGCGTTGATTTTATTTCCTCTTTGAACATGGTTAGTCTTTTGATTTCTTTCTTGTCATTGCTGCAGTTGGTATTTTTCACATTATGTTATATAGTATAGGTGATAATGCACATTCTTGTTTTACCTCTGATCTTATTGGAAAGGCATCTAACCTTTTCTCCGATACATTAAATGTTAGCTCTAAATTTTAGGTGGACATTATTTACTATATCAAGGAAAGATCTATTTATTCCTATGTTTTCTAGAGTTGTTAACAGAAATGCATCTTGGATTTTGACAAAAGTCATTTCAGTATCTATTAATAAAATCATATGTTTTTACTGATTTGTTGTATTTATACTCCCTGTGAATCTGGTTTATTTTTTTTTCAACCTGACTAATCTCACTATTGGTTTCTTCACATAACTGCAACAGAATTTGCTTCTCCTCCCACTTTCCCCTATCAGTCTTTCTCCTCCTCCTGCTTTTTTTTATTATTAAATCATTTTAGCCAGGTTTCCTTAGCCTCTTCACCATTAACTTCCAGGTTTAATACTTTTTATGGCTTGAATTTCAAAACGTCTTGATGTTCAGTGACTTACTTTTATGTAGTAAAAATTCATGGAAATCATGAATGAATGAATTAGAAAGGTTCATGCTTAAAATTATAAAGCCCTTAATAGATACCAAGGTCTGTGCTAAACATTGGTCCTCAGGTTACAAAAGAAAAGAGGGGACAGTACTTGCTCCCCAGAAGCTCCTATTCTCATCTAGGACATACATACAGCATGTTTCATATACATACAGTAGGTTTCAGCTACAAGCCTTATGAAAAGGTCCCGTGGTCCCTAGGATTTAGTGGCAAAGCAAATGGTAATGCAATTTTTTAATGTAATTTCTTATTAAAGCATTCCTAATCTTGAAGCATTTAAGAGTGCTAAGGACATCATTAACTGTGGCTGCTGAGGAGGCAAGGACTGGTTACCGTTGGTAGCATTTGGTCATCAGCTAGTGTTGATGGTGGTGAGGATGGTGGCCCTTTTCTTTACAACAATAGCTCTGGGGACAGGCCTGGAAGCAAGTTTATTGGGTTGGGAAGGGAAGGAGTCACTGATATTCCCAAGACTTCTGGATCCAGCCTTCTGGGCTATCTTTATAAGAGTCTGTGAAGATATGGTGGCTGAGGAAATGGTGGTGGTAATGATTTAACTCATCTGGCACATGTTGCCTCCTGTTTCTCCTTCAAGGTGCCTTGCTGCTTCAGCTAAACCAACTTGACTATGCTGTAGGTGTTGCTTCGTAGGAAATAAACAGGGATGGCCATCCTTTTCGTGCTTCCTTGGATAAAGGCTATGGAAGCTGGGATGGAAGGATGGCCAGTGGTTGGTTGGGAGAAATGAGAGTGCTGCTATTTCCAAAGCTCTTGAGTTTACCTGCCTCTTTGTGGAGTTGCTTAGCAGTTGGTGTGATTGGTATTGCTGGGGCATTTCTCCAGAAGGTCGTTTTCACAGATTTCTTCAGGGGCAGAACTAGAAACAGTTGGTGGCCTGGGGGTGGGGGTGGGAAGGTGTTGCTATTTCTAAGATTTCAGTTCAAGATCTTGAGCAATTTCTATAGAAGTCTGGTGGGAGACAGAGGTCAAAGTGATCTTGGTAGTTTGACTCACTTGGCATATACCACCTCTTTTCTCTCCAATCTCCCCTGTGAAATCAACAGTTTTTATTTAGTCATCAGTCTTCAAACAGTGAGGCTTACCCTCTTACATCTTAAAACAGTTGCATTCAAATGAGTTGTCCTAGAGCTACAGTCATGTATCAATTCTCAAAATGGTCCTTCTCCACCATCTACATTTGAAAACTGAGTTTATTTATACACACATTTTATCAGCTTTTAATTGTTAAAATTCTTTTCTCTGCACCCTTTAAACCATCAATTGTTTATTGTTGCCATAGAGAGGAGTTACATCCATTATCAAAAAATAGAAGCTTTTATATTTCTGCCACGATTAATTTTCTAGCCCAAATGCTTGCATTCATCTGAAATTTGTATTTCTTTACATATGAATTTAAGCCAAAGTTCCTTTTTTTGTTCCTTCCAGGCATCAAATTGCAGATCTTTGAAAGATGCAATATCTTGCATCCTTTACCAGTACATTTATGTCTTTTTTTCTTTACACAAAAGTATTTTCTGACCCTTTCAGGCCCAAACTCCTCCATATCAAAAGGCAGTATCTTAAAGAGACAGTACTTTACATATACAAGGAGTCACTGATCCTCCCTCTAAGGTTGTAAGTTGCAGAATGTTGACAGTATTTAAAATCAAACTTTCACATCATAGTGTGCAGATACCTGTCTCTCATCTTTTTTGAAACATGGGACATTTGCCCTTTCTCAATCTGGCAGAGATCTTCCTGCTCTACAGTCTTTCATGAGATTCCCTTTGAGAAAGGCCAATTTATTTCCAAGGCTCATGTCAGGATGCCTCCTATTAGCTCCTGAATTTTGCTGACAGCAGAGTGCAATACTGGGACACAACAGGAGAGGGAAAATATTGTACTTTGTTTCAAAAGGCTTAAAAGACCTGGGTTCAAGTCTTGACCTGCCATGTACTAGTCACATGATCTCTTTAAGTCTCATATCTTTCTTTTCTTCTATATAAGAAAGAGATAGAACTACTAGGGGTGTGCTGCATCCAGCTTGAACTGATTCTCTGCACATGATGGTTAAATTTTTAGCATGAGTATTTATACCTTGGGAACTGGCAAACTACAAATCAGGGCTCGATATATTATTTTGTAAATTGTATAGACTTTAAAAAGTTATAAAGAAAATTATAATAATGTAAATTAAACTGAAAAATATGTTGGGGCATTTTTTGAGAACTGGTTGTTAAATATTTACCCACGCACCCTTAACAGTTCTTCTATGTTCTATCTTCTCATTCTTAATGTAATTTTATTTCTCCATTGTCTATCATCTTCCCTTCCAGCTCTGACATTCAATGGCTTTCTCTTATAAGAGCTATTGCTTCTCTGCGTTGTATGCTTCTGTGATTTAGTGATCTCACGCCACCCTAGAAATGTTCTTCAAGCCCCAGCAGGACTAATGGTGTCTAATAGGTTTTCCCAGACCCCTGTGCTTATTTACATGGAGCTGGCTGCAGCTTTCCCTGACAGGTGGTAAGCTACCATCTATTTATACTCAATCTGCTGTTATCTTAACCTAGATTCTACATACAACCTGCTCTTCTGGAAGAGCCAAGGAGCCTCATCTAGGTAACGAGGGCAGTCCCTGGCACATAGTCTGGGCAATGCCTGAAACTCTGAAGACAGTCATTGGCCTCATCTTGTTTAGACGGTCCCTGGAGATCGAGATCCCACCCCCTTCCCCTTTTCATCCCTGGGTTTATTTTATGGTGATTTGTGACCTTGTCTCCCTGCTCCTAGGCTAGAAACACTGTAGGCTCAGGGACCTGGATTCATTTAGTGAAAGTGGCTCAACAAACACTTCTCAAGTAAGTAATCACTCTCCTTGGAGTCTGTGACTATGAACTATTTATTCAGAGGCAAAAACAGGGCACAGCCCCTGTCTACAAGGAGCTTACAAGTGGAGAGTCCAGCCAGTTAAGAGAACAATTTAGCTGGACCAGAGATGGCATGAATGATATTGACATTTAGCCCTATGTCCACAGCATTTGGCACCTTCCTATTTGTAAGGTAGGCAGTGGAATTATCATCCCTATTTTACAGATGAGAAAACTGAGACTCAGAGAAAGGAAGAAACTTAACCAAGGCTATTGTAAGAGGTAGAGGCTTGGATTTAGGACCAGAAAAAAAATGAAACAAAGCTGCAAAGTTAGGTAGGCAACAATTTGTGGAAGGTATTAAATACTAGACTTAGGAATTTCTTTTTTATCCTAAAGACCAGTGGTTTGTAAAGTGGGGAAGCAAAGCTGTTTTGTGTGTCTGGAGCTGTGACCTGCCTCTGCTACTCTGTCCCCCTGACTGGGCAGCTGCACTAAATGTCCATCCACATGTGTCACTGGGCCAGGGAGTATGTGGACAGGCAGTCATTCCCCACCCAGTCCTCTCCTTGACCTTCCCCATCTGAAGCAGCTGCTTCTAATTTGCATGTCCCATAACCCAGGATTTACATATCTAAACCTCTAAGCAGGCCAAGCTGACATGAGGATAAGCAGACCCTACTTTCCCAGAAGTGGGGAACCTTTCCAGGGTCTCATTCTCAGAGGAGGATGTATGTGATGGATGCTTCCCAAGCACTGAGTTCTATCCCTGAGATAATCACAATATCACCTTAATTTCTATGTATCCCAAGCTGAAATGGGGATAGATGGATGGATGGATGGATGGATGGATGGATGGATGGATGGATGGAT
>NW_027187460.1:2341709-2393427 GCF_028583685.1 Petaurus breviceps papuanus | reverse complement strand
GATGGATGGATGGATGGATGGATGGATGGATGGATGGATGGATGGATGACACTTATCAATCACTTATTATGTGAGAAGTACTAAACTAAATGCTGGGAATACAAGTAGAAAAATCTCAACAGTCCCTCCTCTCAAAGAGCTCACATTTCACATTCTGATTGGACTAGAAGATACATAAAGTTCCACTACAGTTTAGATGAAAAAGACGTAAAAATTATAAGGACTCAGAAGTGGGTCAGACATCAAAGCCCAGGGAGTCTTAGGTTATATTAGGTCAGATGACAGTCCTGGGTTTGGGGAAGAGAGCTGGATTTTAGGCCACAGAGGTAGGGCAGGGCAGATGGTAAGAGCTGGCAGACCTTGGAAGGCAGTTTCACATTAGAGGGATAGGCTGACCATATTCTGCCAGCAAGGACCCTTCTGGTGTTTCCCCCTCTGGGGAGGATGTATTATGTGCTTTACAATCCACAGTAGAAGGCATACACAATCTGGAATCTGGGAGCCGAAGCGCTCCATTGGCTCAGATGGACCCAGGAAGAGTGAAATGCTCACTGTACAGGAGTTTCTTGCTTTCCATCAGGAATATTCTCTCCTGTTGTTATCAAAAGAACCAGAGAGATTCGTGCAGAATAAGATAAGATAGATTATTGAGAGCCATAGAGAAGTAGGAGTAGCAGCTGGACTGATGGGAAAAGAACCCAGGAAGAAATGAGAAACAATGGCTACCTCTGCCATGAGGCTGCAGGCTCAAATACTAACTCCCTCCTAGATGCAACCCTGCTTACAAAACCTTCTTTCCCACACCGCGAACCCAACAGCTTGGAAACAAGTGAAGAAAGCCATCCACCTAACTAAGAATTAGAAATTGAGGGGATGACCATCAGTTGGGGAATGACTGAACAAGTTGTGGCATATGTTCGTAATGGAATGGTACTGTATTATAAGAAATGGCAAGCAGCATGCTCTCAGAAAAACCTGGAAAGACTTACATGAACTGATGCAAAGTGGAAAGAGCAGAACCAGGAGAACATTGTACAAAGTAACAGCAATATTGTAAAATGAATAACTGTGAATGATTTAGCTATTGTCAGCAATTCAATGATCCAGGACAATCCCAAAAGACTAGTGATGAAAAATGCTAACCACCTCCTGAGAAAGAACTGATGTTGGATGAATACAAACTGAAGCATACTATTTTTCATTTGCTTTTTGGCTTTTTTTCTCTCTTTCTCCCTTTCTTCTTTCCTTCCTTTCTTCCTTCCTTCCTTCCTTTCTTCCTTCCTTCCTCCCTCCCTCCCTTCCTTTCTTCCTTCCATTCCTTCTTTCTATCTTTCTTCCTTTCTTTTTTTTCAAATTTTCTTGCGCAAAATGACTAATATTGAAATGGTTTAGGTGATTACATATGTATATATATACAACATGTATATACATATAATATATATATATACAACAGATTACTTACCATCTCAGAGAAGGGAAAGGAAAAGAAGGGAGGGCTAGAAATTGGAACTCAAAACTTAAAAAATGTATTTTTAAAATTTTACATGTAATTGGGGGAAATAAAGTACTATTTTAAAAAATTAAAAAGACCATGCACCGCCAGGAAACCAGGACCTACTTGGCTATATTGTAATCCACCCTGATTTTCCCACCTTCTCCTAGAGCTGGAACTTGATCTCCAGTGACCATGCCCTACCCTGACTCTGGCCTTCCCCCATATCAGTGAAGATAGAAATGTGATCACCAAATTTCAGCAAAAACCCTTTGGATCATTAGCGGATCAGACAGAAAAAAAAGAATCATTATCTAGCAAGCACAATCAATGACACACTAGTTCTTCCATTTGGAACTGTGTATCTTTATGAGATTTCTTCTTTCAAGCATGACAGTCACTAAAATCAAATACCTGAATAAACTGAATTTGGAAGCAGGCATGAAAATCTCTGTATTACAAACATCCATTAAGTAATTAATGTGGAGCTCTATGTGGAGTTTTGGGCTCTACACTGGGGATTCAAACATGAAAGAGGACTCAACACCTGCCCTCAAAATGTTTATAGTCTCATAGTGATGATTTGGCATGGACACAAATATGATAGAAGGCAGAATGTGAAAAGGGCCTTCAAGAAGTCACATCAGATTAAGGCCATTCAAATAGAGGTATAAGGAGCTCATTTGGAGCAGTGAAAAGATTAATGACCTTACAGTGTGAAGGGAAGTTTCTGAGCTTCACCTCTGATACATTAGCTATATGACCTTGCACAAATGACTTCATCTGAGCCTCAGTCTCCTTTTCGGTAAAACAAAGAACCTTGGAGATAGTTCTGAGTCTAATTCTGCCTAAACTATGAACACTTTCTACAAAATCCCTTCTATAAAAGAAAGGAAGCTCAGTAGTGTGGGGAGAAGTGGAAGCAGACTGCTGGAACTGGAGACAGGAAGACATGAGTTCAAGTGTGCTCTGAAACATTAACTGACCCTGGACAAGTTACCTAAGTTCTGTCTACCTCAACTTTCTAACCATAAAATGGGGATAATACTAGCACCCCAAGGTTGCTGTAATGATAAAATTTTAAAAATGATTGCAAAGTTCTTTGAAAATTCTTAAGCACTATATAAATGCTAGTTGTTACTAGAAGGGTAGGGACAACTAGGTGGTGCAGTGGATAGAGTCAGAAAGACTTACCTTCCTGAGTTCAAAGCTGGCCTCAGATAGTTCCTAGTGCTATGACCCTGGGCAAGTCACTTAACCTTATTTTCCTCAATTTCATCATCTATAAAATGAGGTGGAGAAGGCAATGGCAAACCACTCTTGTATCTCTGCCAAGAAAACCTATATGGGATCATGGAGAGTCAATATGACTGAATATAAACAATACTGTTATTGTTACTATTGGCAGTGGTGGTGGTGGTGGTGGTGGTGGTGGTAGGAGTATTCATCTGCTTTCTAGAATTGCTTCACGTCTGATAATTAACCTGAAACAGCCAATTCCATTTTGGGGAATTCTTATCTTTAGAATGTTTTTTCTTACACCAAGTTTCCTGGAATTCAAACTTTTCATCTTAGTTCTTCAGTCTGGTGTCAAAAGGAAAAAATAAAGTCTAATCTCTCTTCTAACCTTGTATCCTTCAAATACATAAAAATAATACCTAACCACAGTAGTTAACATTTATGTAACACTTGAATATTTTCAAAGCATCTCACCAACATTATCTCATTTGATCCTCACTGCAACTCTGGGAGTTTGGTGCCATTATTATCCTCATTTTACAGATTGGGAAACTGAGACAGTGAATGGTTAAGTGATTTGCTCAGGACCACACACCTTGTGTCTGGTGCTGGATTCAAACTCAGGTCTCTCTGTCCCTAGACCCAGCAGTCTATCTAGCTGCCTACTTTTAAATCTCTGTCCTCCTCCCTATTCAGTGCCCCTAAGTCCTCTCTTCTCCAGGTTTTAAGAGTGGTGATATGCATTGGGACTTAAAGAACTCATCCCTGAGAAAGTCTTGAATTGTTGAATTATGTAGGGGATATCAAAGTGCTATTTGGGCACGATTTTTTTAATATATTCCTTATATTTTTCTGTGTCTTTGCTTATCTCAGGATAAACATGTGATCAGGGAATAAAGTGAAATTTTAGGCTATACAGAAGCAGCTCCAGGGTGTCAGGTTGTCCCTGAACAACTGGCAACTCGGACCATATAGTGTCAGGATTCTCTGACCTTGCTGTATTGATCTGACCTTGGTCTGCATTTTGGGGCCATGTGATCACATCCTGTAGAGGAAAGACCCATAGGGTCCTTTGCTCCTCTTTATGGTTTATAACTTGAAATCAGATCCTCAGGGCAAACTGTCCATTTCAGCAGAAAAGTAAATCTATAATTGAATGCGTGTGTGTGTGTAAAATCAAGTTTGTATGACACCAGCATGTTTATGCAGGCATGACATCCCCATGAAGAACTGTCCTTATGGAAGTGTCCATGCCCAAGGGCACACAAGTGCATGGTTATTGCATGTGAGTTTGCATAAGTGTACACACATATGCACATGCCCTAATTTGGCACACATGTATTTTTTACACAACCAAGCGTACTCGTTAGTCTACTGACTAACAACGTCTGATCCAGCATTGTCAATGAAGCAGGCTGATCCTGAGGATCATTTAGCAAAGCTTCCAAAGCCATTTGAAAGGGGCAGCGAGATGTTGTATTGGATAGAATATTGGACTTAGCATTGGGAAGATCTGAGTTGGAATACAGCCTTGCTAACCACTCACTAGCTGAGTAACCCTTGCCGAGTCACTTAAACTCTTTTTGCCTCAATTTCCTCCTCTGCAAAATGGTGACAATAATAGCATCTACCTTATTGCTATTCCATTGTTCAGTCATGTCTGACTCGTCATGACCCTGTCTCAATATTGTCTGTAGGGCTTTCTTGGCAAAGGTATTGGAGTAGTTGGCCATTGCCTTCTCCAGTGGATTAAAGCAAACAGGGTTAGATGACTTGCCCAGGGTCACACAACTAGTAAGTTTTGGAGACCACATTTGAACTCAGGTCTTCCTGACTCCAAGTTCAGCACACCGTCCAATGAGCTACCTAACTGCCTTATAGAGAAGATCAAGGGGGACAATGTACATAAAACACTTCAAAGTACTATAAAAATGTATTATTATTATTAATTTTATTGTTGTTTTCATCCTGCAGCAAGGGCCAATCACCCACAAAATTGCAGGACCATAACTGTGTCAGTCAACAAATGTGTACTGATCTTCACGCACCCATGGTGTCTAGGCTTGGGGTCTGCTCTAAACAGAGAGAAGTCAGAGAAAGAAAGGCAAAATCTGCATCCCTGCCCCTTTCCTCCACCATTCTGAATCCTGCCTCTGGGCCAAGCAGGATGAAGAGTAATCCTTCTTCCCCTTAATAGCCTTTTAAATATTTGAAGGCAACAACTGACTTAGGTATCCTCTTCTCTACTGGAAATATCAGGAGTTGCTTCAAGGGATCCTCAAATGTCAGAGCCTGTTGTCTTCTTAAGAAGATGAAGTCATCTTCCTGAGTTCAAATCTGACCTAAGACACTTACTAGCTGTGTGGCTCTGGGTAAGTCACTTAACCCCATTTGCCTCAGTTTCCTCTTCTGCAAAATGAGCTCGAGAAGGAAATGGCCAACGATTCCATTATCTCTGCTAAGAAAGTCCCAAAAGGGGTCAGTAAGACTTGAACACAACTGAAATGACTGAACAACCCCTCTGCATAGATTTTAATCCCTCAATGTCCCATTGAAATTGTTTCCTTTGTCCTTGTCCTCAGGGAGCTCCAATCTTGTTGAGAAGAGAAGACTCATGCACTTGTCAAGAGAAGGAACAGGAATACACAACCTACATCATAAAAGATAAGTAAGGGGGAAATATTAATCTGGAAAAAAAATAAACAACCCTAGAGAATTTAATGGTCTGCAATGCTGCACTAAAGGAGGCAATGTCTATAACAAGTCAAGGAGATGGGCCTGTGTTTCCTCTGCTATGGTCAGAACACATCTGGAGCATCACAACATATCCCTGGCACCAAAGTTTTGGAAAGATTTTGACAAGTAGGAGACCATTCAAAACAATGAGAATCTGATCATGCAGTAGATCCATCCAAGTAATGGGAGATTTTGCATGGAAAAGAGAATATTTTGGTAGGGGTGTGAGAACTGCCTTTAAAAAACTGAAAGGCCATCAGATTAAAGAAGAATTCAATTCTTACTGCTTTGCCCTAAAGAGTCAAACTAGGATTAATGTTTAGAAGCAACAGAGGCAGATTTGGGCTTGACATTTCAGAATGATCTAACCACAGAAGGAACTGTTTTGGTCTGTAATGAGTTCTGCATTTTGAGCAGTGAACGTTAGACTCTTGTACTGGGTGAGGTTGGATCAAATGATCCCTGAGATCACTTTTTCAAATATTCAAATGAGTAAATGCTCTCATGAATGTAGATGGCCTGCCCATGATGCAAAGCAGAGCAGAGCCTTGCCCATTCATCTTGAACAGCCTCTGACATGACTTTTGTGAATGCCCTCTTATTAGAGAGCTGGAGAAGGGAGCTAGTGCATTCTCTGCTTTTAACTTCACAAGCATTCAGTAAATCGCTCAGAGTATCCACCCAAGACTTCTCTTTTTTTGTCATTTGACTAGTCCGTCTTTTTGCATTAAGTATTTATGAATGACATCTTTTCCTCTAGTTCCTCTTTAAAATTCTTTACAAGTTGAGTGAAATGAATAGAACCAGGAGAACACCGTGCACAGAAATAGCTACAGTGCATGATGACCGACTTTGATAGTGTTAGCCCTTCTCAGCAATGCAAGGACCTAAAACAATTCCAAAGGACTCATGATGGAAAATGCCATCCACACCCAGAGGAAGAACTATGGAGTCTGAATGCACAGTGAAGCAAACTATTTTTTTCTTTTTGTTTTGTTTTCTCGTGGTTCCTCCTGTTTGTTCTGATTCTTCTATACAACATGACTAATGTGAAAGTATATTTAATGGGAATGTATGTGCAGAGCCTATATCAGATCTCATACTGTCTTGGGAAGAGAGAAAGGAAGGAAGGGGGAGAAAATTGAAAACTTATGGGAATGAATGTTGAAAACTAAAAATAAAGTTCAAATTTTTTTAAATAAAATTCATTACAAGTTATATGTTATGCTTGCTCACCTCACATCCCACTATGTACCTCTCCATTCTCTTTTGGCACGATGGTGACAGCATCTAGAACTAGATTGTTTTAGAGCTCCAGGAAGAGATCTCCAACCACTTAAAAGAGTTAGTTCTGGGGAGGTCAGGTAGCACAGCGAGTAAGAGCACTGGCTCCAGTGTCGGGATGACCTGGGGATCAAATCCGGGCTCAGATACTTAGCACCCACCCAGAAACACCTGGCCGTGTAACCTTGAGCAAGTTACTTAACCCCGATTGTTTTAAAAAAAAATTAAAGAGTTAGTTCTGACCATTCCTAAAGGGAAAAAGAGATAGAAAAACTAATGTAGTACCTAGGGCTCACAGTATAACACATGGAATAGTTACCTCAGGTTCAAGGTAGTCTGTGTGCTTACATTCATTAAAAATAATAGATCATGAGCCCCCAGTGATATTTTCCTTTTCCTTCAGTCAGCAGATACAATTAATTCAAAGCAAAGTTATTTAATGAAATAGCATGGTAAGATGATTTTCAGTAGAACGTTTTCCTCCCACTCCAACCTAGATAAAGAGAGATAAAGCATTTTTTAAGTACTTACTGTGTTTGAGTGAGTGAGTAGGTGGGGAACTGGAAAGCTCTGGTAATACAAATACAAGCAAAAAGAAAACTAGTCCCTGCCCTCGAGGAACCTATGTTGTAATGGGTGAAGACAGCACAGAAAAGGGAGCTGCAAAGGGAAGGGAAGAGATACCTACACTAGGGCAAAGTGCCAAAGTCCAGAGTCAAGAGAAGAAAAAGGATGACCAACCTAGGCACTTCCTCAAATGGAGGTCCTGGGAAAGAGCTCACCAATCAAAGGTGGGGTCTAAACTTCTTCCAGGATTGAAAGGCTGTTGACCTAGAAGTGGAGAAATCCAGAGAGTCGAGAATGGATCTGAGAAGAGTGAACACAATCTCCCACAAATACACACATTGTCGCCGTGAACATGCACACGTGCATGTGTGCGTGCACGCACACACACACACACACAACTTATATCAAAGGGCAACTGACAATACAATACCCCAGGTGTCTTTTAATGATATAATCATGTCTCAGGACAACTGCTATCTATTGTCCAGTTTATGACATACAATTTGATGTATGACCTATGGTTCCTGGCCATCCATATAGAGGCCCCAACATTAATCAGGAAAAGAGCAACATTTAGGGAATTTTAAAGCTCTTTTAATTAGCCCAAAGTAAGATTTCTTCCAGTTCAAAAATTATATAATTCTAAGTAAGTGAACAGGGGAGATTGATAATGATTAACATGTCAGAAATAAGGAAGTGAAAAAAGTAAAGAAAAAAATCAGTAAGTTTCAATTTAAAACATTCTATTAATTAGAGTTATCCAAGAGAATAGCTAATAATTATAAGGATATTTAATAATATCCTGATATCAAATAAAGGATATTTATTAGATATCTAGTGATAACTAATAATTCATCTACCTCAGGTGTTAATGGATTCTCCTCTCTCCCCCCTCACCCAAGGTTCTAGGAGGAGGGGATGTTAAGCAAAAGCTAGAAGACTATTTTGTAAGATTGGTGTAGAAGGAAGCTAGAAGGGATGTCAGAGGCCATCTGGTCCAACACCTTCAGTTCACAAAGAAAATGAGGATCAGAGGTTAAGTGACCTGCCCAAGGTCACGCAGGTACTAAATAAAAAGAGTAACGTTTGTCTCTGGGTCCTCAGACTATAAATCTATTGATTTTTTTTTTTGCTATAACACATTTTATGTGTATTTCTTCCAATCACTGAAAATCCTAAGAGCAAACAATAAAGCCTAGGTTCAAGTCTTGCCTCCACTTATTTCCTAAGCGTAGACAACTCATTTCTTGGGATTATGAACAAAGCCTCATAGATGCAAAGCTGGAAAGGACCTCAGAAGTCATCTAAGCCAATCCTTTCATTTTCTAGGTGAATAAACTGAGGCCCAGAGAGGTTAAGAGATTTGCCTAAGGGCATAGAGGTAGGTATATTTTGAAACCAGTTGCTCTGACTCCAAAAGCCTGTGCCTTCCCATTGTAGCCCAGTAAGAGACAACTCCCTGTGGATTGTAAAATTATTACAAGATTTTGTTTTCAATCATTTCAGAATGCCCAACCAATTTGGGTTTTCTTAGCAAAGATAATGGAGTGGTTTGCCATTTTATTTTCTGGCTCATTTTATAGAAAAAGAAAGTAACTTGTCCTGGGTCACACAGCTAGTAAATGTCTGAGACCAGATTTGAACTCAGGTCTTCCTGACTCTAGGCCCAGCACTCTCTTCATTATACCACCTGGCTGTCCCCTGGATTGTAAGGTAGAGAGGCACCAAAAGAGAGGGGCCTCTAAGGACTGGATGCAGAGTTTGTGCTTGATCAGTCTGCCCATATAGAGAATGAGCCAGTTCTGAAGCTGGGAAAGGTAATGAAGAATGTGGCGTTTGAGTAAGGTAGATAGATGTGGGAGGTGGGAAGGGATTAAAGGGGAGAGTCTGCGCTATTTGGGTCTACTTTATTCCTCTACAAGCCTGTTGGCTGCTGGTAACATCATGGTGCTATTTGGCAATTCTTTTTCCTAACAAATGGAGACAGCTACTCCCTAGGAGCTAGCCCTGATGCCAAGACCCACTGTGAAGGAGAAGCTTTGACATGACCAACATATGGTACCCAGAGTCCTCTTCCAAGTGGAAAGCCTGGGAGAGCCAGGCTTCCAGGGCTCTAGGCTGGAGGAAACCAGGACATAACAAGGGTCTCTGAGAACATCATGCAGAAACTGCAGCTTCTGGGGCCCTCTCAAGCACATGCAAATAGCCACATGTGCATGTTCAAAAGGTAGACAAATGAATGTATGTCTGAACATACATGCATACACATCGTGCATGAATTGGCACATGTGCATAGTTATATATATACGCAGATCCATGGGCATATTCTATGTGCTGGAGAGAAGGGCTATGTGCCCTCTCAGGCCATGGGCTCTTCAATATCAGGACCTCTGTATAATTAATATCATGGGGAATAATGCCGCCATCCATCCACACTTCTCTTAGGGCCCTTCTCAGAGCCATCCTATGCTGAAAGGACACTAGTTTCAGATACAGAGAAGGGTATTTCTCTTTGGTACCCTTATGAGTGCAAAAAATCTAGGGTTTTCCCTTAATATGAAATATTCATTCTTCCCTGGAATTCAAATCAACTTTTTAGAGAGCTGGGATCTTGTCTGCTATAAGAGATCTTGGAAAATAAAAGTAAGAACAGAGAACAGATTAGAAAGCCATTGAGTGATTATTGAGTCCATCTTTCTCAATTTTATAACTCAGGAAAGAGAGACCTAGAGAGATTAAGTAACTCAACATGGTAACACAGCTACCAAGAAGTAAAGTCTAAAATAAGACCCAGATTGCATGACTTCCAATCCATGATTCTTTTCCCAACACAGTCAATGAATCTAAGAGAAAGAAAGAACCTCAGAGGTAATTCAGTGACCTCAAGCCACTTTAACTGCCCCAACAGCATAAGAAGCTAGCAGACCTTGAATATCATGCAGCCTTTTTTGTCCCTTTGTCTAATAAGTAATCTCCTTGTAGATTTTTGTGAAGAGAAACAAAGATGGTCCTAGAAGTGATGAATAAAATAGTTGAGCAGTGGAAATATAAAAAAAATAGGCATTTTGAGCTTGGCCTTCTTTCTATTGTCTGAGAATTCTATGTCCAGAATCCCCAGTAGGTGCTCACCCAACAGCTTGCTGAAATTCCTTTCTTCAAAGCTCAGTTTATGTGTCATCCCTCCATGAAGACTTCTTTCATTGCCCAAGCTAAAAGAAAGTAAGCCTCTATCCCTAAATCTTGCAGTATTCCACAGTTGATCTCTTTCATGCACATTCTAACTTTTACTAGAGTTACTATTTATGTACATGCTCCATCCATCTACTTCTTTATAAGTTCCTTGAAGTCAGGGGCTGGGATTTTTCATTGTATTACACACAGCATAACCAATGTTCAGCATCAGACTAACATATTAAGGGCTAAATTAAATTCCCACAAAAAGGTGCATTCATCATCTGTATTGTCAGCTACCCCTAATTCAGCCACTCACTACTCGTGTGTCCTTGGGCAAATCATTTAACTTCTCAGAGCCTTGGTTTTCTCATCTGTAAAATGTGGACAATGGTATCCTTCCCAGTCTTCATAACAGGATTGTAAAGATCAAATAAGAGAATAGGGGAGAAAATGCTTTATAAACTATCAAATTCTATATCCCCAGAGAGAGTTATCCTAATAACCAACAACAATAACAATCATCCTATTTGTGTCTGAGTGCATGAAACTCTACTACCCATGACTTAAAGACAAAAGCACACCATGGCCATGGGAGCCCTCAGGTGGAGGTGACAGTGCTCTAGAAGAAAGCAAAGCCACGACTAGAATGGAATAAGCAGAACTTTACCTGTAGAGTGCTGAATTTAGAAGGTGCTAACAGCCTTTTCTAGTTAGCAAGGGTAATTAGTTAAAAATAAGAAACTACTAAATAATAGAAGGATAAAATCTTTCCCCTTGTCCTGCTGTATATATCCATCTTCTCTCCTAAATAAACTAAAGAAATGGTGTTCTTTCTTTCTGTGCTTTCTCTTCTTCCTTCTTTCCTATCTTGCTTCCCTCCCTCCTTCTTTCCTTTTCTCCTTCCCTCCTTTCTTCCATTCTTCCCTTCCTTTCCCCGCGTCTTCCTTCTTTTCTCTTCCCTCTTTTCTTCTTTCCTTTCCTTTCTTTACTTCCTTTCCCTTCCTTCTCATCATTCTTCCTTCCTTTCCTTTCTTCTCTCCTTTCCCTCCATTCTTCCTTCCTTATTTTCTCCTTTCCCTTCCTTCCCTCCATCTTTTCTTCCCTTACCTTCATTTCCTCTATCCTTTCTTCCTTTCCTTTCCTTCTTTCTCACCTTTCTTCCTTCATTCCTTTCCTTCCTTCATTCCTTCTTCCCTTCCTTCTTTTCTTCCTTCCTTCCCTCTTGCTGATTAATCTTTGTGGTATTTGCCCTGAACACAAAAAAATGCTCAGTCATAGCTCTGGTTGAAAGAATGTAAGGTTTAGAGTAAGAGAACATGGGTTCAAATTGATTTTGCCACCTGTGTGATCATCATCAAAGTGCTTAACCTTTCTGTTCCTCAGTTTGTTAATTTGTAAAATCAGAGTCCTTTTAAGCTGAATTCTTTAGATTACTTCCAATTCTAAAACTGTGTATCATGCTATGACTCTCTGGCCCAAGATCTCAGCTCTGAAAAGTAGTTTTAGGAAAGCCGGGGTCAAGGAGGGATCAATCCCAAAACTATTTCTAATCCAAAATTCTCCTGCCCTCATGAGAATGCTTCACTTACCCTTTTGTACAGTAAGACAAAACCATGTGGAAGGAACATCTGGAAAAATCAAATGATGACAGAATGCACCAAACTAGCTCTTAATAACTTATTGATACAGCAAAAAACATAATGTGCTAGAGGACAGATTTATGAATCATCTGTGGTTGGATAGCTTAGTTAGTTAAAGCACTAGGCTAATTAATTAATTAATGGTCAAGGTTAGGAGTTTCATTTTATCATTCCCAATTCCTGTGCCCTTGTTATCAAGGAAGAAGAGGCTTGGTCAATCAGTCATTCTCCAAGAAAGGAGAATTTCCCACCTCTCTCCACTTTGTGTCAACTCTAATGGTTAAGAACTTTGTCCTGACCTCTGTCTAAAGTTGTTTCTTTGGAACTCATACCCATTGCTTCTTATTTTACCTCCTAGAGCCAAACCAAATAAGTCTATTCCATCTTCCATATAACATTTTTTTGGAGGGAGGAGGGAAGGACAATTGGGGTTAAGTGAATTGCTTAAGGTCACACATCTAGTAAGTGCTAAGTGTCTGAGGCTGGATTTGAACTCAGGTCATCTGGATTCCAGGGCCTGTGCTCTACTCACTGGGCCACCTAGATGCCCCAAATGAGATACTATTTATAAAGAGCTTTGCACAGTGCTTGGCAGTAGTAGTCTCTATGGAAATACATATTCCTTTCCTCCTATCCTCTTGCCCTTTCCCCTTTCTCTCTCCTGCACCGGAACATTTTTAAAAAAGAAAAGAAAAGAAAAATCCTCCTAACAGTTATGTATAGTTAAGTAGAACTGAGTCCCTTTCTGGTCACATCCAAAAATGTGTGTCTTATTGTGTATTGTCTTAAGGAGTTGCCCAGGGCAATGAGAAGTTAATTGTCCAAGGTCACATAGCTAAGTATATGTCGAAGCAAAGCGGGTTCTAAGCACTCTATAATTCTGCCCCTCTGGAATCTGCATTTAACCCAATACATTTCATCTTCTTGGATTTGGCCTGATCATTATAGCCTGATGAAATTTCTTTGAATCTCTATTCTAATATCCAATGTATTAAACAGGTAGAAAAGTAACAAGCATTTATTAAGTACTTCTTAAGTGCCAGATATTATGCTAAGCACCAAAAATACCAATGCAAATAAAAAGAAAGACAGTTCTTGGCCTCAAGAAGCTTATAGTTTAATGGGAGAAGAAAGCAGACACAGAAAACAGAGCTGAAAAGCAGGATGGAGAGGAGCAGGTTACTTAAGCTAGCTTTGGGGGTGTTTGGTGGCATCCCATGGGCAGGCTAGTGATGTCCAGTGAACGTGCTAATAATCTCCCAATGTCCATAGAGTGAGAAGCAGACCAAGGAGAGCAATGAAGCATGACTGACTGGGCTCCCTCCCTCAGATGGAGACCCTGAGAGGAATTCACCAGCCAGAGAAGAGGGCTTCAGAAGCAGACAATGTTCCAGGGTGAGAAGGCCCAGCAGCAGAGGGGAGTGTTGGAGTAAGAAGGCAGCTCAGGTTAATTCCTCAGCCACTCAATCCCATGTCACTTAAAGACATCCAGGAGAGGGCACAGTACTCTAGATGGAGTCTGAGAGGCCCGTTCCCTGTTCTAAACACCTGACTTCTCCTCATGAAGCCTAATAACCCATTAGCTTCTTGGCCTCCACATCAGACACTGTGAAGAGAAACAACAAAAAAGACAGAGCTGTTAGGGAGACAATGTCACTGCTCTTACAGGGCCAGATGTGCTTCTGGGGAGGTGCAGAGAGCCTGGGAATTGGCCTGTGGGTTCCTGGGAGCTAAGGCAAAGGGTTCAGAGGTAGGGAAGAGTAAAGAGGAGAGGGTGCTTACTGACAGGAAATACAAGAAGGTTTGGCTTCCAGACCAAGCTTTGTGCTCAATGGAATCTGAGATGGCACTTCTGATTAAATCAGTGCCCAGTCTGTGGGAAAGGGCAGCCAAGCTATGACTAGAAGCATCTTGGTCATTTCTGAGCTGGAGCTACCATGGCAGGGAGTACGCTCCAATCTGGCCAGGTTCCAGAAGGCTTAGGGGCTTCTGGATACAACTTAAAAAGAATCCCTTTTTTGTATATAACATAAACTTTGCAAGCTACAGTTGACAGGAAAATTCTTCATTTAGGGCTTTCATCCCAATTAAAGAGACAAAACTCAGGATAGGGAGAATTAAAACGAGCTTAAGACAGGTTGACAGACTGATCACTGAAGATCAGTGATAGATTCAAGGTGGAGCCAGTTTGTATCGCTAACTTTCAAAATGAGATAAAGACATTTCACATAGGTCCATGTCAGTAAAGAGGTTGGGCCCTTGCATCTTATTTCCTCCCTCAAGTAGGAAGTACACAACAATTTCCAGGTACAGATAAGTAGGGCATGATTGATTACATGACAAATATCAGGGGACTGGGTTACAGTTCCCCCCAACACTGACTGACAAGCAGGTCTGAGAACTATGGGTCACTGAGTCAGCATAATTTTCAACACTACTCTTCTCCCACCTGTCCCCCATAACCCTGTAACTGCACTGCGGGGGTTAATCTTTATTTTACAGAGGAAGAAATCGAAAATCAAAGAGTTTGAGTAGCCCAGGGTCACACAGGTGTTGGAACCAGAATTTGAACCCAAAGGTTTCTGCCCTTGACTGTGGGGTTAACTTTTCAATCAATAAACACTTATTGAGTGTCTATAATGTGTCAGGTATGGTGTTAAGCACTAGAGATATAAAAAGAAGCAAAGGTCAGTCCCCACCTTTCAGAAGCTTACAATCTAATGGGGGAGACAATAAACATAAGCTATAATAAAATGAATGTTGTTCAATCATTTCAGTCATGGCTTTTTGACCCCATTTGGGGTTTTCTTGGCAAAGATTCTGGAGTGGTTTGCCATTTCCTTCTCCAGTTCATTTTACAGACGAGGAACTGAGGTACACAGGATCAAATAACTTACCCAGGGTCACCAGTTAGTAAGTGTGTGAGATTTGAACTCAGGAAAAAGAGCCTTTTTCTGACTCCTAGATGCCAATAGGATGAATAGGAAATAATTAATAGAGAGAAGGCACTGGAATTACGAAGGGTTGGGAAGATTTCCTCTGGAAGGTAGGATTTTATTTGGGACTTAAAGGAAGCTAGGGAGGTTGGTAGTCAGAGTGAAGGGAGGACAGTGTCCCAGGTATGGAGGACAGTTAGAGAGAAGGCCAGAAGCCAAGACATAGGGAGACTTCTTTGTAGACAGTCTGGAGTCCAGTGTCACTGGATCTAAGCTTATGTGTTGAAGAGCAAGGTATAAGAAGACTGGAAAGGTAGGAGGGGGCTAGGTTATGAATAGTTTGGAATGCCAAACAGAGGAGTGTATATTTGGTCCTGGAAACAATGGGAAGCCACTGGACTTTACTGAGTATGTGTGGGGGCAGGGATAACATAATCATACCACTATTTTCAGAAAATTATTCTAATGGCTGAATGGAGGATGTATTAGAGTGGGGAAAGACTGGAGGTGAGCAGACCCGCCAGCAGGCTATTGCAACAATCCAGGCATGAGGTGATGAGGTCCTGCAGCAGAGTGGTAGAAGAGTCAGAGGAGAAGAGGGGACATATTTGAGAGATATTAAAAAGGTGAAATCAGCAGGCCTTGGCAACAGCTTGGATTTAGAGAGGAGAGATAGCAAGGAATCCAGAATGATTCCTATGTTTTAAGTCTAACAGACTGGGAGGATGGTAATAAGGAAAGTTAGAGAGGGGTAGGTTTTAGGGGGAAAATAATGAATCCTGTTTTGGACCTATTCAGTTTAAGATGTCTAGTGATGCCTTCAGACATTCAGTCAGAGATGTCTGAAAGGCAGTTGGAGATGCAAGACTGGAGGTCAGTAGAGAAATTGGTATAGGAAAGGTAGATTTGAGAATCATCAATAAATACATGGTGACTAAATCCTTGGGAGCTGATGACATCACCAAGTGAAGTATTACAGAGGAAAAGAGAAAAAGGCCCAGGACAGCAGCCTGAGGGACACCAGTGATTAGAGGGCACAACCTGGATGAGGATTCAGCAAAGGAGACAGAGAAGAAACACTCAAATAGGTAAGAGGGAAACTGGGAGCGAGTAGTGTCCTGAAGACCTAGAGAGAAGAGAGTACTAAGGAGGAAGGAGTGAACAATAGTGTCAAAAGCTTCAGAAAGGTCAGGGAGAATGAGGATTGAGAAAAGGCCATTGGATATGGCAATTAAGAGATCATTAGTAACTTTGTTTCGTTTAAATCAAGAACTTGGCAAAAATGATATGTCATGCTTATCAAATCTGCATATTTCACTCATATAGGAAGAACAAATAGTATATTGGATGATAGTCAAGAACTGAAAATATCTAAACAGGCATAAAATGGCACCGATGCTAATAAGAGGACATTTTATAGGGTAAGTGAAAAGGATTATAGTTAAAGTCCAAAAATCAACTTCATAAATATTAGATGTGAAAGACGTAGATGCAATTTCATTGGAGAGAAATTTGGCTCAAAATAGGAGTAAACAACATAATAGAGTTATAAAAGAAAAAGAAGGAAGGAAAGAAGGAAGGAAGGAAGGAAGGAAGGAAGGAAGGAAGGAAGGAAGGAAGGAAGGAAGGAAGGAAGGAAGGAAGGAAGGAAGGAAGGAAGGAAGGAAGGGAGGGAGGAAGGAAGGAGGGAAGGAGGGAGGAAGGAAGATGAGAAGGAAGGAAGGCGGGAGAAAGGATTCATTAAGGGCCCACCATGTGCTAGGCACTTTACAATCATGATTTCATTTGATCCTCATAACAGCTCTGGGAAGGAGGAGCTATTCTTATTACCATTTTACAGTTCAAGAAACTGAAGCAAACACGGTTTAAATGATTTGTCCAAGGTCACAATCTGATAAATTTAGTTCAAATAGATTTGAACTCAACTCTTCCTGACTCTGTAGACTTTGCCACCTAACTACCTCTGAGAAGGCATCTGAATGAAGTAAAATGAGGGAAAAGGGAGAAAAGGAAGATTGCCTCAAATAATCCCAATTTTTAATGAAATATGGAGCTTCTCAGATCATATAGTTAAGGGGAAGGGAGCTATATAAATTTGGTGAAGGATGCAAAAATTTGCAAAAGTTGTGATGGTAAATGTGATAGCTAATTGACTAGGGAAATGTAAAAGGATCGCCTTGCTGCTGTGAGAACCCAGCTGAGATTATGTACCCTAGACTTGTAGTGGATTCAACTTGGTTTGGGGATTTTCTCCAGTCTTGTTCAGCAGCACATAAGTAAGGAGCAAAGGCAGAGGATGGTAAGAGAGATCCAAGGCTAGAGTTCAGTGTGACAAGATCTTCTCTGCTAACAAGACAAGGTAATAAATAGAAGAGCAAAGTGGAAAGTTGAACTGACTCACCAAGGGATCAAGATGAGAAAGGGAAGAGAATGTAGCCAGTACAGAGACAGTGACCTGAGAGAGAAATGAGCCGTCAAAGGACTGTTGCAGATAAAGATAAACAAGGTTTAGAGTTGCAAGGCAGAGGTAGACATGGAATGACAACAGATTATGATCAGATAAAGCCTAATCAGGATTCATGAACATGGATGTGGAACATTTGTGGATGGCGACAAGATCAAGGGTATGACCATCTCTGTATGTAGCTAAAGTGGGGTAGAGGAATGGATCATGAATTGAGAGGTTAAGGTATATAAAGGAGTATCAATAGGTATATTAAAGGCCCCTAGTGTAAGGACAGGATTTGGGAAAGAGAAAGACTGCAAGCCAGAACCCAAACTCATTGAAGAAGGAATGTGTCATAGAGGTTGGTGTGTGATGGTTAGCAGAATCATGATTGAGTGATAAATATTTATTTAATGAATCTCAAAGGAGGAAAGGCTAATGAGTGATAGTGAAAGAGGTAGAGCCTGAAAGTGTCAATGGGAAGCAAGAATTATTCCTTGCCCTACCCCAAACCCCAAGTGAGTCAGGGTTATGAGTGAATGTGCAAACAGTGCAGGAGAGGGTAAGTAGGAAGCTGGAACAAGCCAGGTCTCAGTGATGACAGCAAAATGGAGAGAGTGAGAAAGTAAAAGATCTGAGATAAAAGCTAGTCTGTTACCTATGGAGCAGGCATTCCAGAGAGCACAATGGACAAGTTGGATAGCTTTAGACTGGGACATTGCAGGGGTTGATTGAGGGGAAAGAGAATGAGGGAGGTCAGTGGAGGATGAAGAAAAAAGTTTGAAGTCATTTTTCTGGAGTATTCACAATGTCCATTTTAACTACATTGTAGCTTTCCTGCTGGGCTCTTCTGAAAGAGCCTACAATGTACCTTTAAATCCATTGTGTCCTCACTTCCTGATACAGATAGCACTGCCAGTTGCTGCTAATCATTGGGACATGCTAGGATTCTGATTTTTTTTTAAGTCCAAATTCTCTAACCCTCCAAACTTTACAAACTTTACTCCCCTCAGGGGAGACAGGAGTGGGAGTAGGTAGAAGTTGAGGTCTAGGTACTCTTCTCCAGAACTACAAGTGATTCCTTTGTAGGGGCTTTGACTGCAGGTTTCCACTAAGTGGTTGGACCCTCAAATCAATGGAACCCAAACTGATCTGCCATTCTATAAACAACCCATATAGTGTCAACCAATCAGAACACATTTCTTGTGCATCATCCCTCCAGTTTATACAATGGCTTTCAAAGACAACTAAATTGATCAAACCTTTTTAGTACTTAGTCTAAAGCATATGATTAATTGATTCAATTTAGAAGTATTTTTACTTGATTAAGGTATCAGGGTGCAGTATCTTGACACTTACTTTAAGTGGAATGGGATAATTGATTCAATCAACTCCCACCCTTACACAAAGTAAAAATAAATATATACAAGTGTGTACATATACATGTGTGTACATGCATGTTTATATATACATATATACATTATAGATACACATATAAGCAGATATGTGTAAGTATCACAGTTGGGGAGGGAGACAGTATGTCAGAGTTTTTATGCCTTTCCTACCCCCTCCGACAAAAATTCTAATAGGAAGTCATTAACTTACCCCCAAGGTTTTCATCATTCCCACTTGAGCAGAAGGGTCCTACTTGTTGGTGAGAATAGGACCTAGAATGTTATTGCCCCCGATTTCTTCTTCTGCCTTTGGAAAAATGCAGCTATCATGAAGGATATCTGTAGTATCTGAATAATTAAATTCCTCGGTTATTTCTATATCATGCCTCCATATCAATACTGTACCAATGTTCCTAAATAGATACTGAAAAAAAAGGATAAAGAATTTACTATATGGCTATCATTCAAGCAATAAGTGTCCCTTATGCCCTTATTATGTGCCAGGCACTGTGCTAAGAACTGGTCATAAAAAGAAAAGTAATACAGTTCTGCTCTCAAGGAGCTCACAGTCTAATGGGGCATGGGGAGGGTGGGAACAACATTCAAGCAGAGGGAAGGCACAGGGACCTGGGAAAGGCTGTTTGCAAAAGGTAGGATTTTGGCTGAGACTTAAAGGAAACCAGGAGTTAGAGATGAGGAGGGGGAGAATTCCTAGCATCAGGGTTGCATATACATGCAATAAAGACAGTCCCTGCCTTCAAGGGCACAATACATAACATAAAGGAGGACTATAAGCGGGGTCATGTATTAATGGGATGGTATGTCTTGGAAATGGCTGGGAAATAAAATGGAGATCTGTTTCTGGACAACCTGTGATAAAAGTTTCACCAATTAGAATTCAGGGCCCTAGGGGCAGAATCCAAAAGCATGGTAGATTAAGAGATGAGGAGAATGTATGGCAGAGACATGGAACGAAACAATCTCCTAAAAATTAAAAATGAATAAGAGAGTGGGCAATGAAGAGACACATGGTATGTGTGAGCAGGCTGCAACACATATTCAGTGACGGACTTTGAAAAACAGGAGCAAAAGATGTCATTAAGGGAATACATGATAGAAAGAGAAAAGGAACTAAGCACATGGCAAGAGCTGAGGCAGCTAGGTGGTACAGGGAATAGAGCACTGGCCCTGGAGTCAGGAGGACCTGAGTTCAAATCCAGCCTCAGAAACATAACATTCACTGTCTGTGTGACCTTGGGCAAGTCACTGAACCCCAATTGCCCTGCCTTCCCCCCTCCAAAAAGACAAAATAAAGACCAAAGGGGTGACAAGTGGGCATCCCAAGTGCCCCACTGATAGTCATGTTATATCTGGAGAAAGCAGAAAAGGCCCCCAACATGCCAGGTGGACCAAATGTAATAAGCTTAGGTCATAGGTAAGAGTCACACAGGATGGGCAGGAATGGCTGGTTATAATCAGCACCACTAAAAGGAATTTCCAAATTATGAAATTTTTTTCAAATTAATTTATTTGTTTTTAGTTTTCAGCATTCATTTCCACAATATTTTGTTACAAATTTTGTCCCTGTCTTTCCTCTATGCCCCCCCCCAATATAGTGAGCCTACTGAATAACCCTTCCCCCAATCTATTCTCTCTTATAGCCTCCCTCATTCCCCCTCCCAACTTTCTAGTAGGGCAAGATGGATTTCTGTACCCTAGTGCCTGTATATCTTATTTTCCCAGTAGCATGTAAAAAAAAAATTTTAAGCATTTCTTTTTAAAACTTAGATTTCCAGATTCTTTCCCTTCTTCCCTCCTCACCTACCCCACTGGGAAGACAAGCAATTCCCCCCACTTATTTTATTTTCTACTTTGACCCTGTCACTTTTCAAACATATGTGCTTCTAACTACCCTCTCCCCCAATCTGCCCTCCCTTCTATTATGCCCCCTCCTGTAGGGGAAGATACCCAATTGAGTGTGTATGTTATTCCCTCTTTAAGCCAAATTCAATGAGAGTAAGGTTGACCCATTTCTGTTCACCTTCCTGCTCTTCCCCTCCATTGTAACAGTTTTCTCTTGCCTCTTTATATGATAATTTACCCTATTCTATCTCTCCCTTTCTCCTTCTCCCAATATATTCCTCTCTCACCTCTTAATTTTATTTTTTAGATATCATCCCTTCATATTCAATTCATCCTGTGCCCTCTGTCTATGTAAACATGTACACATATATACACGTACTCACATGTATGTTTATATATGCATATACCCTCATATACATGCATATATGTGTGTATACATATATATTCCCTTCAACTATCCTCATACTGAGAAAAGTCTTATGAGTTAAGATTATCATTTTTCCATGTAGGAATATAAATAGTTTAACTTTAATAAGTTCCTTATGATTTCTTTTTCCTATTTACCTTCTCATGTTTCTCCTGCTTCTTGTATTTGAAAGTCAAATTTTCTGTTGAGCTCTGGTTTTTCCATCAAGAATGCTTGAAAGGCCCCTATTCATTGATTGACCATATTTTCCCCTGAAGCATTATATTCAGTTTTTCTGGATAGGTGATTCTTGGTTCTAATCCTAGCTCCTTTGACCTCCAGAATATTATATTCCAAGTCCTTCAATCCCTTAGTGTAGAAGCTGCTAGATCTTGTGTTATACTAATAGTGTTTCCAAAATATTCAAATTGTTTCTTCCTGACTGTTTGTAATATTTTCTCCTTGATCTGGGAACTCTGGAATTTGGCTATAATATGCCTAGGAGTTTTCTTTGGGGGATCTTTTTCAAGAGGAGATTGGTGAATTCTTTCAATTTCTATTTTGCCCTCTGTTTCTATAATATCAGGGTAATTTTCCTTGAGAATTTCTTGAAGGATGATTTCTAGGCTCTTTTTTTTGATCATGGCTTCAGGTAGTCCAATAATTTTTAAATGATCTCTCCTGGATCTATTTTCCAGGTCAGTGGTTTTTCCAATGAGATATTTCACATTGCCTTCTATTTTTTTTCCATTTGTTTGTATCTGTTTTATAAATATATTGATTTCTCATAAATTTTTAGCTTCCATTTGCTCCAATCTAATTTTGAAGGAATAACTCTCTTCAGGGAGTTTTTGAAATTTCTTTTCCATCTGACCAATTTAGCTTTTTAAGGCATTCTTCTCCTCGTTGGATTTTTGGGCCTCTTTTGCCATTTCAGTTAGTCTATTATTTTAAGGTGTTATTTTCTTCAGTCATGCTGTTGACTTGCTTTTCATGATTTTCTTGCACCATTCTCATTTCTCTTCCCAATTTTTCCTCTACTTCTCTTACTTGATTTTCAAAATATTTCTTGAGCTCCTCCATGACCTGTGACCAATTCATATTTTTCTTGCATGCTTTTGATGCCGGAATTTAGACTTTGTTGTCTTCTTGTGGCTCCATGTTCTGATCCTTTTTGTCCCCAAAAAGGGATTCTATGGTCTGATTGCACTTCCTTTGTTTGCTCATCTTACTAGTCAGTCACTTGACTTTTGAACTCTTTGCCATGGTAGAACTCTGATTCCAGAGTGGAGAGAGATGTGTCCTAAACTGCTGGGATTTTCACAGTGCTATGAGAAGGGCACCCTCTCTACAGCCACCACAAGCTCTGGCACACTGGCATTCCTCACCCCAGGAGCACAACCCAATACTGTGATCCAGATCCAAGCAGGTCAAAGCCAGAGTGATTACCCTCTGCATGGTTCCTTGTTCCTCCTACAATCTGCAGGCCAAGAGAGGCAGCCAGGCAGCAGCAGCTGCAGTTGCCTTACCACCATGCATCTCTTGCCCCAGGGGCAGGGGCCAGACCATGCTCTTCTCTCACCAACTTCCAACAGAGTTCCCTACTGACCTTCTACTTTCTCTTTGGCATTTATGGATTGAGAGTCTGGAAACCACCATAGCTGCTGGTGATTCCCTCTCCTGAAGTCTGCTATTGCCAGTTTGTGCTACTGGTCAGGGTTGCCCCCAGTCTGGGTCCATGCAACTCACAGGGGACTGAGCTTGGCCCCAGCCTGGTGCAATAGAACCTTCCTGTCAGCCTGCCAGGCTGCCTTTGGCAGGAGATTTGTTTCTCTCTGTCACTTTGTGGGTTCTGTAGTTCTAAAATTTGTTTAGAGTCATTTTTTACAGGTATTGGAGGTGGTAAGAGTGGAAGCCCAAGCAAGTTCCTCCACCATCTTGGCCCAAATTATGAAATTTCAAGTTCATTTGAATTGAGCATGTCAACATTGTGGCATGCTTCTCAACTTACCTATTTTGTTTTTCTGTACTAGTGGTCTCATAAAAGCTCCTCAGTGGAGGTCTTGAATAAAGCCTAGGTGACCACTTGTTAGTTCTCTTACAGGAAGGATTCCTGTTTGGATATAGATTAGACTAGATGGCCATTGACATCCCTTTCAACTGTGAAATTCTATGACTTATCTGAAGTGCTTCCCAGTGTCAACATCACTTCTGTTTCTGCCTTTGTTCATTTCTGCCAAATTACTTCTCATCATGTTTTCCCTCTCTCATGCCTGTATTTCTTCATGTAAGTATATCTTCTGAATAATAAATCCTACTCCATAATTCCTATCTTTTAAACATCCTTGTGAATAAGCCATCCTCTTTCAGAGCCATATTCACCTAGTTTCAGTGATACCTATGGAACCAAACTGGCCCTTGCATTGGGATCTCTAGTACTCATGGTTACTTATACTTTGCACATTTTTACCAAGACATCTAAATCCTTGGGCTTCATAACTAGTTCTTTTTTCATATTCTTGTCTCCTTTGAACTTTGTAATTCCTTAACTCTTTTAAGTCAGTTGTTTTTAAAAAACAGAACATTTATTGAATTCATGCTATGCATAAGGCAAGGAGCAAAATGACAAAAATTTCAATGTCTTTTCACTCAAGGAGATTACATTCTACTGAATTGTTTCCTAGATCCTAGATACATCAACTGTTTTCAATTGAACATCCCATCAATAAAATAGTATTGTGCATTCCTTGTTAAGATATGTAAATGTGTTGCTGTTGAGTCTTTTTTCCATTGTACATGACTCTGCAACCTCATTTGGGGTTTTCTTAGCAAAAATACTGGAGTGGTTTTATATTTCCCTCTTCAAACCATTTTACAGTTGAGAAAACTGAGGCAAACAAGGTTAAGTGACTTGCCCCGGGTAACACAGCTAATAAGTGTATGAGGCCAGATTTGAACTCAACAAAAATAAGTCTTCCCTATTACAGGTCTGGCAATCTGTCCACTGTGCCACCTACTTATGCATATACATTTGCATAAGTAGATAGTAAAAAATCCAGGAAGGCCTGAATTCAAGTTATTCCACTAACTTGTGTGGTTCTGAGGGAGTCACTTAACCTCTTGATCACAAAATCTCTCCAATCTCTCCAGAGAAATTGCCAATTTGCATTGGGTACTCACTAAAAATTTAACAATTTCTCTCTCTCTCTCTCTCTCTCTCTCTCTCTCTCTGTGTCGTTAGAGGTCACTCGCCCCCCCCCGTGTTATCTCCATATCTGTCTCTCGCTCTCTCTCTCTCTCTCTCTCTCTCTCTCTCCTCTCCTCTCTTCTCCTCTCCCCTCTTCTCTCTCCAGTACAGACTTCCTCCTTTACATTCCTGGGCTATTGTTGGGAGCTTTTACAGCAGACAAACAGGGGGGAGGAGTAGGAAAATGTTGAGAGATAATGGTGGGTATGATCATTAGACACAAGGCCCATATGTGGATATCACTGGGTGGGTGGCATGTAACCTAACTTCACACCTTTGTGATTGGTTCATCACCCAGCCCTTGGGGTCAGATCACAGCCCCTCTCTTATGATGCCCCGAAAGGCCCCTGGCCCCCATGTTAAAGACTACTATCTTATAGTAATATATGTTATAATAGTATATAGTAGATTATAGTTTCTTGGTGGTATCTCCAAACTTCCACAGCCCAGGCAAGTAGCTTGTGCCGGTATTATTCATTACCCCAAGATTACTAGGATAGAATAGACAGTCAAGGAGAGATTCAAACTCCAGTGTCCTGACTAGAAGTCTGCTGCCTTTTGGCTGCATCAGACTGCAAGTCATGCCCCAAGGGTTCTCGGAAACCCTGTTTTTCAGACTTACTCAGTATGAGTTGCCTGATTCATGAACTCTTGGTGGTCTTGCTCTGGGTTTTTAACGTAGGGAAGTAGAGATACAATGAGCGTTTAATTAGCCAAAATTGGGAGGTGGGGACGGAGGGGAGATGGCGATCTGTACACATGAAGTCTAAAGGATAGGGACTCAGACTTGCTAGTGATCTCGTCTTACACTCCCCAACTCCAACCACACACACTGTGAGAAGGGTCTTGAGAGAAAAAGGAGAACCTTGCTTAGGAAGCACTTTTCCAATTAAAAGCGTCTGCATGCCACCACTCAGCCCCAGGCCCACCACCTCCCGCTCCTGTTGGCCATATGGCACTTTAATAGATGCTGGCTGAGGGAGACCTTTGAATTGTAACAGATGGAAGGATGGGAGCAGAACACAAGGGGAGGGAGGGGGCAAGAGGCAAGGGAAAGATGGGAGAGGCTGTGGGGGGAGGTGGAGGACACAATTCTGAACTCTTATAGCAGCTGCCAGTTGAAAAATATGCTGGCATCTCAGCTCCTTCCTCGCACCCTGGGTCATCTATTCAGTCCTGCCAGCAAACAGAGCAGACAACAGAGACTGTTAGTATGACAGAATCCTAGAATCTGAGAACAATAGAATATTATAATCCTAGAACTTGTGGATCATACATTAATAGAATCCTAGAATATTGGGCTTTACAAATAACAGAACCAGAGAATGTTAGAATCGTAGAATCTTAGAATAACACCACTATAGGATTCTGGAGTCTTAGAAGCCCAGGTCTGAGTGTCTCAGAATGGAAAGGGACCTCAGAGATGATTTAGACTAACCTCTTCCTCCCCTACCTCCCCTCACCCCACCATATACAACTCTCTTCTATAACATCACCAACAAATTCAGCCTCTGCTTAAATTCCTCTAGGAAGTTATGGGTCACTACTTATCAAGACAGACAGACCACACTGTTGTTGGATTGCTGTGATTGTTAGAAAAAAACTTATTCTATTGAGTTAAAATTTGCCTCCTTGAATTGTACTTCTTCCATGGACTCTGGGGCCACACAGAACAATTCTACACACAATGACAAGCTGTCAGATATTTGCAGAAGAGCACATTTCTCTTGGATATCAGGAAAAACTTTTCAACAAGCAGAAATAACACCAGTTGTCCTAACTTTTTCTTGCCACTGGACTCTAATGACTCTGGAAGAGAGAGTGAGGCTGACATTTTCGCTCAACTCTGTCTCACTTAAATCCAATTCATGCACAAGTCAAACCATTATCCCATGATATCGTTGGTCCACTTCAAAAATGAAGGATGAACAACAGTGAAAAGTTGAATGGACTGCTTCAAAAGCCAATGGGTTCTCCCTTCACTGAAAAACCTTCATATGAAGGCTAGATGACCACACGTCAGGAGTGTTGTAGAGAAGACTTTTGTCCCACTAGGGACCAGATAAGAGCACCTCTCTATGGTCCCTTCCAACACTGAAATTCTGTGATACTTGAAGGAAATGATCCCTACTCTTCTCACTCCAAGTCATCTCCATAAATTCAACCTCCACCTTTGAGGGGAACTGAAGGAATTCCACCCCTGGGATTCTAGGCTGTGATGGATAAGCATTCACCTGACCTTGTCAAGACCCAGTCTCACCATGCAACTGCCTAAGCACCTCCATGTTGTGGGTATCCTTTCTACTCCTTACCCCTCATATTCCAACATCAGCTCTGACAAGGAAAGTTAAATCAACAAAGCCATTCCTGGAAAGGCCATGATTCAGTTGATCTATAACTCGAATCCCCGCTCATTTGGCCTTTCCTCTCCAAAACCTCTCCTGTATGTATTGTCTACCCTATTAGAATGTAAGCTCCTTGAGGCTATGAACTGTCTTGCTTGCTTTTAGTTGTGTCACCAGCTGTAAGGGTTATGGGATTTAAAGATCTTCCGTGCCCCATTGGACTTGCTGACGTAGCAGGAAGGGGCGGAGCAAGAGGAAGCGGAAGCCAAGCTAGAGTTCCTGTGGTGGCTGGCGGTGGCAGCGACGGCAGTGGCAGCAGCAGAGGCAGCGGCAGCGCGAAGCCCTTTTTGAGTCAGCCAGAATTTCTGCTAAGGACTCCTGCTGAGGACTGCCAGGGGCCGGAGCTGCTGGGAGTGCGCTTCCCGGACACTGGGTGGTTGCTGTGAGTGGGGAGAGGAAGACCTTTGCCTGAGGTAGCCTGTTCTGTTTTAAAGGCTTGAGAATGTGGGTGCTTTCTACTTTATCTACCTGTGCCAATTTCATAACTACTCTGATGGCTTTCACTTTCTGGTTTGGGGACTCAGTCTTTTGGTATTTTAATAAATTTTCTAGTTTATTCCCCCATATGGCAAGCATGATGCATTTTGTGATGGATAATTATATCAGCATATTTGTAATTTCCATAGGCATTGTGAATATGGCATTGCTGATACACCAGCACTTAGGATAGTACCTGATACATTAATGAGCATTAAATGTTTTTTTTTTATTATTATTCATTCTTTAATCCAAGCTAAATGGGGATAGTTCAGGATACTACTGTGATGTCTCACCTCAGGGGCTCCTTCCTGTATCCTACCTGTTCCACCTCAGTCTAATGTTATCTCACTATAATTCTTCAGGCTTATCTTCTCTCCCTAGTAACTGCCCAGCCTAGGGCTTTTCTGTCCCTCCTCCTCTCTTCCAAACTCACTTATCTCCAATACCACCTCTATCAATCCTTGTTCTAAATTCACCAATCTGGGAGAGGAATAATAAGTAATGATGTTAAAAAAAACAATGTACATTGATAGAATATTTGGAGTTTTGTGAAGCATTTTACATGTATTATCTCACTTCAGCATCATAATAGCCCTGGGAAGCAGGTACTTTCTACAGGTATTATTATTGCTATGTTACAGATGACTATATTAAGAGCAAGAAAAGTTCAGTGGTTTACCTATGGTCACACAGATACTAAGTGTTGGAGATGGGATTTGAACCTAGGTCTTTCCAATTGCAAGTCTAGTATTGTTCTAGGTCAAATTGCTTAAGATTCCATCTCTCCTAAATAATAGATCCTGATATTCTTCATGCCTCATCATATAAAGATGTCTGTCCTTTGTATCCAAGCTTAAACAGAAGAAGAATGTAGGGAAACAAGGAAGAGATGTTAGCACCACTCTCACTATGAGACATATGTCAAGGATGAATTCTGCTAAGAGCAGAGTAACAATGTGTGCCTGCTCATGGCTTCCTATTCAAGTACCCATGTCTTTTTTTCCTTTCTCTCTTCTACACATTCACACAGAAGAGTGTACTTCCTAGTATTTATTCATGATGGAAACTGATGCCTTATGTTGATGTGAAGATCCCAGGACCTGGAATTGAGAACATTTAGTCTGAAGAAAAGAATTGGGAAACACAATAGCTACCTTCAAGTACTTGAAAGGCTGTCATATGGAAGATAATAATGATAGTAGCTAAAGCTTATATTGTTCTTTATTATCTCTATTTTACAGCTGAGGAAACTGAGGCAAATAGAGGTTAAATGACTTTACCAGTATCACAAAGCTAGTAAGAGTCTGTGGCCAGATTTGAACTCAGGTCTTCCTAACTCCAGGCCCAGAGTTCTCTCCATTGTGCCACCTAACTTCCCTTCTTTGGAGGTCTTCAAGAAAAGATTAGATGACTGATTGTTAGATGTATTCTTTTTTATTGTTGTTTCAATTGTGCCCAACTCTTTGTGACCCTATTTGGGGTTTTCTTGGCAAAAACACGAGAGTGGTTTGCTATTTCCTTTTCCAGTTCATTTTATGGATGAGGAAACTAAGGCAAACAGGATTAAATGACTTGCCCAAAGTCACACAGCTAGTCGATGTCTAAAGCCAGATTTAAACTCAGGTCTTCATGATTCCAGGCCCAGTACTCTATTTACTGTGCCATCTAGCTGCCCAGATGTGTTTTAATAGGAATTCTTTCCAGCTATAGGTTGGACTAGATGGTCACTGAGAACACTTCTATCTGGAATACTTTGAATCTGTTATTCTTGAAATCTGTGCCAATAGAGGATAAGTGTAATATAATACCAAGCAAGGCAACTTCCCAGGTTCAAAATACCAGCATAGGTGCTCTCTATTTTATTTCAGTAACAAACCCAGAACAGAGAAGATCAAAACATGACATCATTCAAAATACAGCATTTACTAAGTGTGATTAAATCATCTCCAAGGCCTACCCCACCCCAGGACTTTCCAATCATTCAATCAATTACAAAGTCTCTGTTCCAAATACTTCTCCACCCCTAGGCTATACCTTAATTAAGTCCACCACAAAGCCCCTCTTCTCAAATGGAGATTAGTTTCCAAACATAAGTAAAATACATTCATTTGCTCAACCATAGAACACAAAAAGGTCAAAAGTTCCCCACCCCTGGATCACAACTGAATCTACCCCAGAGTTACATCAAGTTTAAACACAGCACTTAATACCCAAATGGAGGTCTTTTCTTCATCTTGACACGAGGCAAGTTCTCAGCAATCTTAGTTCCTGGAGAGACAAGGCTTAGCAAGGCCATAAGATACATTGCCAGTCCCTTCATGAATTTATCCTCTGTCTGTAGAACAGTCCTAGAACCCCTGAACACATTAGCAAAGCCCTCTCCCAGGATTTCTGTAAACATACAACAAGAAAATCCTTCTTCAGGGCTTCTGAACCAACAGAAAGGCTCCCAGACCCCTGCAACAACAGCACTGTCCTTCACCAGTGGACAGTATTCATTCTGTCTGCCGGACAGTCTCCAGACCCCTGCAACAACAGTACTGTCCCTCACCAGTGGACAGTATTCACTCTCAGTACTGTCCCTCACCAGTGGACAGTATTCACTCTCTGTCTGCAGGACAGTCTCAGGCCTTCTTAACCAAATGCCAGGTTCCAGGACTTCTTCAACAGGACAGTCTTTCACCAGTGGACAAATCTGGCAAAATAACATCAAAACAGACAGACAAAGTACCAGCAAAACAGCCATGTCTCCTCAGTCCTTGGCAGCTCAGGGGGCAGGTCTCAAAAGTCCAGGGCAATTCAAAGCGGCCACCAGCAATCTCTTAGTCTCTCTCTCTCCACGAGGTGCTGCTTCCAAAAAGAACTTCCGCCTCTCTCTTGTCTCTCCAAATCTACATCACCAGCTCCTCCCACTTCAGGACTTTCTTTTCACATCAACAAGCCCATCCCACAGGTGGGATTAACAAACTCTGGGTTTTAATACAATCAATTTGAAAACCAAGCCAATACAGGCGAATCTTTAATTGCCATTACTATCACAATAAGTTATAGATATCTCTACAAAACTGAAGATAATCAGGTATGGTGGGCCTGGTGATGAGTTGGTATTTACTATCCATGGAGAGCTGTAGCAGTATCAGATTGGCCACAGACTGATGGAATTTTTGGCCATGACAACTTCTAAAGATGACCCATTTAGATATGGAAGGGTTGCTGGAAGCTATACTAAGTATTGATGAAATCATGGGTCTGTGAAATATTGAAGCATCCATCAGGAGAAGAAAATACAGATTTCAGCTGGGGTTGTGAATGCATCACACCAGCCCCACAGTTGCAGGGCTCTAGGGCTGAAAAGAGCTGAGGAACACTACTCTGAAAATCAATGAAGGTGATGGAGAAAGCTGAAGGCAAGAGAATGAAAGGGGTTGGGGTGAGAGGTCAGAGATGCACTAGTATGAATGTGAAAAAAAAGATTGGGCAAAGGGAGCTCTGCTTGTGGAAAGTTCTTACCTGCCTTTACTCTTTCCAACTGCCTAGTGGAACTATGAAAGCATAAATCCCATGGAAGGCAAACCCCTTAGCCTTGTCCAGTATTAAAAGGACAGAGACCCAATTTAATGTACACAGCCAAAAGCAAACCTGAAAATAGGAAGCAGAGACGTGATTGCTTTGGATTGAGGTCAATGTTAGTTTTATACCCACTGTGTCATCTTCAGGAAAGACCAGCAGAGCGTTCCAATTACCTGCAGATATCACCAGGGAGCTAATCCCCTGATAGAAGGTTCTGTGAGTGAAAAGTCCTAGCCAGGATCAACAGGGCCTGAATTGCCAAGACTTGCCTAATTTAACAGAATTATAAAAAAGCAAATTTGTCATTTTTAAAGAAACATAGTCCACTAGAAATCACAAAAAGCGGACAGTTGTTAAGAGTATTTAAAGTCCTGAGATAACATGGAAGCTAGGCACCCTTTAAACAGCCTTCTATTGTCCTTTTTTCCATTGCAATCAGAGATTTATGGGTGTGTGGAATCATACCACCACCACCAAATGGTGCCTTAAGAAGAGAACATCATTCTTCATTTTCACAAAAGGCAAGTAGCAAGTGGTTTTACATTGATGGGCTGATAAAGGACCTAGATGAGTCCTGGGCTGGCAAAGTACATCTCGGGTTATTGTTATCAACCTCCTTTGATTCACTGTTACTGTTCTGGTTAAGACTCACTCAATATCTCCTAAGGGACCTTGAACAAAGCATCTCATATGAGGTAAAGAGAAGGAATTTTCCTAAGTGGGCTAGGAGACCAATCCCTGAGATTTAATTTAATGACAGAGACCCATTACAGAAGAAAACATTCATACTACTCATCAAGGGAAGAACTGAGAACCTGAGGAATGTATGCAGGCAGTATGCATGCCAGGTCAGGCCTAGGACTTGAGTGACTGCTAAATATCCAGGGTCCCAAGTATTAGAAAAGACCAACCATTGGTTATAATATCTCCTTCCTAGGTATTTACATGTTGACTCTCCCATAAGAATGTACTCGACTTGCTGATAGGGACTGGTTTTGGTTACTATTTTGTTTTTCTTTGTAACCCTAAAGTTTACTTAGCACAATCCCTAGTATACAGTAAATTCTTAATAGATGCTTTTTGACTGATTAATTGACATATGAATTATAATTAAATATTTAAAGAATATATCCTAGAAGGGAACAGTAGCGTTGTGGCCTGAGGATTTAATTTGGAATTCAGTATACTTACTTAAGTTTGGATCCTGGTTTTAATACTAGCTGTGTACCCTTGAACAAGTCCCTTTATTTGTTCATTAGTTAAATCAGAGATAATAATGGTGTTAATATACTGTATTTTGGTTTGTAAAGCCCTTTGCATATGCTAACTAGTTGACCCTCACAACCACCCTATGAGGCAGATTACTATTATCCTCTTTTTACAGATGAGGAAACTGAGGTTGAGAGAGGTTAAATAATATTCCAGGGTCACATAGCTAGAAAGGTCTGAAGCAGGATTCAAACTGGTATTTTCCTGACTCCCTAGTCCTGTTCTATCTACTGAATGACCCAGGGGCCTGAGGCTAACATAATTTATAATACTTTTACTGCCTACTCTTGAATCTCCCTTTCCTTATCTATAAGATGAGGGAAATGGCTTTATATTACCTACTTGGCAGGGTTTTTGTAAGGAAAGCATTTTGTAAACCTTAAAAGACAATTGACATAGGAGATAATATTATTATTCAAATAAATGTTTTCTGTGTCTTCTCTTGGAGATGTTATTTTGAATTAAATGACTAATATGCATAAAGTACCATGGCCGGCCTATTTTTTAGTAGGAATTGTTTCATTCTTTATATTTGCATCCTTAGGCATAACATAGTGCCTGGAATAGAGCAGTTGCTTAATAGGGCAACTTGGGTGGTGAAGTAGATAGGGCACTGGGCTTGGGATCAGGATGACTCATCAATTGACCCTGGACAAGTCACTTAACCCTGTTTGCTTCAGTTTCCTCATCTGTAAAATGACTTGGAGAAGAAAATATCCAGTATCTTGGCCAAGAAAACCCTAAATGGGGTCATGAGGAGTCATATACAACTGAAACAAATGAACAACAAAAGTTGCTTAATTATTACTTGCTGCTTGATTGACTAATTGATGTAACATTGGCCTTATACTCTAAAATACTAGAGGGGGAAAGACTTGGACAAATAACAATTATGAAACTAAGGGTAAGGTTAGTTGAAAAAAAAGTCATAAAGAGGTGCCTTGTCTATAGTGTCTAAGAAAAGAAAGAAGGGATTTTAATAGATAAATAGGGCAAGGAGATAGTCACAAAGACACAATTTCAGAATTGGAAGCTATCATGGCAGTCATCTAATCCAACCCAGATCCAAGAAAGAATCCCCACTACAATCTACTTTACAAGTGGTCATCCAGGCTTTACTTGGAGAAGAATTTGGAAGAGGAAGGAAAGAAGGAAGGAAGGAAGGAAAGAAGGAAGGAAGGAAGGAAAGAAGGAAGGAAGGAAGGAAGGAAGGAAGGAAGGAAGGAAGGAAGGGAGGGAGAGAGGGAGGAAGGGAGGAAGGAAAGATATTAACTTACTTCAAAGGGTTATTGTGGGAAAACCTTAAAGGACTATAGAAAAAGAGTAGACTGGTGGGCAGTGAGGATCACTTGACATGAAGCAGGAGACCTGGATTCAAGAATGAGTTCTGATAATTATCTAAGACTTTAGGTAAGTCAACTTAACCTCTCTGAGAGTCAATCTCTTCCTCTATAGAATGAGCCTGATATCTTTGGGCTACACAGGGAACTGCTGTGAGGCAATTAGATAGAATGTAGAATACTGAACCTGGAGTGAGAAAGACCTGAATTGTGTGACCCTGGGCAAGTCACTTAACTTCTGTCTGCCTCAGTTTCCTTATCTGTAAAACTAGGATGATAATAATAGCATCTACTTTCCAGGATTATTATGAGAATCAAATGAGATAATATTTGCAAAAATTGCTTAGCAAGGTGCCTGACACATAGTAGCGCTATCTAAATATTTTTTCCCTTCCTTTTTCTTTGCTATGACAATTAAACGAGATACTGTATTTGAAATTGTTATACAAACCTTAAGGTGCTATAAAAATGTTAGCTATTATTATATCTATAAACTTATAGAAATACAATCTAATATTTTTATTATTATTATTTATGCATATCTTTACATATCAAAGAGGTGGATTATGGGAAAAGTAGGTAGGCCAGTCACATAACCAGAATGAAGAACAACAAAATCCCCATTCTTTCCTGGTAACCATCAAACGTGAAGAGAATCAGGAAAGGTCCTCAGCACCGAAGATGGACTACCATGGAGGATGGAGCAAGGGAGACATCACCACTGCCTAGTGGAGGAAAGGTAGCTTAGGAAGGAGTAAGACCTGGGTTCAAGTGCTGCTTCCACAACCAAGGTGCTTTTAATTGAGAATGATGTCCTCGAGCAATTGTAAGAGACTAAGTTAGTAACAACTTACAGAATTGCATTGACAGAGTGAAGGGCATTTCACTGCTCCATACACAGCCCTATGAACAAGAGTAGCACAAGATGGGGGCAGCTAGGTGGCACAGTGAATAGAGCACTGGCCCCAGAGTCAGGAGGACCTGAGTTCAAATCCGGCCTCAGACACTTCACACAAAAACTAGCCATGTGACCTTGGGCAAGTCACTTAACCCTAATTGCCCTGCCTTCCCTCCTCCAAAAAGCAAAAAAAAAAAAAGAGAGAGAGAGAGAGTAGCACAAGATGAGAGGGCATGAGAGGGTTGTTACCTGAACTACAAGGGGAACACCCACACCAAAAAGACCACAGATCTGTCTCCATCAAAGTACTGAAACATTATTGCTATTGCTATTTTTGTTCATATTATTATTATTATTCTATATTCAGTTTTTCCTGTTAGACTTTGAAATTCTGAAGGATAAAGTCTGGCTCCCCTGCCTCCCAAATTCTGCTTTTCTTCACACCTCACTGTGCTCCCATTCACCTCCTCCCACCAGCAAGCCTTCAGTCTGTGTCTGGGGGGGCTGCTTAAAAGACAATGATACCAAAGCTTAGCTGGAGGGGGACAGGTTCCCACAGGCACCTGGGCCATATGTTGCTCTTCATGGGATTATTTGCATTTAAAAAGAATCCAGTCCCCTCCTGCCTTCAGATCACATTTGAATGAGAGGCATCTGAAAACATAAGTTTGAAAAGCCCACATCTGGGGTAGGGGCAGCAAGGCCATAGTGGAAAGCAGCTCACAGACCTAGAATTTCTCTTGTGGTTAATTACAGACTGAAGTTGTAAAAGTTTTAAGGCTCATAGTGTCCTCCATTCAGAAAACTTTTTGAAAATTGATGCCTTTTGTTTTGTACTCCACAGTCAGATCGAAATTTCCACAATCCAGTCCTCTTTACTCAGTTTTATAAGGGACAGAAGAACCCTGCTGGTCTTGAAGTCAGACAATATAAAGTCAAACCAGTTCAGGTATTTCCTAATCATTTCTTGAACAGGTTTCTGACTGAAATGGTTTGAATTTGTTTTGTACCATTTAAGCTAACATGAATAAATTTCAACCAGTTTGTTTTGCCCAGTTTGAATTAGTTTAAGCATGTTTGGACCAGTCTGAACTAATTTAAACCTGTTTTGATACATTTAACTGGTTTTAGACAATTTGAACTGGTTGTGGCTTGTTTCAACTGTCTTAAACCTGTTTTGACTAGTTTGAACTGTTTTTGACAAGTTTAACAGGTTTGAATCATTTTAGACTGGTTTGAAATGGTTTGAACTGACTTCAACAAATTTGAACTGGTTTGAATAAGTTTAAATTGGTTTGAACTGCTTTGGACTAGTTTTAATGAATTTGACTTGGTTTGAGCTGGCTGGACTGGTTTTCTAGAGGGCACTTTAGATAGCTGGGCCTGGAGTCAGACAGCCTGGGGGCAAATTTTACCTTAGCTATTTTCCTACCGTATTTCCCCGATAATAAGACGCTGTCTTATTAATTTTTTTGGACAGAAAAACACCAGAGGGCTTATTTTCAGGGGAGGGCTTATTTTAATGAACATTGACAGCAATTTTAATAAACAGGTAAATGTGAACAAAAAAATGTACCTTTATTCAATAAGCAAATCACTGGGGAAGAACAGGATGACGCGCTCACTGCTGCAGCTCTGATTGGATGCAGCTCGGAGCGCGGCGTGCGTTTCACGGGGGGGGGCGGTGCATACAGAGGGTACTGTAATGTAGCGTGTAGCGCAGGGGATCACCTTCACTACAGTAGCAATCTCAATAGGGCTTATTTTTGGGGGAGGGCTTATTTTAGAGGAATCTTACACAGTAAGGGGAGGGCTTATTTTCGGGATAGGTCTTATTATCGGGGAAACACGGTAGCCGTGTGATCCTAGGCAAATCTAACTCTTTCTGCCTCAGTCTGCTCAACTGTAAAATAAGGATAAAGATAGCACCTACCTCCCAGGGCTATTGTAAGAATCAAATTAGATAATGTTTGTAAAGAGTTTTGCATAGTGCCTAGCACACGGTAGGTACTTATTTTTTTTCCTTCCTTGCCATCTTCTCCCCTCCCCTTCTTTAGCAGATATTCTTCCTGCCATGGTCAGGTGTCTGTGCACCATGCAGTAAAAGCCACCCTTCCAATTAATGATTACTTTAAAAAAAACTTGAGAAGATGGTGCTGAGCTGTGGTCACTTAATATAGTGCAAACTAGATCTCCCAGGAGGAATTTTATCAGCTGAAGAAAGAATATGTACAGAGTATATGAGCAACAAATATTGGCTGACCAGCTGATTAATTGACTGAGTTACTAGTTGCTTGTCTGACTGACTGAAAAATTCATTGACTGACTATCTGATCATCTGACTGACTGATACCCTTGTGGCCCAACTGACTGGCTGATTTGCTCCTTCCCTAGAACAGATTAGAGATGGGACTGTTATATAGGCAAAATCCTGGGTGGGTTTCTGCAGTGAAAAGAGGAGAATTCAACCAGGCTTGGGACCAAGCTTCATACCATGGGTATGAGGGATGGAAGTCCTAAGGGGTATAAGAGATAGGCAGAGATTCAGGTCCACAGATAATCAAGATAGATGTTTTTCCATCCATCGAGCCCTGTCCTTCCCATCTTTCCTCTCTTTCCCTCTGTTGTCCTCCAGAGTTAACTCTCAATTCCTGACTTCCATGAAGTTACTTGGGAATTTTTTTCATGCCTCCAGTCATGGAAGATTCTTGGACCCCAACATATAAATGTATCTGATCCTTGAATTATGAACTCTGAGCTTCATGAAGGAAGGAGATGCAGCTAGGCAGTGATAGCCATGATTCTCTCTGGTAGAGGAATCACTATATTCTACATTTTAAAAGTCCTCTTTGTCCTTAGCTGAATGATGAGAGGACCAGTGTGGGGGAAAGTATAAGGAAATAAATTTGAGTTAATTACAAGAAAGGACTTCCTACCAATGAGAGAAGTCCCATGAATGAATAAGCTGCCTCAACAGGTAGCAAGCCCCCTATCACCAGAAATGCTCAAGGAGAGGCTAGATATGTACATCCATCAGAGATGCTGTTAACAAGTAGGTAATGGGACCAAATAAAATTCAAATTCCTTCATTTATTCAAATTTATTCCACTAGTTTTATATGGACCTAACTATACAGTCATAGAGTTCACATCTCATCATCTCAGCATTGAATCATAGAATTTGGGAGTTGGGAGAGATCCCAGCATACATCTGATCCAACCTATACCCATAAGGAACTCCTACTATAATGTACCTGAAAAGTGGTCATCCAGCTTTTGGTAGCCACCCACCAGAGCCTTCTACCTCTACTGAAAAACCTCTAAAGAAGAAAAACACTCTGCTTCTCAGGTCAGTCCACTTTTGGACGTGATTAACCATAAAAAAGTATTTCCTGACATCAAGCCTCAAATTACCTCTTTTTTACTTCTACCCCATTGCTCCTGGTTCTTGATGACATTTTTTAGAGGTCATTAATGTTTCTTCCACATAACAGTCTTTCAAATACTTGAAGACAACCGTCATGTACCCCATATGTCATCTCTTCTCTAAGCCAAACATCTCCATTTCCTTCTACACCATCAGTGAGTGAGACAATTAGCATTTACAAAGTGTTTAGTATTTGCTAGGCACTGTGCTAAGTTCTAGGCATACAAGAAAGGCAAAAGACCAGTCCCTGCTCTCAAAAAAATCACAGTCTAATGGGAGAGACAACGTGCAAACAACTATGTTCAAACAAGTTAGATAAATTAAGGGTATTTTCAGAGGGAAGGCACAAAACTAAGGACTGGGGAAGGCTTCTTACAGAAGAATATTAACTGGGACATGAAGGAAGGTAGGCAAACTAGGAGGTGAAAATGAAAAAGGAAGAGACCTCCAGGCATGAGGGACAGTCAGTTAAAATGTCCAGAATCCAGAGGTGGCATGACATGTGGAACACCCAAATAACAGATTCAAGGGTTTTCACCACCCTAGTCATCTCCCTCTGGACACTCTAGATTATCAAAGGCCTAAAATAGTGTCACCTCGAACTAAACACAATATTCTCGATGAAGTCTGACAAGAGTAGAGTAGAGTAGAGTAGGAGCATTGCCTCCTTCTTTCTGCAAGTTACACCTCCCTTAATGAGACCCAAAATTGCATTGACCATTCTGGCTGCTAAATCACATTGCCAGCTCCATTCACACTTGCAGTCCATTAAAACCCCCAGATCTTTTTCAGACAAACTGCTATCTAACCTACTTGGTAAATTGATTTTTGTTATCCAAGCATAAGTCTTTACAATTGAATTATTTCTTATTACACTCATTCCATTTATCTAGCCTGGCAAGATCTTTCCAGAGCCTGACTCCCATTGAGGGTGCCATCCCTCCTGTCTTTGTTTCATAAGCAAATGTGATTAATTTAACCTATTATTTTATTCAAATCACTGATAAAATTTTTAACTATCACAGGGCCAAGCACCAGATGTGACCTGTTCCACACCATGTCTTTTCCACTCAGACCACTACCATTTTCCACCTCTCTTCCTCTTGTACCTTGGACTCCACCTTGGGATCCTTCAGCTCTAAGAGATGAGTTCTTGCCTGATCCATTGCCCTTCCCACTCTGTGCCAAGGCTTCTTCACTCAGACCATCCTCCATCCTTCCTTCTAGCTCCTCTTTCTGTGTTGTCTTCCCTATGCTTGGTCATATTTGTATCTCTTATCACTTTATACCTAGTACAAAGAAAGTGGTTAATAAATGTTTTGACTGTCAGTCTGGCTATCTGTCTGGCTATGTAACAATCCACTCATCTACCCATGCACTCATCCATCTGTGAATCCATCTATCCATCCACCTATCTATCCATCCATCTTCTGAGAAATTGCCAAAGTCCACTATTTTGCTTTTAAATGCCTTAACAATGTGATTCCAGCCCACCTTTCCAGGCTTATTACATATTACTTTTCTTCATTTGCTCTGCATTTCAACCACAATGGCCTGATTGTTACGCTCTGTTCCACCTCTCAGGCATTTACAAGGTTGTTCCCCATGCTTGGAAGGCTTTCCCTCTTCCCCTCTGCCTCTTAGAATTCCTGACTTCCTTCAAAGCTCATCTCAAGCACTGTCTCCCAAAGAAAGCCTCTCTCGTCTCACCCGGTTGCTTGTGCCCTCCCCAAGGAAATTTACTTTACATATATTTTGTACTTGAAAAGCAAGTTGGTATAGTGGCTGGTGTGCCGGGCTTGGAGTCAGGAAGATCTGGGTTGGAAGGTTTCCTCTAACTTTAGCTATGTGACACTGAGCAATTCACTATTCTTTCAGCAGTTTCCTTGGTTTCTTTGCTTTCATATCTCTATCTGCACAATGGGCATCGTAATATTTTCGGTGTTTACCCTACCGGATTGTTGTAAGGATCAGAGGAAAGAATATATGTATGGCACTTGGCAAATCTTAAAGTGCTTTGAAAGTGGTAGCAATTTTTTATTGTTCTCTTGTTTCAGTTGTATCTGATTCTTCATGGCCCCATTTGGGGCTTTCTTGACAAAGATACTGGAGTGGTTTTGCCATTTCCTTCTCCAGTTCATTTTACAAATGAGGAAACTGACACAAACAGGGTGGAGTGACTTGCCCAGGGTCACACAGCTAATAAATGTCAGAGGTCAGATGCGAACTCATGAAGATGAGTCCTCCTGACTGCAGGTCTATCCATTGCACCACCTAGCTGACCATAGCAATTTTTATTACTATTTGATTTTTCTTTATGTGTACATCTTATTTTCTCCCAATTGAAAATAAACTCCTTCAATTACAGATACATCATATCTGTGATGACTAACTCTGATAGACTGGGCTCCTCTCAGCAATGCCAGGTTATAAGACGACTCCAAAAGACTCCTGGTGGAAAGGAATATCCACTTCCAGAGAAAGAACTACAGAGTTTGAATGCAGATTGAAGCAAATTACTTGCTCTCTCTCTTTTGTGTCTTGTTTTGTTTCATCCTTTCTTTCTCGATGTTCACTCCACTGGTTACAATTCTTCTTCACAACTTGACTAATGTTTAATGTGAAGGTATTTGTAGAACCTCTGTTGAATTCCGTGCCACCATGGGGCAGGGGGAGGGGTAGAAAATTTGTAACTCAAGGGATTGTGTAACTGAAGGTTGTAAACTAAAAGTAAATAAATAGTTTTTTTTAAGTAAGCTCCTGGAGGACAGGGATTGTTTTGTGTCTGACTTCAAATCCCTAGCACCTAGCACAATTCCTAGCACAGTAAAGATTTAATAAATTACTGTTGAGCATAATTGAATGAATACTATGCTGAAATGGAGGGATATTATATTCATAGTATATCCTTGATTCACCATTCTAGTAACCCCGTCAAAAGTCAATGATCAAGATGAAGAAACTTAGGCCTAGAACGGGGCAGGGTCTTGCCCAGGAACCCACAATGACTAGGTTGCTACGGCCAGAGCTCAGACTCAAGCTTATGTCTCCTGGCTCCCAGCCCAGGATTCTTTCTATCCAGCCACACCGACCTCTCTCAGCCTCAAGAGGGCCTGGGAATTCCAGGCTCCTGTCTGACGGCTGAATGTGTGCCCACCCTTCTCTTCCTTCCTCTCCCTGACCTCAGGGAACATTCTGAGTGGCTTATTAGAAATTAATATTTAATTCCCTTCTGTGGATTTAATTTAATTATTCAATTTATTATTGCAATTACTGGACAGCACTCGGAAGCCAAATTGCCTGCCAGAAGTAGAAGAGGGTGGGTGGGAGAGAAGGGGAGAGTCGGGAAGATAACAGCTTTGGCCTGACTTCCAACTTCTCCCGGAAGACCTATCCCCTAGAGGATCCCACCTCTTGGATAACTTACCAAAATCATCGGCTCCCAACTCATTGTTCCCCTTGGAAAGTTCCTCCTGCTATATATCCAGTGTCTCTTCCTGCAGTGATTCTACCTACCTACCTACCATCCTGCATCCCTGACATTGTCAGTAATGATATCTTGTCTTTCCATGACACTGTCTTCCTGGATGGCACCACTACCTTCCCACCCTGCCACAGAACCAGAAAACCATCCCTCATTCTCCTCTATCCCTGATATTCAGTTCATTACCACTCCCCATCAATAGGTCTAGTATCCACTGCCACCCCTCTGTTCCAAGCCATCTACTTGGCCACTGCCATCTCTCTCTTCATCGTTCGAACATTTATCAGATATCAATCTTGTTTGTAAATAGATGTTTTTATGCTGCCCCCCCCATTAGAAAACACAAGCTTCTTGAGGTTAGGGACTGTTTTTGCCTTACTTTGTATGTCCAGTCCTTAGAACACAGTAAATACTTAATAAAGGCTTTTGGACGGATTGCACATGATTGATTTCTCACCTGGGCTATTATGTTGTTGTTCAATTGTTTTTCAGTCATGTCATGATTCTTCGTGATGCCATTCAGGATTTTCTTGGTAGAGCCATTCCTTCCCCCATCTCATTTCATAGATGAGGAAACTGAGGCAAATAGGGTTAAGTGACTTGCCCAGGGCCACATGACTAGTAATTGTCTGAGGTTGAATTTGAACTCAGGAAGATGAATCTTCCTGACTCTACGCCTGACACTGTATCCACTGCACCACCTATCTGCCCACCTAATTGGGCTATTATCTCCTAATAGGCCTCCCGGATACATTCTCTCATCTTCCAAATCATCCTGCATGGGATTGCAATAGCAGTAATTTTTCTAACTCCTAACTCTCCTCCATTTCTCTTGTATTCCAACACCAATTACGTATCTAAAATACAAAAAAAAAAACATTTTAAGTTAAAGCACTGAAAAAAGAAAATTTAGATGATATGGTCTTTTAGAAGGGGACTTGGAATCAGGAAGACCTGAGTTCAAATTCAGCCTCAGAAACATAGTCGCTATGTGACCCTACACAAGTCACTTAATTTTTGTCTGCCTTAATTACCTCAAGTATAAAATGGAGCCCATAATAGTATTTACCTCTTCCTAGGATTATTGTGGAGATCAAATGAGGCAGCACCTAGCTGTTCCATGGGTCTGTACAGGTTCAAGAATCCAATCGCCTCGTTTTAGAGATGATAAAACTGAAGTTCAGCAAGATTGAGTCACTTACTCGAGATTACATGTGTAGTTGTTGGGCAGCTAGGCCCCACAATGTCCCAGGCACTGTGCTAGGCACTGAGGATACAAAAAGAAGAAGCAAAAAGACAGTGCCTCAAAGAGCTCACAATCTAACAAAGGAGATGATGAGCAAAAGAAAGTACATGGACATACAAACTCCATGCAAGATCAGGAAGAAGCAATCGAGGGAAGGCACTGGAATTTAGAGGGGTTGGGAGAGGCTGCCTGGAGACCATGGGATTTTAAAGAGAAATCTAGGGAAGCTTGGGGGGTGGAGAGCTTTCCAGGCAAGGGGGACAGCCAGAGAAAACATCTGGACCAAGAGACAGAATTTGCAGAAACAGCCAGGAGCCTGGTGTTACCTGATTGGAGAGTATAGGGCAGGTGCAAGAAGACTGACAGGGAGGGAGAGGCCTGGCTTATGAAGGGATCTGAACAGCAAATGGAGGACTGCGTATTTGATTCTGGAGGCAGGAGGAAGTCACTGGAGTTTATTACAGGGGAGGAGGTGACATTCTTAAATGTGATCCCTAGGAAAATCACTTTGGTTACTGAATGGAGGATGGATTAGAGTAAGGAGAGACTCAAGGCAGAGACCCACCAGCAGCTACTGCAATAGTCCAGGTGTGAGGGGATGAGGGATGAGGGCGTGGAGGGTGTCAGAGAAGATTAAGGGACTTCGAGAGATGTTGCAAAGGTGAAGCCAACAGGCACTGGCAGCAGTTTGGATGTGGGGGTGAAAGATAGTGAGGAGCTGAGGATGACAAGGTTCCTAAATGGCAAGCTCGAGGGGCTGGGAGAATAGCGTTGCTCTATATGTTTATAGGGGGAAGCTAAGTGGCAAAGTGGATAGAATACTGGGCCTGCAGTTCGGGAAGATATAACTTCAAATCTGGCCTCAGACTCCTTCTAGCTGGGTGACCCTGGGCAAGTCACTTAACCCAGTTTGCCTCAGTTTCTTCATCTGTAAAATGAGCTGGAGAAGGCAATGGCAAACTACTCCAGTATCTTTACCAAGAAAACCTCAAATGGGGTTATGAAGAGCTGGACACACCTGAAATGACTGAACACCACACAGTATTAGGAAAAGTAGGGGATGAGGAGAGGGTTTGGGGGGAAGATTAAGGGTTATGTTTTGGACATATTGAGTTTACTGGACATTTAGTTTAAGATGATTGAAACACAGTTAGAGATAGCAGTTTGGAGGTCAACAGAGAGTGTGGGGCAGGAAAGGAAGATTTGAGAATCAACAACATAGAGACAGTAATTTCATCCATGGGATGAGATCATGAATTGAAGCAATAGAGAGAGAGGAAAGAAAAACCCAGGACAGAACCCTTAGGGACACCTTCAGTTAGAGAGAATGATCTGGATGAGAATGGAGCAAAGGAGACAGAGGAGTGGTCAGATAGATAGGAAGAGAACCAGGAGAAATTGGCATCCCAAAAATCTAGAGAGAAGAGAGTATCGAGGAGGAGAGAGAGGGTGATCAAGGGTATCAAAGGCAGCAGAGAGATCAAGGATGAGTAAATGGCAATCAGGACTCAAATCTAGGTCTGAGGCCCAATTCAGTGATCTTTCCACTACGTCATGTGTATTACATTTTTTAAAAATCACTAGAGTGATACAAAACAAAGTGCTATGTGATGGATCAGATTCAGGTCATTGACCTTGGAATTTAAAAGAGTTTGGCAAGAGAGTGGGCAGGGTAGAACAGTCTTGGCATAGAACGCATTTGCAAAGGCAGAGAGAAAGTAGAGTATAGGACATTTTCAGACATGTTTGTCTGGTGTGTATGGGGTAGGAGGATACAAGATAAAACCAGAGAAAAGAAAAACCATAGTTGTGGGAAGTCAAGTGAATGGATATTCTAGACAAAAATAGTGACACCAAGGTTTCTGGGCCAAGATGGAGGAGTAAAAGCAGAAACCTGCTTAAGCTTTCACACCAACCACTTCCAATACCTGTAAAATATGACTCTAAACAAATTTTAGAACTACAGAACCCACAGAATGACAGAGAGAAACAAATCTCCTCCTGAAGGCTGCCTGGCAGACTGGAAGGGTCTATCGCATTGAGCTAGGAGCCGAGCACAGTCCCATGTGAGCTGCCCAGGCCCAAACCTGGGGCAGCACTGACCAGCAGTCCAGACCAGCTAGAGCAGATGTCAGGAGAGTGAATCACCAGCAGCTGTAGCAGCTTCCAGACTTCTCAATCCATAAACACCAAAGATAAGTAAAAGGTCAGTAGGGAACTTTGTTGGAACCAGGTGATGAGAGAGGGCATGGTCTGGCCCCTGACCCTGTGGTGAGAGATGATGGAGGCATAGTGGATGCAGCTGCTGCCCCATGGCTGCCTCCATACCTCCTGGCCTACAGATCATAGGGGACTGAGCAACCATTAAGATAGTAATCGCTCTTGCTTTGACCTGCTTGGATCTGGGTCACAGTCTTCAGTGATGGTACTGGGGTGTGTGGCAAGTATGCCAGAGCTTCTAGGAGCTGTAGAGAGGGCACCCTCCTCATAGCTCTGACAGCTGTGAAAACCTCAGCAATTTGGGACAGAGCTCTCTCCATTGGGGAAGCAGAGTTCTACTGTGGCAAAGAGCTCAAAAGTCAAGTAATTGACTGGCAAAATGAGCAAGCAGAGGAAGCCAATCATCTCATAGAATCCTTTTCTGGGGACAAAAAGGATCAAAACATGGAGCCAGAAGAAGGAAACAAAATCAAAACTCCTGCATCAAAAGCTTCCAAGAAAAATACAAACTGGTTACAGGTCATGGAGGAGCTCAAGAAAAATTTTGAAAATCAAATAAGGGAAGTGGAGGAAAAATTGGGAAGAGAAATGAGAATGATGCAAGAAAATCATGAAAAGTGAGTCAACAGCCTACAAAAGGAGATCCCAAAAAAAGACTGAAGAAAATAACACCTTAAAAAATAGACTAACTCAAATGGGAAAAGAGGTCCAAAAAGCCAGTGAGGAGAAGAATTCCTTAAAAAAAAGCTGCATTTGACGGATGGAAAAGGAATTTCAAAAACTCTCTGAGGAGAATAATTTCTTCAAAATATATTGGAGCAAATGGAAGCTAATGAATTTATGAGAAATCAAGATACTATAAAACAGATCCGAACAAATGAAAAAATAGAAGGCAATGTGAAATATCTCATTGGAAAAATCACTGACCTGGGAAATAGATCCAGGAGAGATGATTTAAAAATTATCCTGAAAGCCAGGATCAAAAAAAGAGCTAGAAATCATCCTTCAAGAAATTCTCAAGGAAAATTGCCCTGATATTCTAGAACCAGAGGGCAAAATAGAAATCGAAAGAATTCATCAATTGCTTCATGAAAAAGATCACAAAAAGAAAAGTCCTAGGAATATGATAGCCAAATTCCACAGTTACCAAGTCAAGGAGAAAATGTAAGATGCCAGGAAAAAACAATTTGAGTATTGTGGAAACACAATCAGGATAACACAAGACTTAGCAGCTTCTATACTAAGAGATTGAAGGACTTGGAATATGATATTCTGGAGGTCAAAGGAGCTAGTATTAAAACCAAGAATCACCTACTCAGCAAAACTGAGTATAATTCTTCAGGGGAAAATAAAGTCATTCAATGAAATAGAGGACTTTCAAGAATTCTTTTTTTTTTTTAAGCAATCGGGGTTAAGCAACTTTTTCAAGGTTACACGGCCAGTTATTTCTGGCTGTGGTGCTAAGTATCTGAGCCCAGATTTGATCCCCAGGTCATCCTGACACTGGAGCCAGTGCTCTTACTTGCTGAGCCACCTGGCCACCTGACTTTCAAGAATTATTGATGATAAAACCAGAGCTGAACAGAAAATTTGACTTTCAAATACAAGAAGCAAGAGAAGCATAAGAAGGCAAACAGGGGAAAAAATCATAAGGAACTTGTTAAAGTTGAACTATCTATATTCCTACATGGAAAAATGATCATTGTAACTCATGAGACTTTTCTCAGTATGAGGATAGTTGAAGGGAATATATATGTATATATTTGTATACATATATATGAATGTATAGGAGGATGTATGTGTGTATAAATATATATATGAGTGTGTGTATATGTGTGTACTTGTATACATAGACAGAGGACAGAGAGTCAGTTGAATATGAAGGAATAATATCTAAAAAATAAAATTAAGAGGTGAGAGAGGAATATACTGGCAGAAGGAAAAAGGGAGAGATAGAATAGGTAAACTATCTCATATAAAAGAGGCAAGAGAAAACTGTTACAATGACGTGGAAGAGCAGGAAGGTGAAAGGGAATGGGTCAGCCTTACTCTCATTGAATTTGGCTTAAGGAGGGAATAACATACACACTCAATTGGGTGTCTTACCCTACAGGAAAGTAGGGGAGAAGGGATAAGAAGGGGAATGATAGAAGGGAGGGAAGATTAGGGGAGACGATTGTTAGAAGCAAACACTTTTGAAAAGGGACAGGGTCAACAGGGAAAATAGAATAAGTGGAGGGAAGGACAGGATGGAGGGAAATATAGTTAGTCTTTCACAATATAAGTACTATGGAAACATCTTGTGTAACTACACATGTACAACCTATATTGAATTGCTTGTCTTCCCAGTGGGGCTGGGTGAGGAGGGAAGAAGGGAAAGAATCTGAAAATCAAAGTTTTAAAAACAAATGTTTAAAAAATGGGTTTTTAGGGGAGGCCAGGTGGCTCAGTGAGTAAGAGCACCGGCCCCAGTGTCGGGATGACCTGAGGATCAAATCTGGGCTCAGACACTTAGCACCCACCCAAAAACACCTGGCCATGTAACCTTGAGCAAGTTACTTAACCCCAATTGCTTAGGGGTGGCCAGGTGGCTCAGCGAGTAAGAGCACTGGCTCCAGTGTAGGGATGATCTGGGGATCAAATCTGGGCTCAGATACTTAGCACCACACCCAGAAATAACTGGCCGTGTAATCTTGAGCAAGTTACTTAACCCCAATTGCTTTTTTAAAAATGGGTTTTTTACATGCAACTGGGAAATAAGATATACAGGCACTGGGGTATAGAAATCCATCTTGCCCTACTATAAATGAGGGGGGGGGGAGGATAGGGAAAGGATATAAGAGAGAACAGATTGGGGGAATGGGTATTCAGTAGGCTCGCTATCTTGGGGTGGGGTAGGGGAAAGATGGCGAGAAAATTTGTAATTCAAAATCTTGAAAACTAAAAATTAATTAATTATTATTTTTTTTAATAGTGACACCAAGAAGGAAAGCTGACTTAATGGAAAGGAAGAAAATAAGCATTTATTAAGTGCCTATTGTGCTCCAGGCACTGTGTTAGCACTCTCCAAATATCATCTCATTTACTCCTCCCAGCAACCTGGGAGGTAGGTGTTCTTATTATCTCCCTTTCACAATTGAAAAAACTAGTGACTTGACCAGGGTCACTCAGCTTACAAGTCTTTGAGGTCACATTTGAACTTGGATCTTTCTGACTCAGACCCAGTGCTCTTATCCCAGTGCTTGGCATTTTATAAATGAATAGTTATTTTCCACTGCATCATATAGCAGAAGGAAAGATAATGAGTTCAGTTCAGGACATTTTGACTTTGACTTCCCTGAGGGACATGAGTGGATTTGTCCTGGAGGCACCTGGTGATTTGGGCAAGTAAGGGAGGTCAGGATAAGAGATGACAATTTGGGGGACATTTGCTTAGAAGCTATGGTCACTTTTGGTCATTGAAGCTATGGTAACGAATGAGCCTGCCAAGGAGATGAGTACAGAGAAAGAAAAAATAAAGGGGACATTTACATTAGTGAGTCTGGAAGAAGAGGAGTAGCCAGGGACAAAGACAAGAGCAGGCCTCCTAGCAACATAGGAAGAGATCCAGGACAGGCGTAAAAGCAAAGAGAGGAAAACACATGAAAGCTAACCCAGTTGGAAGTCCTTGAGACTAGCAATTCTTGGTATTTCTATTCATGGCATCTTACACAGTGCCTGGTACATAGGAAATGTTTGATAAATGCTTATTGATTAATAAACCATAATAATTAATTAATAATTATTAAGTATTGATTGATTGATTGGAAGGAATGGTCAGCAGCAGCAAAAGTTTCAAATACACCATGGAACATAAAGACTCTAACAGCGCTTTTATATTTGGATGCTAGGAAGAAATCTGTGCCCTTAAAGAGAGCAGCGTCACTGGATCAACTTTGCCTACAATTTTCTGTCCAGTTTTCTTAACCTGCCAGTAAAACCCCTTCAGGATTTTCCCCCCAGACTACCTTGCAGCTGTGACCTCCCATTGGTTCCTAACTGGTGCCTTCTACTCCAGCAAAACAGGTCGATCTTCACATCCTTTGTCCCACCCCCCTACCCTGTACCAAGATCTGCCGTTTCTCACTTCCTGAAGCCAAAAGCCACATTTCTCCCTATCTTTCTGGAATTAGGGGTTATATTTCTCTCCCCCCACCTTTCCTCGGACTAGGAACTCCCTGGTGGCTAATTATCATGTTCCAAGCCCATCATTTGACAGGTAAGGGAGCTGAGGCCTAGCTCCGGGCCTTCCCTTCTATAAGATGAACGAATGACCCAATCAATAAGTATTTATTAAGTGCTTATTATGTGCTTAGACCCTGTCCTAGGCACCAGGGATACAAGGACTAAGAATGAAACAATGAATAGTGGCAAGAAGCTTGCATTCTAACGAGAGAGACAACCAAGGGCCCATAAAAATATACAGCATAAATATGAAGTGAATAAATGCAGACATATACAAGGTAGTTAAATTCGAGGTGCTATAAGGGGATGAGTAGTAGCATTTGGGGAGGATCAGAAAAGGCTTCTTACAGAAGGTGGTATTTAAGCTGCATCTTAAAGGACGAGAGGCACTCTATGCTGCCATAAAGGGGAGGGAGTGGCTGAATGAGCCTCTATCTACAGTCTATATAGTAGGAATTCCCAGCCAACGGTATGTACACCCCCAAGAGCCATGAGAACCTTATCAAGAGTGCATTTGAATATTGGGCCAATAGTTGCATCCTACGATGGAATTTAATTCTCCTCCTATGCATGGCAGACTCTGGAATTCATATCCTTTCATAGGATGTGTAGGATGATTAATTGGGAAGAGGACCAAAAATGGCTGGGCATCCCTGGTCTATAAGCTCTAATATTCCATGTTGTGACATTTAATGTTCCAGGATTCCTTCCAGCTTTAACATTCTGCAATCTATCTTTTAAGCCTTAGATTATCAGTTCCAACCTTGATACTCTCTTCTAGGTTCTAAGGTTCCTTTCAATTCTAGCACCCCACACGTGTGTTCTAAGGCCCTTTCCAGCTCCATCGTTCTCTGTTCTATGGCTCTTGGCAGTCACGTCCCAACAGAAATCAGGACGAGTTGTTAAACTCAATATTTCCCCTGCTTCACCAGAGCTGGCAAACTGCATTATTTAAATCAGGTCCTTCCCTGCATTCCAAACGCACACAATATGTTATGCGATTTGTTTGCCTCCAGCATTTTTATTACTTTCTTTGTTACCTGTTTCCTGGAGGAATGCCGTTCAAAGTGACCGGCTCTCGGAGGAGAGCCAAGCTGGCGTTCTTCCCAGTAACTGCTGAATTAAGTATGGAGCGCAATGAGAAAAAAAGAGAGTTCGTCTTACTGCTCCACGCAAACAGGGGGAAGACAGATGAGGCACGAGATGAAACAAAAGGAAACCAAGAGTGAATTAGGGCTCTTGGTGAGCCCTGCTTTAAGAAAATGCTATACTCCAATGTCTACCTCCTCCAGGAATCTTCCCTGACCACCCAAGCAGATTATTTCGGCTGTTTTTTGACCTCATGTAATTCTTACGGCTTGACTGTACAATACATCATTCAGTCACTTTGTTGTTGTTGTTGTTGACTCCTTTCAATCACATCCAATTCTTTGTGACTCCATTTGGGGTTTTCTTGGCTGAGATACTGGAGTGGTTTGCCATTTCCTTCTCCAGTTCATTTTACAGATGAGGAAACTGAGGCAAACACTTTCTTATGATGTCGTAGAATAGGTGATGTCAAATAGGGAGGTTTGAGAAACTTGAGGAGGGAGATAGCACTTTCTACAGGAAGGTGTTAGGGGGCAGGAAAGAGAGATCAGGGCAATCTGAGGGACTGGCCTCTGAGTTGACCTTGAGGAAATGGGAGATTTTAATAGGCAGAAATGAGTTTCGTGCAGGTTATACAAATGCATGGAGGTGGGAGGTGGCAGATTGATTTAGGAAAATATGTCATAATCTAGCTTGGTTGGAACAGAGTGTGGGAAGAGGCATAATGTTAAGTCCTTTTGGAGGTGGGGGGACAGAAAACGGCAAAGATAATTGAGATGGTGGGGACAGAGTCCGTAATAGAAACAGATCTAGCAAGATAGAGATAGAGGAGAGAAAAACACAGGGAAGGGACGGTGTTAGGTAAATTAATTGGGTCTCATTTTTAAAAGCAGGGATTTTGAGGGATTGTTCTCCAAAAAGGCTGTACAAAATTCATGGATGTGGAGGGTGGAAGGTTGAGATCAGGATTGGGCATAATGTGAAATAAGAGGAAAGTGTTTCTGCTCACAACACATTAAAGTGGAAAGTGAACTTGGATTTAGTATCTAAAGACCTGAGTTTGAGTCCTGTGTAAATAAAGGAGACACTGTCTTCCCTATAGGGGAATCCTTTTAGAGTCAAAGACACCCACACTCAGCAGACAATTACATCTTCTAGCAGCTAGAATCAAGCCCCTCTAATGCCCCTGCTGTGGATCTTCCAGGTGACTTTGGCTGGTATACAGACCAATATTTCCATATTTCCTAGACAGGCTAGTCAAGCCAACCCTGAAATGATGAGCATTTTCAGGAAGTATTTCATCAAGGTCTGGGATCTTCCTAGGGATGACTCCCTGAGGGACAGTCAGATGGTATGGTGTATAGTATGCTGGATTTGGAAGCAGAAGGACCCAAGTTCAAATCCTGCCTCAGATTCTTAGTAACTGTGTGATCTTTGCCAATCACTTAACCTCTGTTAGCCTCAGTTTCCTCATCTGTAAAATGGGGATGATTTTAGCAACTAACTCATATGGTTGGCATGAGGATTTAATAAAATGGATTTGATTTGTACACTTTAAATGGTTATGCAAATTAAAGTTATTGAAAACTAACATTATGATATTGCACACATCTCTCTCTCTCTCTCTCTCTCTCTCTCTCTCT
>NW_027187460.1:2283748-2336709 GCF_028583685.1 Petaurus breviceps papuanus | reverse complement strand
CCCACTAAGGTCTCATCTAGATCTAAACCTACATCTACTTCTCTGTGTATCTCTCTTTCTATCTCTATGTATATTTAACCCTCCCTTCTCTCTGTCCCTGTCTCTCTCTGTCTATCTTTATCTCTCTTTCTCTTCCCTTTCTGGGTCTGTTTCTCTATTCCTCTCCTATTTCTCTTTTGTATCTGTGTTGTTTTTTTCAGTTTCTCCCCATCTTTATTGTCTTTCTCCTCTATCTTACTGATGTCTCTCTTTTCTTCTCTAAATCTGTCCTCCTCTGTCTCTTTAAATCCCCTGTTCCTCTGTCTCTGTCTCTTTGTTTCTGTCTCTCTCCTAACCCTGCCACCCTATTCTCTCTTTCTCTCCCACTATCTTTCTGGATCTTTGTCTGTCTCTGTCTTCACCTCCCTTTCCCAATTCTCTTTCTCTATCCCTCCCCTACAGGTTCCTACAAGACTGAAAAGAGATATGCTCAGCTGCTCAGTACTACCCTGACACAACCTACCCCTGAAATGGGAATGTAAATTTTTAAGATCTTCCCTGCCCCTAGGCTAAAGTGCACCTGGGGTGGGAGGCTTGTTTTTCAGTAGATACTTTTTGATTGGACAGTGAGTCAATAAGGTTCATTCTCTGAGCCAGGAGAAGGCTATATAAGCCCTGATGTGTAGCTTTGTTTTGGGGCTCACTTTGAGAAGAGTTCTGTGATTTGATCAGATGAGACTCTGGGAAACCATTGTTGAGAGCCCCATGAAAAGCCCAGATGTTGATTTGGTATGGATGTAATGGTTGGACAGTTTGGAAACCTGTCTATTTGATCTGTTTCTCTGTCTTGATAATTCTGTCTGTATACTCTGAAGTTCGGGGTGCTGACCTTTGTCCCCTGAATGAGGTAAACGATACATGTTTGACTGATTAAAGTAAGCTTGTTAACCCATTTTGAGTTGCTTTCCTTTATCAAAGCAGATCCAAGAACCTGTGTTGGCAGCCACCCTAGGGATGCTGGGGTGCTTGCTGCTACAACCCCCAAGAAAACACACACACACACACACACACACACACACATACACATGCTTGTTATAAGCAGGACACTAGGGACCCTTCCTTTATCCTTCTGAGCTGGAAACTTGAAGTCACTAATACAAATTATGGAGAATTACTAGTAAAGGGGCTAATGGAATTGAGAGAAATTCTCAGCTCCCTATAACTGTTCAACCACACAAACACACATACACACAGACATATACATACACACAAGAGGCACACATTCACACATGCCATCCAACAGTGGGCACAGGCAGAGATGAAAACCCTACCATGCAGGGCCAACCAAACAGAAATCAATGGAACACCAATCGATTTTTCTCAACCTTCAGAAAACATTGAAAACATGATTTACTTTGCACCACAATTTATTCCTTTAAATTTTTTGTGTTCATGAAAAATACTTCATTGATCGATCCTGGGATACTATAATTTTCTATTTATTGTGGCTAAGTCTCAAGCTTCGAGCTGAGACAAGTGGCTGAGGGCCAGGATTTGACTTCCCACTGGCACCTTGGGTTCTGTCCCATAAAGATGCCAATCTGCACCAAGCTCCCTTTCTTCCAGACTGCCACCACTGGGTACAATCAATCAATCAACTGGCCTTATTGAGAGCATACTATGGGCTCAGACAAGAAGCAGAATGAATGCCAGAAACAGCCACTATGCTCAAGTTGTCTAGCCAATGAAGTAGGACTAGCATCCATCAGACAATTAGAGAACAATTAAGTGCCATCGAGCCATTAAGAACTCAGAGAAGAGAAGTATCCTGCACAGAATTACATCTCCTCCAGGAAGCCTTCTCTGACTACTCTAGTCACTGGAGTCTAGCCAATAGCAATCTCTCCACCCTCAGGCTTCCTCCAACACTTACAAGTTACTAAATGATGTAGTGGTCTTAGTGATACCCTGTCTTGGATTGTTCTCTAGCTATTTCTTATTTCCTCCAAAAGGATGGATATTCAACTCAATCCAGCAAACACTGAATAAATATTGAATGGAATAAAGTGGAATTCAATGGAGTTGTGCTCATAGGAAACCCCACAGGATCACAGACCTTGAGCTGAAAGCATTCTCAGAAGGATTTCATCCAACTCCCTTATCCTACAACTGAAGAAACTGGGTTGAGATGAGATAAGAAAATGAAAGGATGTGTGTCAAGAAGGAATTGAATGGAGCTGAGGTGAACTAGGTAAAGATTGTTCAGTTGTAGTGTATGATTGTAATGGAATATTATTGTGCTATAAAAAATAACAAGCAGGATGATTTCAGAAGAAAACTAGAAAGACTTACATGAATTGATGCAAAGTAAAGTGAGCAGAACCCAGAAAACATTGTATAAAGTAACAGCAACATTGTACAATGATCAACTGTGAATAACTTAGCTATTCTTAGCAATACAATGATCTAAGACAATCCGAAAGGACATATGATGAAAAATTCCACTTACCTCCAGAGAAAGAACTGATACTGTGTGAACAGACTGAAGCATTCTATGGCTCTATCTATCTATCTGTCTTCCTTCCTTGCTTGCTTCCATTCTTTCTTTTCTTTTTTGAGTTTTCTTGCACAAAATCATTAATATGGAAATGTTTTATATTATTGCACATGTATAACATATCAGATTGTTTACCACCTCAAGGAGAGAGTAGGTGAGGAAGGGAGAGATAGAATTTGGAACTCAAAACTTAAAAACAATAATGAATATTTAAAATTATTTTTACACATATTTGGGGAAGTAAAATATTATTTAAAATTGTAAAATATGCAAAGAAAAAATTGAATGTAAGCATTGCAAAAAATGAACAATTGTTCACGGATTTTTTTAAAAAGATGGATATTGTTTAAATCTTTGAATTTGTATATCTAGCACCTAACACAGTTCCTGGCACTAGATAGAAGCTTTAAAGATGTTTATTGATTGATTGTTGATTAAATAGAATTGTGTTCAATACAAGTGAATAAAATAAAGTTGAGATGGACTGAATGGAATTGAGTTACCTTTCATTGAATATTAATAATAACATATAATTATAAAGCACTTGATGGTTTAAGAAACATTTTGCATACTAACACAGTGTAATTGAGTTGCCTGTAGGTTGAGGATGAACAGATCAGTCTAAAGAAAGGTATTCTCAATTTCTGGCATTTTTATTCCCAAGGGACTGAGCAGTGAGAAAATACAACACAGTTTTGGATGATTTTCACATGGTCCATCAAGGAGCATGGTGAGTCCTCCCCTAGAGGCAGCAGCAGCTGAATTCTTCAGAATCCTTATTCTTTGCTTGCCAATCAAGCTGCCATATCCCTGACCAGAGGTTGATTCTCTGCCTCTGAGGGATTTGAAGTGGGGGAAGAATAGTCAGAGAGGCTCACTTCACTGTGTAAATGTGCTAGGGCTCGGTAGCAGCCCACAGGAATGAGAAACAATTATCCTTTTCTCTTATCACATGACACCGCCATTAACAAGTGATGGCTCCCTGGCTCCTTTTTTCTGCCTTACCCCAGATCCTTCCTCCCCGGGGGCAGACATCTGTCTGTAAAGGAGGGAAGGAATGAGGGGGGAGGAGGTGGATGGCATGATTGACAGTCCAGGGAGCTATTGATTGACCTGTTCTTGAATGTTGAACCTCAAACATATTCACGATTTTGTTTAGAGTATGGTGTTACTAAGGCCAAGGCCTGAGAGGCCATCCCTATGGAGGTCAGATTGTTTTGTTCCCAGAATGTCCCAGAATTAACCCTTCAGGCTGCAATCATTAAGAACTTGTCTTTCCATACACTGGTAGATATCAGGCTCTCCGCAACTGGGATAATGTCCACGATTCTGTGATTCCTTTCACTTCTTCTAGTTCTGGCTCTGGGTCCAAATAGAACAAGTCAAATCCCTATGCTCATGCAACATGGTGCAGTGTTCAGCAGGCTCTGAACCTGAAGTCACAAGATCCTTAGTTTAAGTTCTAACTCCTACTCAATAATTCTACATATGAGAAAACTGAGGCAAAAATTCATTAAGTATCTTGTAAGCTGGTGAATGTCTGAGGCAGAGTTTGAACTCAGGTCTTCCTGAATCCCAGTCCAGTGCCCTATCATCAAAATCACAATATTTCTCAAGACCTGTGTTCAAATCTCAGTTATACCACTTCTTACCTGTGTGACCCTGAGCAACCCCTTCACTCTGATCTCAATCCAACTTACCACTTCCACCTAACTTATTTCAATTAAACTCAACACAATTTATTCTAAAACTCAACCCCACATCTAATGAAGTGCCCCATGGGTAGTCGGTACTTAATAAATGCTCATTCTAATGAAGTGAATTGAACTAAAGTTAAGTACATTCAATTCACTGAAAGGCAGTATGGTACAGCAGAAAGAACCTTGGCTCTGAAGCTAGAGGACTTGATCCTCTAGATTTTCTTAACTAGAAAATGAAGAAGTTGGAGCTCTAAGGCCTCTTCTACCTCTAAATGTACAGTCCTTGGACAAGTACCTGAGTTTATCACGTGGCCTTGGGTAAGAATCCTTTCTGTGCTCTGGACTAGATAAATAAATTCTGTTCTGGGTCTGACGCCTTCTCAGCTTGATTGCTCATAAGGAAAATTGGTGCTATAATTATAGGAATGCAAGATATCAAAGTTCCTGGGCTCAACTGGATGAAGGGAAATAAACCAAAATGCTCTGAGATAAGTGCAGAGTGGGAGGTGCCCTCCCAGATGCTGAGGGAGGGAGACCATCACTCTCTGTACCACTGGATAGGGCTCCAATGTGGATAACGGGCAGGGCTTGCTCCTCACCACTTCCCCACCATTAGCTCTGTCTCTAGTATGAGTCTTCAATGGCCCTAAATCTATTCCTCATTCCTCGCAGTCACTAGTCCTTCTTTGACTTGGTAAAGCTTACTTCCCAGGACAATTTTTCTAAAGTAAGATAGAGGAACAATTTTCCCAGTGTTTTGTCCTTGAGTAAGAGGTTATTAAAGTATACCTAGACCCTTAATGATGGTAGTAAATCTTTGAAGCATGACAGTTACATTTTAAATCTCAAAACAACCCTAAAAGATGCAGGTTTGTGGTCTAAGGTGGTGGGTGTGGAGAAAGAGAAGAGAAAGAGGCGGCAGCCGGGTTCTGACTTCCAGCTATGATGACAGGAGGAAGGGATGAAAAATCAGGAATGGTGGCTGGCGGATTGCTGAGCCCAGGGGCCCAAACATACTATGGGGCCAAAAAGTTCTGTAGGTTCAGGGAGGATCACAAGTGAGAAAAATAAATTTAGTAAGGAATACAAAGAGTCCTGGATCAAAAGTAGGGGTTCTTAATCTTTTATATGTAGGGATATACATAGTGTGTCCTTGGGCAGTCTGGCAAAGTCTATGGATTCCTTCTCAGAATAATATTTTTAAATGCATAAAATAAAATATTTAAGATTACAATGGTTAATGAAAATAAGGATTTCTTTTTTTGTCCCATTCAACTTCATAGGATCCCTAGAATTTGTCGGTGAACCCCTTGGGAAAGCACAGACCTAGTTATTTTTGTTTTAATCCACTAGGTTTTGCTCATTTGGGAGCACAAGAATTGTGGTTCTAGGGGAAGCCAGGTGGCTCAGCAAGTAAGAGCACTGGCCCCAGAGTTGGGATGACCTGAGATCGAATCTGGGCTTAGATACTTAGCACCACACCCAGAAATAACTGGCCATGTAAACTTGAGCAAGTTACTTAACCCCAACTGCTTAAAAAAAAAATTGTGGTTCTAAAAGGAAAAGTCTCAGCAGCTCAGCTCTGAAAGAGCTTCATCCTAGGAAGCTGACCCTGAGCCAATGGAGCCTAAGGGCTTTTTGCTTTAGTTGTACCTATCTTAGAGACAAGGGGTCCAGATATTTCAGGTTCTTCATCCCATAGCTCTCTAAAGGAAAGTCTAAGGTCAATTCCTTACAGCCCCTCAAATCAAACCACACAAGAGCAGCCTGGGGTCAGTGTAGAAACAACCATAAAATAATAGAGAGATGAATTGGAAGTCATAATAACCTTAGAGAGCATCAATCCCTGAACAATCCCATGTGTGTGTGAGTTTATGCACATGTGTGTGCATGTGTATACATACCTATATCAGCAGGTGCAAAAACTATGTGGGATAATGAAAAGACCCCTGGACAGGGTGTTGGGAGACCTGGGTTCAAGTTCCAGTTCTAATCATTCCTAAATTATAATTTATGAAGATCTACCTACACACCTGTGTTTGGACGTGTTGTTCCTGTGTATATTAGCACAGTGCATAATAGTATGTGTTTCTAAGTGTGTCTAAGTGTTTTAAATAATTATGGGAATGCTTATCGATTCAGACATGTGTAAATAGTTGTGTGTATTTGTTCACATATATTGGTTTGTCTCCTGGCAACTTTGCTCATGTAAGTGTGCATAAGTATACCTACTTATCTCAGTACTGTCATGAAGATACAGACCCATCGTCTCCTCGCACCTGGACTGTGTCAACAGCCTTCTGATTAGTCTCCCTGCCTCTAGTCTTTCCATGCTGCAATCCTTCCTCCACTCAGTTGCTAAAATGACCTAAGGTTCAGGTTTTATTATGTCACCTCCAATTCAATAAATTCAAAGACTCCCTATTACCTCCATGATCAAATATAAATCCTCTGTTTGGCATTTGAAGCCCTTTCATGACTTCCACCTTTCTTCTCCACATAATCTTTTTTTTTTTTTGCTTTTTGGAGGGCAATTGGGTTTAAGTAACTTGCCCAAGGTCACACGGCTAGGTTTTTTGTTTGTGTGTGTTAAGTATCTGAGGCCGTATCTGAACTCAGGTCCTCCTGACTCCAGGGCCAGCACTCTACTCACTGCGCCACCTAGCCGCCCCATCTTCTCCACATATTCTGCAATCCAGCTATACTGGCCATCTTCTTGTTCCCCAAACAGCTGTCTCCAGACTATGTCTTTTTACTGATCATAACTCCTGCCTTGGAATTTCCCCCCTCTGCAATTCTGCCTCCTGGTTTCCTTGGAAAGTCTCAGCTAGAATCCCATCTTGTGTAGCATTCTTTTCCTGGATCTCTTTAATGCTACTGCTTTCTCAATGAGATCATCCATCTCCAATTTATCATGTATACATCTTGCTTGGACATAGCTGTTTGTATGTTGTCTTTCCCATTGAAATATAAGCTTGTTGAGGATGGATACTGTGTTTTTGTCTTTCTTTGTATCTCTAGCACTTAGCACAACATCTGGCACATAGTAATTGGGTAGAAAATGCCTGACAATTTAAGATCTAATTGATGTGGGTCCTCCCTTCATCTGTAAAGATTATAACCCATATTCCATTCTATGAAACTTTTTCACATAATGTTCCATAAATCCAAACCAGGAATTCCAACAAATTTGTTAACCCTTCTCTCTTGATTTTGAGTGGGAAGTTGTGTGGTACAATGGGATAAGTGGTTTCCTTGGAGTCACAAGGACCTGAGATCAAATTCTTGCTTCTCCCCTTATTAGAATGACCTACCACGAGTAGCTAACTCTCTGAGCCTCAATTTCCCCATATTAACAATGAGACGTTAGACAATATAGTCTCTATGATTCCCCCACTTTTAGATTCCATGAGCCTCTATCAAGAGAAACATAGAGCTTAGAATCTAGAGACAGAAAAATCTTAGAAGTCATCTAGTCTAAATGCAAATTAAAACAACTCTGAGGTTTCAGTTCATACCCATCAGATGGGTAAAATTGAGAGAAAAGGAAAATCACACATGTTGGAGAGACTGGTGGGAAAATTGGTACATTGATGTACTATTGTTGGATCTAAAAAGCCATTGGAAACTGTGCTCCAAATGCCAACCTGTGCCTGCATTTTGACCCAGATATACTACTACTTCTAGGCTATATCTTCTAAGATTTCAAAGACAGAAGAGAAAGGCTCCTATCTAAATATATACATATATGTATACACATACATGTATATACATGCATATATGCCTGTGTATGCTATGTATTGTGTTTATACATTGTATGAAGAAAGGGACTCATCTCTCTGTACTATGCATATACACATGCATGCATGTGTATATATGTGTGTGTTGGTGTGCATGCATGTATAAGAGAAGGGCTCCTATCCGAATATATGCATGTGTGCAAATATATACATATAGATGCATAAATGCATATGCATATGTATACACTTGCACTTAAGTGTCTATATAATAAATATATCTAAATCAGATTTGGGTCTTTTAGATATGTATACAATTAGGTATGGGTCATATGGATATATATGTATACATACATGTATGTACTTATTTAGATACAGGTCCTTTTCTTCTTATATAAGATATGTATGTGTATATATGTGTACATCATTTGTTGTATATCTATCTCTATCTAAAATCCTAAATTTTGCTCAGTTTTCAGTCATGTGAGACCCCATTTGGGTTTTTCTTGGCAAAGATACTGGAGTGGTTTACCATTTCCTTCCCCAGCTCATTTTACAGATGAGGAAACTAATGTAAACTGGGTTAAGTAACCTGCCCAGAGTCACACAGCTAGTAAATGTCTAAAGCCAGATTTGAATTCAGGAAGATGAGTCTTCCTGACTCGAAGCCTGGCACTTCATCCACTCCACCACCTAGCTGCCCAGAATTTGAAGAGCAGATACTAATAAAGCACCAAGGCTATTCATTGATTATCCCTTAATTTAGCTACTTGTCAAGTTCACTCCCTATTTTAGTCCTATATATCTCTAATGACGTCTTTTACATCAATTTACATACAATGTAAATACAATTTTTACATACAATTCTTTGAAATAAGTAGCAGCCTACTGACATCTGCTCCACCCCTCTTCACTCCTCTTTGGTGACCCCTCCCTGAAGGTCTTCCAGCTAAGAATAACAAACATCATGATATATACTGAAGAGAGAAGTCTAGTTAAGATACAGATTGGAAAAGATGGCCTCTGAGGTCCATTCCCACTCTGAATCCTGTGATGCTATGACCTTCAATATTAATTCTTTGGACACTCTGGTATTCTATGGCTTAGAGCCAAAAGGCATCACAGCAGGAATATTGATGTTCAAAAAGATGTGGGTGTCCCCAGGAGATTTTGGTTAAATGCATCATCCTCACACATTTTCCCCTGAGAACTCAGAGGATGATTTGTTTAAGAGATGAGCCAGGTCTTTGTGCAGAGATGTCAGGCATATGGAACATCCCTCCCTCTTTGGATTCTGAAGCCAAGAAGCTGTCCAGCCCAGGGAGGTGAGCCCAAGAAGGGCTTGGAGGAGTTTTGTAACTATGTATGTGTATTTTTCTGTGTTTGTACATTTATTTCAGCATGTATATTTCTATGAATCTATCTGCATGTATACCTATATATGTTTTGTGTGTATCTGTGTTTATATATGTATGTGTGTATATTAATCTTATCATGCATGTCTGTTTGTCTCTATATTTTTATATATGTATTTATCTTTGAAGATCTGAGGGAGTTTGTATGTTTCAGCATGTCTCTCTGTGTGTTTTCTATGCATAGTTCTGTCTTTATTGTGAGATTGTATCTGTCTATTTCAGTTTGTGTCCCTAGGGAAAGCTAACTGGATACCTTTTTTTGCCTGAGAGCCTGCAGTCTGATTTAGCCTACAGCTGGGGCAGACTTTTGTTCAGAGAACTCAGAAACCTGAACCCTCTCCTTCTCCAGAATGTCCAGTCAAGTAGTTGCCCATCTGAGAGTTCACACATCTATCCAACTTCCTATGAATAAAGAACCTTAGAGATCACCAAGTCCAATAGTTGTCAATATGCCCTCTGTAAAATCCTTAACAAGTGGTCATTCAAACTTCAATAGAAGATCACTACACAGAGGAACCCATGACCTCCTGAAGCAACCCATTCCACTTCCACTTAGGGATAGTTTTAATTATTCAGTAATGTTTTCCTCATACTCAGACAAATATTCTTTTTAAATGATAATTTATTTATTTTTAATGTTTTAAAAAATTTTTACTTCCAAATTCTCTTCTTCACCATCCACTGAGAAGGCAAGCAATATTTCAATTATATATGTGAAATCATGCAAAACATATTTCCATATTAATAATATTGTGCCAAAAAGCAAGAAAAATAAAGTGAGAAAACTGTACTTCAATTTGCACTCAGAGTTCATTAGTTCTTTCTCTGAAGATAGATATCATTTTTCATCATGATTCCTGTGAAATTTTCCCACTTCATTGTATTAATCAGAGTAGCTCAGTCTTTCACAATATTGCTCTTACTATGTACAATGATCTCCTGGTTCTGCTCACTTCCCTTCACATCAGTTCATATAAGTCTTCCCAGGTCTTTCTCTCTCATTATTTCTTATAACCATCTCCCTTGTTATTTCTTATAACAGTAGTAATCCATCACAATCATATGCCATAGCTTATTTGGTCATTCCCCAAATGATGGATATCCCCTCAATTTTTTGTTCTTTGCCACCACAAATAGAGTTGCTGTATTTTTTTTCCATGTATGTCTTTTTTTCTTTTTCTCTGTTCTCTTTGGTCACAGACCTAATGGTACTGCTGGATCAAAATATGTTCAGTTTTATAGTCCTATTAGCAGAGCTTCAAATTGTTCTCCAGAATGGTTGGACCAGTCCACAACTCCACCAACAGTTCATTAACCTATTTTCCCCCATCCCCTCCAGCATTTGCAGTTCCTGATAGGTGTGAAATGGTACCTCAGAGTTGTTTTAATTTTCATTTCTCCACTCAATAATGATATAGAGAATTTTTTCATATGGCTATAGGTAGTTTTTCTGTCTTCTTCTGAAAACTTCCTGATTATAGCTCTTAACAATTTATCAATTGGGGAATAGCTCTTATTTTTATAAATTTAACTTAGTTCTGTATATATTTGAGAAATAAGGCCTTTATTAAAGAAACTTGCTATAGAAATTTTTGGTATTACTTCATTGTCTATGATACCCTTAATTAAAATGTAGTTTTTCTCATTATTTCTTTTAATTAGGTCTATTTTTGCTTTTGCTTTGTCTAAGATGATGACTGTTATCACTCCCTTTTTCACTTCAACTGAAGTATAATAGATTCAACTCCATCTTCTTATTTTAACTCTGTGTATGTCTTTCTGTTTCAGATATGTCCCTTGTAAACAACACATTGTTAGATTCTGATTCCTAATCCATTCTGCTATCTGCTTCTCTTTTATGAATGACCTTATTCCATTCACCTTTACAGTTGTGATTACTATGTTTTTCTCTCCCTCCATCCTATTTTCATCTTTTATCCTTCTCTTTCTCTTTTTATCCTGTCCCTCCTCAAAAGTTCATTTGGCTTCTGACCACTCACTTCCTTTATCTGCTTTCCTATTTATTATCCCCCCTTATCCCCTTCCCTTACTATTAACCCGTTGAGTAAGAAAAATTTGTACACCCAATTGAGTGTGTATGTATGTATATATTTTTTCCTTCCTTCTTTGAACAAATTCTGATAAAAGTGAGATTGAAGCATTACCCAACTCCCCTCCCCCATTCTCCCATCCACTATAAAAAATCTTCCTTGCACACTTCTTTTTATGTTAGATAATTTTCCCTATTCTACCTCTTCCCCCCCTTCTCCCAGTGCATCCCTTTTTCTCACCCTTTCATTTTTTTCTGAGATCATCCCAAGATAACCAACTCATACCTGTGCCTTCAATCTATATAGACTGCTTCTAAATGCCCTAAAAAGGATAAAGTTCCAGGAATTACATGTATTATCTTCCCATATAGATAGATCTTCACTCCCTTGGAACTGCAACCAGGACCCCTGCTCCCTTGTGACCAAACACAAGTGTTCTTCTCCTATCTGGAACTACAAACCAGACTGTATATAAGCAATAGAGCTGCCAATCAGCAATAGCTGGACCCAGGGTCAGCAAAAGATCCCTGTAATCTCTTTCTAACCAGTTGTCTTGCCCCCTATTATCTGTAGGTTGAAAGCTCCAAAAAATGCTGCTGCAGCTGTCATGGCTGCCTCCACAGTCCACCACTGGTGCTGCCACTGCATGCATTCTGGTCTGGCTTCCTCCCCAGTGTTACAGACCTCTCCTGCTAACCTTCTAAGCTGTCTTAGATTCGAAAAATGTATCACTCTGATACATTTTTGTTTGTTTGATCTGTCACTCCAAAATTCAATTTGAAGTGTTATTTTAAAGTTGTCTGGATGGTAATGTTGGTAGAGTTTGTTTGGGTTGCTACCTCTAATCTGTCATCTTGGCTTTGCCCTTTCCTATATCTTCCTTTCTAAATTCCCAACCTTTACTCCCAGTTCTGCTCTCTGTGAACAAGAATAACAAGTATAAACTCTTTTCCATGTATTATCCCTTCAAATATTTGAAAATAGCTGTGATGTCTTCCCTCATCTACATGTTAAGCTTTCCAGTTCCTTAAAACAACCTTCATATGGCATGATCTTGTGAGCTCTCACCACCTTAGTGGTGCTGAATGTTCCCCAGCTTGTCAATTCCCTTGCTAAAATATGGTGCCCAACACTGAATACAACAGCATATATTTGAACTGGTTAGGGCAGAGTACAAACAACTATCATATTCTTTTTTTCTGAACACTATTCCTCTCTTAATGCAACCTCAGATTATTTTAGCTAATTTCTTGACCATATCACATTGGTGTGTTATACAAGAAGTTCTTGATATTTTTGGACTAGAATTATCATTTAGATATAATTTTCTCATCACATAGTTAAAACATCAATTTGTTGAACCACATGGGGTCTTCCAATTTATCCTTATTTTATTTCATATTATTAGATTCAGACTATCATTGATTCTAATTGGCTAAGCTCTTTTAGGTACTAATTCTGTCATTCATTTGCTTAGCTATAACTTCCAGCATCTTGTCATCTGAATAGCTGATAAGTATGCCATTTATGCTTTTATCTAAAACAAAAAAGTGTTCTATATAATTGGGCCATGGGTAGATGCCTTGGGCATCCTATAAGTAACCTCCTTCCAACATGACATTGACCCTTTTGGGGGGATAATCAAAACTATAGAACACTAGAGTAGAAAGGGACTACAATACCTCTTATTTAGGCAGCAACTTCAACTTAAAATGTCAATGTAATGGAAAGCCCTGAAAAAACCATCTAATAAATAAGAATTTATTAGACCCAAAGAGATACTGCTTGATTTGATTCAATAAATCAGAAGTGCCCAGCAATAGAACCAACTGACGTGACAGATAGGGATCTCCCCACCACTGGAAGGATACAAGTGTATCCTGGATGACACCTTGTCTGGGAGTTCATATAGATAAGATTGCTAGAGAGAGAAGATGAAGCCTTTTCTAACTCTGAAATTCTGTGAGTTAGTAAACATTTACATCCAAAGTCAGTATGTATGTGATGTGGGTGCTCCCTTTGTTGATCTGTGTTAATTTCTCAGACAGAAGCCTTGTCTGATAGTCTGTACTAATTTCTCAGACAGAAGTCCTCTCTGTTGGCCTTTATGAGTGAATTGAGATGAGGGTGCTGGTAATGTGTATAAATATCGTTGTAGCCCTGTTAAGCTTTGTTTTCCTAGAAACAGAAGCTGTGGGAAGGAACCCCTGGAGCCTGCTGTCAGACAGGAGCAGGAAGAATTTGGAGTGGAGCAGTCCCCATGAGCTGAGGCATGGAGCATGAGCAGAGTACTGCTTGTGTGTGAATCTAGGCAAGAACTAGAAGTGGTCAGTCCACAGAGAAAGAGCTGTGGGGTTTGAAAGTCAGTCTTGAGTCAAGATGAGAGAGGATTTTACTTGAACACTGTGTATTGATTGAGGAGATTGTGACCTAGGGGTGGAGGGTGTTTCTATTTTCTGCTACCCCTTAAGGATATATTGTGCTCAGGAAGACTCTAACCTGGGACCCCCTAATTTGGGGGATGCAATGATATATAATGTGTAATGTGCTGTGATAGGGAAGACCCTAGACTGAAACCCCCTAATTGTGTAAATAAATATTTTGGGGAATGTTACTGAATGCAATAATATATGTTGTGTGGGGATTCTGAGGAATCCTATAACATATACTGAATGATATGCTTTGTTTAAGACTATGTGGCCACCTTAGTAATAAGTAGTTATGTTATGTTGTTGTGAGTGTTATGCTTTAGTTTATTGTTGAATAAATAAAGAGTTGATTATGCTATTCAATTGGACCTTTAAAATTATTCACAGAAGCAGTCCTCAGGTATGCTACCATGATTGGCATTACATGAGTTAGTAAGTGTCTTGGGCCAGATTTGAACACAGGTCTTCCTGACTCCATGTCCTGTACTCTATCCACTGTTCCACCTAGCTGCTCATGTCTCACAGATGCATTCATTCCACAATCATTTCTTAAACATCTATTCACCCCTACATGCTCAGTATACAAAATAAAATTATCTATAAATTACAAAAAAAATAAAATTGTCCCTGTGCTCAAGAAGTTTACATTCTACTTGAGGATGGGAGGTAACATGTACATAGGTAAGTAAATGAAAAGCAAGTATTTAGTAATTAGGGGGGATGAAGAAGGTAACTAGTAAGGGAAGGAAGAGAAAATATAATAAACATATAGCACCTTCTATGTGCCAAGTACAGTGTTGAGTGCATTTTTTTTTACAAATATTACCTCATTAATTATCACGATAACCATACAGGGTGGGGACTGTTATTATCCCCATTTTGTAGTTAAGAAATCAAAGCCAAAGGGGCGGCCAGGTATCACAGTGAGTAAGATCACTGGCCCCAGTGTCAGGATGACCTGGGGATCAAATCCAGGCTCAGACACTTAGCACCCACCCAGAAACACCTGAACATGTAACCTTGAGCAAGTTACTTAACCCCAATTGCTTAAAAAAAGGAAGAAATCAAAGACAAGCAGAGGTAAAGAGATTTGCTCAGGACTACACATCTAGGGAGCTCCTGAAGCTGGATTTGCACTCAGGTCTTCCTGACTCAAGCCCAGTCCTCTACCTATTGTGTCAAGTAGTGGCATCAAGTAACTAGGAAATTGGAAAGGAAGGAAGGAAGGAAGGAAGGAAGGAAGGAAGGAAGGAAGGAAGGAAGAAAGAGAGAGAGAGAAAGAAAGAAAGAAAGAAAGAAAGAAAAAAAGAAAGAAAGAAAGAAAGAAAGAAAGAAAGAAAGAAAGAAAGAAAGAAAGAAAGAAAGAAAGAAAGAAAGAAAGAAAGAAAGAAAAAGAAAGGAAGGAAGGAAAGGAGGGAGGGAGGAACGAAGGAGGGAGGGAGGAAGGGAAGAAAGAGAGAGAGAAAGAAAGAGAGAGAGAAAGAAAGAAAGAGAGAAAGAAAGAAAGAAAGAAAGAAAGAAAGAAAGAAAGAAAGAAAGAAAGAAAGGAAGGAAGGAAGGAAGGAAGGAAGGAAGGAAGGAAGGAAGGAAGGAAGGAAGGAAGGAAGGAAGGAAGGAAGGAAGGAAGGAAGGAAGGAAGGAAGGAAGGAAAGCCTGTACTAAGTATTAAGTGCTTATTCTTTGCCAGGCCTATACTAAAGATGTCATAGGGAACTAGGAATTCTAATAGACAGAATCAAGGAGGGAGCCCATTGTGGATGGGGAACAACTTTTGCAAAAGATGCAGATGGAGGATGGTAATGTCCTATATGAGGAACAACCAGTAGGCCAGTTTGGCTGGAAGGCAGAGTATGTGAAGGGGAGTTATATATAATAAGCCTAGAAATGGAGGCTGGAACTAAATTCTGAAGAGTTTTAAATGTCAAATAAAAGAGTTGCATTTTATTCAAGAAGATCATACATATAGGAGGGACCTTAGAGATCATCTTGTCCAATATACTCTAGTAATCTATCTTTTCAGGTGGGTGGAGGATGAATCAGAGAAGGGGGAGATGGGATCAAGTAGTCCCATGAAGAGGCTAGATTAGGATTGTGAGGGTCCAGGAGAGAAGCAATGAGAGCCTCAGTTAGAAGGTTGCCCATGTGAGCAGAGAGGAGGACAGATGGGAGATGTGGAGGTAGAAGTGACGAGACTTGGCAAATCCCTGAATATGTAGGTGTTGACGTGTGAAGAGTCCAGGACAACACTCAAGTTGCAAACCTGGGTGAGTAGAAGGGTGTTGGTGCCCTGGACAGAAATAGGGGAATTAGGAATAGCAGAGGATTGGAAGGGGTGGGGTGAAAGAAGATAGTTAAGTTCTGTTTTGAACATGTTGAATTTGATGCTATGGGACCTGTCAGAAAAAAAAAATATTTCTGTGCCCCCCATAATTTTTCTCCCATCAGTCATGTTGTAGTTATCATTAAGTTTATTCAATTTTACAAACTAGTATGAAGTGTGTGTATTGAAATTACATCTTTTTCCTGTCCACCTGATCATCCTCACCACCCCCAGCTAGTAGAATGAGTTTATAAGTCGTAGTATAAGGTAACAATAACAGAAAGTAAAATTGCAAAGGGGATCCTAGAAGTCACTTACAAACTGTACCATAAATTAACGGACTGTAACAGTTACTTGCAAACTGTCTCATAAATTAGGGGAGCATAGGAACCCCTGGCATCTGCCTCATAAATTAACTGAAACCACATCCTAAGACCATGTGCTAAATTATAGAAAGCCAGCTAAGCCTTAATGTAATAGCCTCTCAGTCCTGCTCACTGCCCTTGGTCTGTAAACTTCTAATATGCTCTAGACAAATGCAGTATGATGGACAAAATATTATGCTAAAGAATTAATTCAAAGATTTTGCTAATAACTTTGAGGTGATATGGCTATGTTAACTGATTAAATCAAAAGTGGCATGGATAAGTTAGTCTGCTCCCCACCACTAAAACACTATAAAAATGAGATCACAAACTCCTGCCCTACCCCCAAGCAGTCCTCAACCTGCTATGGGTCTATACTGAGTGTTCCAAATGCCAATCCATGGTTATATAAGTGTGCTTCCCCTTCTCTTCCCCACAGGGCATACCTCCCTCCATTACCCCATCCCTCATCCCCCATCCCAACACCATCTGTCTATGCCTTATTAAACTACCTTCTTGATGCTATAGTGGTCTTTCCCTGTGAATATCCAAAGAACTGGACATTCTGCTCCCCTCGACCAAAGGGACTCCATTGTGGTGTCTCTTTCCTTTAAGTTTATATAAGTTTATAAACTGGGAACACCAGAATTGAGACTATACTCTGCTTGTAACTTCCCCTACTACAACAAGTGAGATGCAATGAATTCATTGGTAGAAAGCAGGGTGTGCAGATGAACTTCATGTCATCTCCCAGGAGAATTTTACCCTTATCTGGGTCACAATAATTTCACAAATTAATTAATACTTCAAAGTGCCTGATATATGTGTTATTTCTCTGTTGCAATCATTCTATGGGTCATATCTCCCAATGCTTAAACTCCTTTTCCTAGACTTCAAGACTCTTCACAATTTCTCCAGACTTGTTGCTTATTATTCACCTCCATTATTCTCTGTTCCAGCAAAATCTCAATTAGTCTCAGCTCTGTCTAGGCCTTACAGTTTGACGTCTCCCATGCCTTGTTCATACAGTTCTTGCAAAATGCCCTCCCTTTCCCCACACTCAAGGCTGTCTGCCTGGTGAATCACAACCCATCCTCTGAAGAGCATCTGAAGGGCCAACTCCTCCACCAAGCCTGTTTACCAACACCTACTCAGTTGATCAGTCAGTCAACAAGCTTTAATGAAGCATTCATTATGTTCCAGTCAGGGACTGCCTGATCTGATCTCAAGGAGCTCACAGTTTAGTGGGAAGGTCACATGTAAATAACCAGGTACATGAAAGATATATACAGTGCAAATAGAAAATGATCTCAGAGAGAGGAGGCACTAACAGCTCAGGGTGGGGGACCTGGAAGAGGCTTCCTTAGAGGTACTATTTGAGCTGTGTCTCTGCATGCCCCTCTATTCCTTGCTAATACACTCATCACATGTGCTACTATGTATTACAGTTATCCTTATTTGTACCATATCCCTCTATCAATCAGCCAGTCAACAAGCAATTATTAGGTGCCTACTATATGCCAGGAATTCCACTAAGTACTGGGGATACAAAGAGAGGGGAAAAAAAAGTAATCTGTAAATTCCACAAAGGCAAGAAACAATTCTTATCTCACCTTTGTGATTACACTGTATAAGCACAGTGAGTTGAACAGAATGGAATGAGCACCGGACAAGGAGAGACCAGGGTTCAAATCCTAGCTCCAATATTTACTGGTTGTGGAAGACAGCTCAAATCACTTGATGGCCTCAGTTTCCTCAATGATAAAATGGAGGCAGTAATACTTGTAATCTCTTCTCTCACAGGGCTGTGTTGAAGAAGGAATTTTCATTGACTCTTAGAATAGTAGGGAAAGGAGAGTTATTACTATATACGCGCTGTTACAGGGCACAAATTGTCTTTATAATAAATAAAATGTACCCATTGTCTCCACTCTATTTCATTCTGATTCATATGTTCTACATCCTTCAAAGTCTAGATCAAATTCTAATTCTCTCCCCTTTCAGGAAGTCCTCCCTGGTTACTCTGACTCACTGATCTTTATGTTCCATTTCATGGCTTCCTTTAAGTCTCTACTAAAATTCCATCGTCTATAGTAAAGCCTTCCCTTGTCCCTCAATTCCAGTACCTTCCCCTGTTAATTAATTCCCATATATCCTATACATAGCTTGTTTTCTGTATATTTCTTTGCCTGTTGTCTCCCCCTTTGAAGTGGAATCTCCCTGAGGGAAAAGATTGTCTTTTGCCTATTTTTTTATCCCCAGTGTTTTTGTACAATTCCTGACACATAGCAGGTGCTTAATTAATGTTTATTGGTTGATTCTCTGAAATCCAACTTCTAGAGTCACAGGATTAGAGTGAGAAAGAAAGACTCTTAGAGATTGCTTAGCTCGACTCCCATTCCTTTAAAGAGATGGAAACTGAGGCCTGAAAAAGCAAACTGTCTTGTTCCAGCTCACACAACAGGTAAAGAATGAAGACCAGATTCTTTGATTCAAGACTAGGATTCTTCCCACTACACCAAGTTCCTCCTACCCCAGTCTCTGGTCCTGAAGTTCTCTCGGCCTGTTTTATCCTCTCATGGCTTTCTGGGAGTTTCGTGTAAGGTAGCATGTTAGAGTGGATATGGAATTGGCCTTGGAGCTGAGAAGACAGTTTCAAATCCTGGCTCTAACATGGACTGCCAGTGTGACCCTGTGCAAGTCTATTAACCTCTTAGGCAATTCTCTAAGACTATAAATGTTGCAAAGACAATTAACAGCTTGCTTTGGAAAAAGGAGTTCTCTCACCTGAGAATTCCTTCTGCCAACAGAAATCACAGATCCAATCTTTATCCCTGTGCTTGCTTGCCTTTCCACAATTAGAACTGAGCTCCCTGGAAGTGAGGATCCTCCACCTTTCATCTTTCTACATTCCGCCCAAAGCACCATTGAACCAGGAACCATGTCTTGGTTTTAGGTATTAATAAAGATTATGTATCAATATTTTTAATAGTGTTGATATTATTTATTAATATTAGTCAATATTATGTATTAATCCATAAATCATGGGCTCTTCATCAAAGCTTTTTCTGGGGGGGAAACATTTTGTCCACCCCCTCAGAATGGTTAGGGTGCCTCCCTCCCTCCCCAAGCTCCAAAGATTCTAAGAACTGGCTGTGTATTGCAATATCTGCAGTGATTGATTTCTCTAACAACACATGTTGTGTGTGCCTCTGTTTCAGGAAGGGTATGTGTGTGTGTCTGTGTTTTTAAGAGTTAATTATCGGGGGCGGCTAGGTGGCACAGTGAATAGAGCATTGGCCCTGGAGTCAGGAGAACCTGAGTTCAAATCCGGTCTTAGACACTTAACACAAAAACTAGCTGTGTGACCTTGAGCAAGTCACTTAACCCCAATTGCCCTTCAAAAATGCAAAAAAAAAAAGAGTTAATTATCCAATTTGGGGAGTTCCATTTTACTCTGAACCTCAGTTTCCCCATCTGAAAAAGTGATGGGTTTAGACTAGATTTTAACTGGTTCTTCCAGATATGGACCTATGTTCCCATCCTGTATGGGTCCATACATTTGTGTGTTATCTCTGTATCTGCGGAAGTCACTATGTCTCCTTATCTAGAGGTGTGTTGTATTCCTGCATTTGTGCCTTCTAGAAAGGCATCCTGTAAAGTGAGGCAGGAAGATACTGGGCAGTCTCTCAGAGTCATTCCCACTTTAATCCTGTAACTATAAACAGAGAAGGGTAAGAATTGGAGTAATCAGGGAAGGCTTGGTGAAGGGGACAGGGAGGTGTGGGCAAATGACTTGAGCTTAGAAGAATGGGGAAGACATGAATATAAGGTCTTGTGTGGTCCTTTGGGGTATGGGTAAGGGTGTGCATGTGTATGTGTGGTTTGGATGTGTGTGTCCTTGAGCCTGAATGAGTTGGTGTGTCTATATTCTGATGTGCTGAGGCATCCGAGTATACATCTGTGCCTCTGTGTGTCGGTACAAGCACGTACGGGTGTATGGAGATGCCTACAGCTATCTTTTGCCTCCTTGACTCCCTGCTTACAGGCTGAACACTACACGCAGGCCTGAGGACATGTGTATTTATTGCAAAAATAGATGTTGTCGGCTTTAAATGGTTATTATAAAGCAATATGTGGTTTAGGGTGATTTGCTGCTAGAAGCTGCCAATGCATCTTATCCAGGGGCTTCTCCTTCCTCTGCACAGAAATTCTTCCTCTTGACAAATCCCCTTGCCTATGAATGAGGGATCGATAATTCCCAGGCTCTGGTTAGCCAGACTAGGAGGGGGCAGGGTTCCAAAGGACAAAGTCAACTGTCTCCCTTAGACTAAGGGATCCCCCAGGAGAGGAAAGGTGTATGCAACTCATTTTGGGGCTCTACCGAGTCAGAAACTGTATCTACCCTCCACATCTGGGTCTTCTTGAGAGCAGAGACTGTAGGGGGTAGGGACTCTATCTCCAGCTTTAGCAAAGAGAATCTTCAAGGGACCCTCAGATTCAGATCCCTGCCCTTACATTACCAGAGTAGCATACCAGTCAGCTGACAGGTATTTATTGTACCAGAAATAGAACTAGACTTCAAACTACCTCGTAATTCAGCATCAGGTGGTCCTGTCTTCCACTGCCCCCCTCTCTCAATCCTCTCCCTTTGGCAGTCCTGGAAGGTACACAGACCTTCCCAGGCTCCCATGACATCCTCCACTGAGCAATCGCTTCAGCCCGGTTGTCACGTAGGGAAAAGGCTAAACAGACCAGCTTCCCCCTGCCTTGGTATTCAAGAAAACAGTTTGTACCAAGCTAAACGCCTTCTCATCCCCCAGGGTGCTTTATAAGTGCCTCAGGGCTTTCCTCTGATGAAGCTTTGAGGCTACCTGATTTGAGACAGACTCAAAAAGCATAGAAAGGAGCCTAGAGAGATGATTTCTGCTGAGATGGAAGCATCCAAATGCAGAAAGGGGAGGGAGGAGCTTTAAGCAAAACAGGGGAAGACTGAGAAGAAATGACTGAGCGGAATCAGCTGAACCAAGAGAACATAAACAGTGACTACAAGGGAACGAAAAGATCACAGAAAGGAAGCTGAACTAAGCAATGGAAAAACCAATGAAGGCTACCAGGACAGACTGTTGTCTACTACATTGCCAGAATAGGGTTTTATAATGGATGTTTCGAATGAATGGCACAAGGCGGGATCATCCTAGAGATGGGGTTGGGAAATGACCAGTGGAGAGACAAACATCAACAAAACCAATAAGACTAACTTTAAAAACAATAAGAGAATGGAAGGAAAGACAGAGTCTGGACACAGTTCTCCAAACTCTGGAACCACTTCAACTTCAACAAGCATTCTTTAAGTACATGCTAAGAAGAGAGCCCTGTTCTTGGAGCTGAAGGAGGTTCATCATTCAGATGAAAGAGTGCTGGACTTGGAGTTAGGGAATACAGAAAAAATGAATTCCCAGCTCTGACTCTTACTAGCTGTATGATTACCAGAAAGCTTCTTTGCCTCTATGGACCTCAGTTTCCTCATCAGTAGAATGAGAATAATATTTGCACTACTAGCTTCACAGGGGTGTTGTGCTTTCAAGTGTTACTGAAGCAAAGCTATTGCCACCACCATCATCATCGTTGTCTTCATCACAGTCACTGTCACTGTCCTCAAGTTCATCATCCCCACGGATATGCAGAAAGTTTAATGAGGATAGATCCTCACCTTTCCATCTCTTCTCCAATTGCACACTTCTCACCCATGTTTTTCTAAAGACGTTTTATAGATAATCTACTCAAAGCCTTCTGTTGTTCAGTTGTGGACTACTATTTATGACCCCATGTGGGGTTTTCTTGGTAAAGATGCTGTAGTGGTTTGCCATTTCCTTCAACTGATATTACATGTGGGGAAACTGAGGCAGAGTTAAGTGAAGTGCCCAGAGTCACAGAGCTTGGAAGTATCTGAGGACAGATTTGAACTCAGATTTCCTGACTACAAGACTGGTACTCTCTCCACTGCACCACCTAGCTGCCCATCTTCCTCTAGACATGTTAATATATTGAGTATAAGTATAGACTAGGCTATCTACCTCATGTTCCTCATTCCCATTCCATATGACTCATTTCACATTTATTTTTCCAGTTACTGGGGTCTATGGGGGCAAGAACACTAAGTCTAACATCAGAGGACACGGGTTCCAATTCTACATCTAATGCTGTGTGATCTTTAGGTAGGTAGGTTATTTAACATTTCTGGTTCTCAGTTTGTTCTTCTGTTTTTTAAGGGGGTTGGACTCAATGTCCTCCAAGTTGCCATTCAATTGTAGACTGATGAGTCTATGATCCTACATCTCTGTATTTCACTCCACACATGTAAAACTATAAGGGACTTCAGGAGTCATTTAATCCAACCCTCTCCTATTACAGATAAGGAAACTTAGTATTAAGGAGGTTAAAATACTTGTCCAAGATCACACTGCCTCAGTAGCAAGATTTGAATCCACATCCTCTGACTTTGGTGTTCTTTCCCCTATACCATTATCAATCTTAGTTAGACTAAACCTGCTTATCTTCCCATAGCTCTTGGTGGTACCTGAAATTTTATTTTACTGAGATGATAGTATTCCATAATGGTCAGCCATAGAGCCTAACAGGAAGAAGAAGGGACAAGCTTTGGGCAGAGAACAACCTGGGATCACCGAAAATGGCACCTTGTTTCCCAAAGGCAATTCAATTCAATTGCCTCCTCTTCTTCCTCTATGGGCCCAGTTCATTGTTCATATGTGGGGAATGTCTAGATATGTAGAGTGAAAGACTAACTCAGTGGGCTACCCATCCAACTTCACCAGGTGGACTTAGACAAATCCAATTTAATTTGGGAAAAGTATGTTTTCCAGATACTTTGCTTTTCCAGTGTGGATAATTAGGCCAAGTCACTTCACATTTGTGCCTGGGTGAGATAAAAGGGCTAAGTCAGACACAGACTCAGCTGTGATGGATCTCATGGTCTAGCATGGTAAATTGGACCTATAAACAAATATGTATGCAAAAGAAGTACATAATTATTCAATTTCTCTTTCAATTCATCAAATATTTATTGAGGGCTTAAGTATTTTGAAAACCATGCTATGTTCTGGAGGAAATACAAAGTCAAAATGAAAAAAGAAAATGGGTACTGCTCTCAGAGGGCTTACTATCTAGTAAGACTCATACACAGCTTCACCTAGATCCCACATGCTACACTGGTACCCAAAGGATTTTGAAGATTTAGATAAAGGCCTCTAATATATTGAACAGATCTCTTTGGGGGGGAGGGAAGTTGGGGTTAAGTGACTTGCCCAAGGTCACACAGCTAGTTTTTGTGTTAAGTTTCTGAGGCCAGATTTGAACTCAGCTTCTTCTGACTCCAGGGGTGGTGCTGTATTGAGCCACCTGGCCATTCTTGGCCACCCCTGAACAGATCTCTATGGATCTTGATGGGCGATTATGGGCAACTCACATGGGAGGGGCAGATGGGCAGCAATATGCACAGGTGAAGTACCCACCTGAAAGAGGATATAACTATACTAAAATATTGAATTACTGTCATGCACTTACAGGTGTATCTGGGAAGCATGACTCAAGCGTATTGCAAAGTCTAAGGGCACAAAAATCACTATCGGTTGACTTCATACAGTGTCTAGTACATGGGCACTTAATAAATGTTTATTGGGTGATTGAGCAATTGGGAGAATTGGGAAGGACTTCTTGGAGGAAGAAGCTCTTAAGGTAAGCTTTAAGGGATGGTAATAAATTTAATAGAGAAAGAAGGCATTGTAAAAATATGAGGAAATGTGTGACCAAGGGCAAGAAAAAGGCAAATTCAGGGGTCTCCAGGGGAATAGGACATTACCCATTTTGTTTGGAGTGGTTTGTGATAGCCCCACCACCATCATCACCTTCATGAGTTGGGAGTAGGTGTTTAGGCCCTAATCCTATAGCATTCCTATCATCCTGTGTAGGAGTCCCCAGCCCCTTAATTTCCTGAGAGACTCCAAAACAAAAGAAGCATCTTCATAGAGTGGAGTAAGATCCACCATGGATGGATTTCTACTGGAGATGGAGGAGTAGTCAGTCAGTGGGTTCTTGAAATGTATCCCTGACAATGGGTGTATATCAGGGAAGATAACTGAGACCTCACCCACATTTGTCCCACACTCATGGGTATCTTAAGTGGAAGGTCTTCCCTTGGTGTATCTATCTCTTCCTGCCACTTGTGTTAGAACTGTCCTATGATTTTGATTACATTAAATTGAAATTTTTTTGCATAAACAAAACAATGTAACCAAGATTAGAAGGGAAGTAGAAAGCTGGGAAGTGATTTTTATTACCAGTGTCTCTGATAAAGGTCTCATTGCTAAAATATATAGAGAACTGAATCTAATTTATAAGGACACAAGTCATTCCCCAATTAATAAAAGGTCAAAGGATATGAACAGGCAGTTTTAGAAATTAAGGCTATCTATGGCCATATGAAAAAATGCTCTAAATCACTACTGATCAGAGAAATGCACATCAAAACAACTCTGGGGTACCACATCACTCCTATCAGAATGGCTAACATGACAAAACAGGAAAATGATAAATGTTGGAGAAGATGTTGAAAAATCAGAACACTAATGCATTGTTGGTGGAGTTGTAAACTGATCCAAACATTCTGGAGAATAATTTGTAACTATGACCAAAGGGCTATAAAAATGTGCATACCCTTTGACCTAGCAATACCACTTCTAGGTCTGTATCCCAAAGGGATAATAAAAATAGGAAAAGGACCCACATATACAAAAATATTTATAGTAGCAATTTTTGTGGTGGCCAAGAAATGGAAATTGAGGGATGTTCATCAGTTGGGGAATGGCTAAACAAGTTGTGGTATATGAATGTAATGGAATACTATTTATTGTTCCACAAGAAATGATGAGCAGGTGGACTTTAGAAAAAAACCCGGAAAGACTTATACGAACTGATGCTGAGTGAAATTAGCGGAACCGGAAGAACATTGTACACAGTAAGAGCCACACTGTGTGATGACTGAATTTCACAGACTTGGCTCTTCTCAGCAATGCAAGGATCTAAGACAGCTCCAAAAGATTCATGGTGGAAAAATGCCATCCACATCCAGAGAAAGAACTTTGGGGTCTGAATGTGGATGGAGGCATACTATTTACTCTTCTTTTGTTTTGTCTTGTTTCTTCTTTCTAATGGTTCCTCCCATTAGTTCTAAGTCTCCTTTACATGACTAATATGAAAATATGTTTAATGTAAATGTGAAAAAGAAAAGAACTGATCTAGTCTCTTTGTGAAGCTTTAGCATGGCCAGTCCACTCTGCTTGGCTCACCCAGGATGCTGGGACAGGTAGCTGCCCTAGAAGGCCAGGATTCCTTCTACTCCTTCAATTCACTTCCTCAGAGTTGGAGTTCCCAGGATGGGCCATGCAAATTTATGTAAATGAACTGCTTAATTCATGCATGCACTGTACCCAGGGTTCAATAGGAAAAATCTGTTTGCCTTACCTCTTTGACCCCTCTTCTGCACTCTGGGGTTGTGCACAAGAGTATCTGTGATTGTGCATTCAAGTCAATTCAACAAAATACATATTAATTAACTACTGTATATTGAGAACTATGTTCAGCATTTGGAAGATCCACACATCCTTCTCTTAAGGCTTGGCTCAGGTGTCACCTCCCTTGTTAGGGCATTCCTGATCCCTCCAGCTAAAAGTCTTTCTTTCTTCCTCAAAATTTACCTGGAGAAATTTGTTCCATTTCTTCTCTACCCCTGTTACAATCTGTCTACTTTTTTTTGTATACTTGTCAGATCACAGATTCATAGGATCTCAGATCCAGAGTTGTCAGAAACCTCAAATGCCTACTCTCCTCCTTTTACAAAAGAGGAAACTGAGACATACAGATGTTAAGCAACTTGACAAAATCTCACCAGTATTGAGTGTCAAAATTAGGATTTGAACCCAGCTGCCATTACTCCAGCTTGTCTTTCAACTCTGCCCTTAAAAGATTGTGCCATATTTATTTTTATTAATCACTATATGTTTTATTTGAGGACGGCCAATTACTGGTATAATGCCTATAATGAGCCATTAAAATAATAATTATGGGACTGAATTGAAGACACAGTTCCTGCTCTCAGGGACCTAATAGTCCAGTGTTCCTTAGGGAGATCACATGGATTGAGGATAGAGTAGAATGACAAACTTGCAACTGAGAAAGGGAGACTATCCTAATGGATAAAGTCCTAGATCTGGAGTAAGATCTAAGTTCAAATTAAGCCTCAAATCAAGACACTTACTAAATGTGTGATCTTGGGCAAGTGACTTAACCTCTGTCTGCCTCAGTTTCCTCAACTGTAGAATGGGGATTGATAAGAGCACCTACCTCCCATGGTTACTGGAGGAATAAAATGAGATATTTGTAAAGTACTTTGCAAACCATAAAATGCTATATAAATGCTAGCTGCTGTTAACTCTTATTACTAAAGTCTAGATTTTAATTCTCCTTCAAACTTACTAACTATGGACGGTGGCCAAACCACTTAATCTCAATTTCTTCATGTTTGTAATAGAGATAACCAGACCTGTGATCCCTATCATAAAGGGTTGTCATGAAGCTCATTTGAGACAACTTATGTAATGTTTTGCAAACTTTAGAATACTATATAAATAGATGTTATTATTACATGTGTGAGCTTATGAATGCATGGATGGGTGCTGATGTAGGTGAATGCTGAGGAGGCAACTGGTGGCACTGTGGATAAAGTGCTAGGCATAAAGTCAGGAAAATCTGAGTTTGAGTCTGCCCTCAGACACTTACTAAGCTGTGTAACTCTAGATACGTCATTTAGCCTGTTTTCTCATGTGCAAAATAAAGATAACAATAGCACCACATCCCAGGTGAGGATTAAGTGAGATAGCATTTGTTAAAATTGGTTAGCACAGTGCCTGGACATGGTAGGTGTCCCCATCTAGATGTGAATGTCTATGAATATTATTGCACGGGAATGTCATGATTATGAGATCCACGTGTACAAATGCACATAAATTACATTATGAGTATAGACATACATACCTAAACATATATGGATAGATTTGTGCTTGTGTATAAAGAAAGTGTGTGTTCACATGAACAACAATGCATTTACTAAGTACTTACCATCCACCAACCACTAAGTTCTAGTGATGCAAATAGAAAAGTAGATACCATCCTTGGTCTCAAGGAGCTTATATTATCCTGAACAGAGATGACATCTATAAATGGTCTCAACTGCAGGGCAGACAGAAAAGCACTAGACACATCTGAGTACCAAGGCAAGCTGGATGGCAATGCCTTTGGGTCTGAAGGGTGTTTCAGCAGGGCAGATGGTAAAGCCCGGGAGACCTTAGGAAGCAAAATCAAAGCAAATAGCAAGGGTTGGTGGTCCACCATCTTACCAGAATGTGGTAGTTAGGGACACCCTGCTCCTCTAAGCAGTGTGAGTGACCATGTTCCCCACCTAAGACTTCTGAGAAGGAGGTACTGGGCCTGAGGGTCACAGTGGTACTTCAGAGTGGTACTTCTGTGGTATTTCCTATGATGATGGGCATGGAAAGAGAGTGAGAAGGGGAGTGAATATCTGTAATGTGAATGGGATTTAATATCTTCCCTGCTCAATAATAAGCCTCATGTGGAGCCCATTAAGGGAAGTTTGCTTGTAGAAAGGCTTCCGCAGCTTTTACTAAGTGCCTCTATTTAGGCACTGAGTCAGAAGGATTGTGATGCCCTCTGACTCTGAGTTGATATTTTGCTTTGGGGGCTGGCTTATGAGAAGGATCTTGTGATTCCCTGGTTGAGATTCTGAGTGGCTGTGTGTTCAGAACTCTCTGCCTGCTCAGATGTAAAGGCTCTCTTGATCCAGGCATGTATGTATATAAAGTGTATTGTTGATTCAGGCAGTCAGAACCTTGTCTTGTTGGTCTTTGTTTCTCTGCTTCTATTTTCTCTGTTTGTATTTTTTCTGAAGTTCATGGTGCTGACTTTTCCCCTGAACTAGTGAATGTCATTTAAAAAATTGTTGACCCCTTAAACAGCTAAACTTGCCTAGTAAAGCAGATCTAAGAACCTCTGCTAGCAGCCATCCTGGGTGTGGCAGTGTGGTTGCCACTGCAACGTCTAGACAGAAAGGAGTATCTGATACTCAGTAAGAATTTGGCAATGAGGACTGAGGAGTAAATAGTTCTCCATGTACTACTTCTTCCAGGTCCTTGAGTTACTTATTGGGATATGTGGACTGGGGCTGAGGATGGAGGTCAGAAGGATGTTGGGATGCATGGGATAGATAAATGAGTGTTTTTCTACACACAGATGTGTAAGTATGCACAAAGAGTGGGGGAATGGAAAAAATTGCATCTTCTTGCCAGGCAACAGAACAATTTCAGCAGACGGAAGGTTATCTAGCACATATAGTTTCTGCATATGACTTTACCATACTGGCATTACAACAAAAATGGGGATGTGTCCTTTCTGCTCAATGACTCTATATCAATGGCCATCTTCAAAAATCAGTTACTACAAATAGAGTGCTATGCTTTCCCCAGACGTGAAAAGCCATGGTGGCAAAATGCCTGGAGCCATTTGACCAGATTATCTTCCTGGTGCTCTCCCCCTCCCCATTCCCAGAGTGTCATACATGTGCATGGATGCTGCACATGTGTAATTATACACATGTACATATATCCAGCACTTGTCTATTTAGTGAACTCCAGTGCTGCCATATCCCCTGCCCATTGGACATCATCACCTAGATGTCCTGCAGGCATCTCAAATTCATTATGTCTAAAAAATTATTTATTATCTTCCCATTAGCAAATTATAGGGAATTTGTTTCTGTTAAAAGAAGCACGACTCTTTTTGTCACCCAGGCTCACAGTCTCGGAGTCATCCTCAGATTCTTCTTTATACCTTAAATCTAGTAAGTTCTCAAGTCTTGCTGACTCTACCTCGAGTCCACATATTCACTCATCTGTCACCCTAATTCAGGTCCTCATCATCTCTCACTTGGGCCACTTAGCATAGCCTCCTCCTCAATTGTCTCCTTTTCTTCGCAAATTCCGCCATTACAGCGGCCAAAATGACATTTCCAAAACACGGGTCTTATCACATCACTCCCTTCCTCAAAAAGATCATGTGGCTCCCTATTACCACAAAGATTAGATACAATTCCCTACCCCTGTTGGCTTTTAAATTCCTTCACAATCTTTCTCCAGCCTACCTTTCTGGGCTCATTACATGTTGTACTGTGCATTGCAGCTAAGCTGGCCTATTTCTCCTTCCCTCCATAGCACCTTCCACCTCCCAACTCTTATGCACTCCCTACTCACCTCAAATTCCTAGAATTTCTATCCTCCTTTAGTGCTGAACTGTAGCACTGCCTACAGGAAGACTTTCTTCATGCCTTTGGTTCCTCCCCCAAAACTCTGTACATATAGCATGTGTATTTTGCATGTATATAGTTACCTCTAACTTTAATATAAGCTCTTTGAGGGCAGAACGTGTTTCTTTTTTTGTCTTTGTATATATGACTAACTTGGCACAATATGTGCTAGGCACTGTGCTAAGTACTTAAGACACAAAGACAAAAATGAAAGAGACGCTACCTTCAAGAAGCTTACAACAGGACCAAAGCATATAGTTAATGAAGGCTTATCGAACGGATGAATGCAGAAGTATGCACACAGAGGGGCACATGTATTCCTGCTCATATATACACATACACACACCACTTTAATTAATACTCTCCAGTCCCCACTAACTCAAAAGGCAGTGATTCTGAAGGGGGTAGAAGGAGGAGGGAGTAAGATGGGAGAGGCTGGAATGAGGCTCAAAGCAACTTCAACCATGTGCACATATGTGCACATCCCACATTCCCACACATGAATGTTGGCACGTCAGCAACGTCACCCTCTCGCACTCTTTCTCTTCTAGTCTGGGGATTACAGCTCAGGTTTCAGATCTTAAGCAAGTATACATATCCTTGCTAAAGCTCATGAGGGATCATTAAAACAGAAGCTTGGACCCATGCTAACACTGCTCTCAGCCTAATGATTTGTTTATTTAACTGATGGCTGCTGTCCCAATAAGCTGTTAGTAGAGCAAAATTATGTTTATTGAGTCTAGGAAAGTGATAAATTATGTTTGTGCTTACTTTTCTGTTCTCAGAGATATTTGTAATAGTTTAGGGCTTTTTTCTTCCCTTTCTTTTATTTTTTTTCTTTTCAATTATCTATTCAAGTCATGAAATTGTACCCGTACATATTCTATATCCCTGAGAAGTTATTCACGAATGGAAAGATCACGAGTGGAACCTTGTCATAGTGCTTCAGAGTTAGTGGGTTGAGCCCTCAAAGACATGCTCTTCCTTGGGTATGAGGGTGTATGGGCTTGGGGAGGGGTATATAACTGAAGAGCTATCTAAAGAAGGGAGACGTAGGGACCAACAGCAGGAACTTGGACAAAAAATTCCAAAGAGAAAGAATTAGTCACAGCGGGAATCCAAAACCTTGATTTGCATGCCGAACGTGTGGCCATATGTGAGTCATTCTAATATCTGAGCAGTATTGCTTGAACATCAGCATCTCCACCCATGCTTTGCCCTATGGCAGCAGTGGGATCTGGTAACTGACATTTCAAGGGCCCTTTGCTTCCTTAGTGTGCCCTACCTCCTCATATCCCCTCAATCGTATCCATGGAGTGTTGGGTTGAAAGCAAGATAACTTTATTTAATTCTGTTCAATAATGGACAGAGAGCCATTCTCAAAGCCAAGAAAATCTAGGCACAAGTTCTATCACTTACTGGCTGTTTGACCCTGGACGAGTCACTTGACCCCTCCATACTCTAGGCAATCCTCTGAGACTCTGTTGCAAAAAGGGTGCCAATCTGCACTGGTAGAAGGAATTTCTTCACCCTTATAGTTCCCTATACCAACAGGTCCAGTACCTATGCAAAATCAACAAACATTGCCTTATGTTAGGTGCCATGAGGTAGAGGGGAAAGGTTACAAAGACACAAATGAAGTAAGTTTTAATCTCAAGGATGTTATCATCTAACTGAGGTGGAATGGTGGAGGGTAGCCTATTCTCATTATGATATGAGAAAGTATGCTAACTACAAAGCAAAGATCTAGGCAAAAGGCTGTATGAGACAGGAGGATCTGAGTTCAAATCCTGCCTCATACACTTGATGTTTACTACCTGTGTGACCTTGGGCAAGTCACTTAACCCAATCGCCTCACCAAGAAAAAAAAAAGTCTGCATGAGAGTAATGAGATTCTACTTTACTGGTTTATGAGTGGTGAGGGAGAGTTAAGGAGAAGAGTAACAACTGGGCAAGTCAGGAAAGGCTCTAAATAAGGAGGGATGCCAGATCTCTATCTATGTTCTATGCAGTTTTTTATGTACAGTGGTACCCACAAGGCTCTACTACTCCTGAACTTCAAAGTACAGTAAAAAAAGTGAATTTGATTAATAATAAAAATGAATAATAATGGCTAATATTCATATAAATCTTTGAGGTTTTTTTTTAAGGTGCTTTACAAATATCTCATTTGATCCCCACAACAACCCTGGGCAATAGGTGCTATTATTATCCTCCATTTGCATTTGACTAAACTGTGGCAGACAAAGGTTAAGTGACTTGCTTAGAGTTACATAACTAATAAGTGACTGGGGCTAAATTTGAACTCAGGTCTAATGCTCTATCCACCATGACATCTAACTGCCCCGTACATGTAAAAGTCCAATTTTCTGACTTGAATGTGTAGTAGAAAAAGAAACACTTCATGATGGTGTGCCAAATGGAGATAGGACCGTGTTGGCACCCAAGGTGGGACTTGAAGGAAGGTGGGGAGGGAGGGACTCCAACTGCACAAAATGGCAGGGAAGGAGTCCATCCCCTGGTGTTATTGTGCATATCAGTAAAGGCACAGAGAGGAAGGAAAGACAAGAATGGGGGTGGAAGGAGATTGGTCCAGTTTGACTGAACATAGTATATGTGAATGGGAATTAGTGTGCAGTAGATGGGAAAGGGAAGTTAGAATCAGATGGTTGTCTTGATTACACAGGGGTGGCTAGGTGGTGCAGTAAATAGAGCACCGGCCCTGGAGTCAGGAGGACCTGAGTTCAAATCTGGCCTCAGACACTTAACACTTGCTAGCCGTGTGACCTTAGGCAAGTCACTTAATCTTGCCCTGTCCTTCCCTCTCCAAAAAAGGGAAAAAAAAGTCTTGATTACACAATTAGGAGCTTATCCTTGACTCAGCAAGCAATGAGATTGCTGACGAATCTGGGGGGGGGGGTGAATAACGAGTATATCCAAGTATTAGGAAGATTACTCTGGCAGAGGTGTGAAGGATGGATCAGAAAGAAGAAAAATGGAAACAGGAAGACCAGTTAGTTATTAATGGGTGGATATCCTCAGCAGTAGCCAGGGAAAGGAAGTATTTGACAATGACAGCATGAGAGACAACCAGGAAGTTCACTGTTCATTTGTTTTCAGTCATATCTGACTCTCTGTGATCCCATTTTGGATTTTCTTGCCAAAGATACTGGACTGGATTGCCATTTTCTTCCCCAGCTTATTTTACAGAAAAGGAAACTGAGGCAAACAGTGTTAAGCAACTTGCCCAAGGTCACACAGCTAGTAAGTGTCAGACCAGATTTCGTTCCAATTCCATACTGCCATACTACAAAGAGTGAATAATTAGCCAAATATTTAAAGATAAGTATCAGGAGCTACAATCCCCTAGTATTCCCTAGACTGTGTTCCATGTCATCCCTCAATGGCAGGATGAATTGTAGTGGTATAGTAAGAGAAAAAGTGAGTCAAGATGTTGATGGTGGTTGTTGGGTTCCTTAAGCTCTCTATGACTGTCAGTTAGAGAAGGTGGTTTTCATTTCTTTAATAATAATTGTAATTTAGGAACATTTTATATGTGGATAATTAAAGTTAATGAAAATAAATTATGCAATTATTAGTGATGATGAGTGATTACTATGAAATAACACTTAATACTATAATATTTTCTTCACAATATTGCCATGAAATAAACATTCTAAGTATTACTAGAGTCATTTTACCAAAGAGGAAACTGAGGCTAAAAGAAATAAAGTAGCAACCCATAGGCACATAGCTAGTAGAGGGAGAAATTGGGACAGGGCTTTTCCCCTGCATCTACTCTCTACTCCCCATTCTGCCATCCACAGATTGCATCCATAAGGCTTCCAGAAGCACAGGTCAGCCCACATCAGTCTTCTGTTCAGAAATCTCTGACATCCTCTGTGATCCAGTGACATTGGTCTCTTTGCTGTCCTCACATACATGACATTCCAGCTTCTGACTTCAGGCATTTTCTTTTCTTTGTTCCTTTTTTTTAAATTGTGGAATAAAACATGTGTTTCCATAAAATAGTATAATAAAAAGATGATTGTACATGAAACTGCAAATCCATTATGTACAACTTGCAATTCCTTTTAAATATATAATAAAGTTATCCTGCAAATTTCATTTTCCCCCTTTCTTTTCTTCCTTCTCTCCACCCTAAAGATGGCTACCATTAGACATTAATATGTACATGTATATATGTGTGCATATGTGTGTGTAAAATCATTCTATACATACTTCTATTTATCAGTTCTTTCTCTAGATGTAGAAAGTATCTTTCTTCATATGCCCTTTGGAGTTAATTTAGTTATTTATAATAGTCAAAATGACCTCTTCACTCAAAGTTGTTCTTAAAACAGCATTGATGTTACAGAATACAGCATTCCCCTGATTCTGCTCATTTTGCTCTTAATTATTGCATGCAAGTCTGTCCATGTCACTGGCTATCCCCACCCCATGCCTAGAACTCTCTCCTTCCTCACCTCATCACTCCTAACCTGGCTTCCTTCAAGTCTTAGCTAAAATTCCACTTTCTGTAAGAAGCTTTTCCTGCTCACCCTTAATATTATTAGTGCTTTCCTTCTGATGCTATTGCTAATTTAATCTGTATGGATTTTATTTGTATAATATATCTTGTTTGAGCCAGTTAGATGACACAGTCAATAAAGGACCGGACTTCGACTAAAGGAAAACCTGAGTTCAAATTCATCCTTAGACACTTACTAGCTATGTGACCATGGGTAAGTCACTTAACTGCTGTCTGCCTCAGTTTCCTCAACTGTAAAATGAGGATAATAATAAAACCTGCTTCCCAAAATTACTGTGAGGATCAAATTAGATAATATTTATAAAGCACATAGTATGGTGCCTGACACATAGTAGGCATTTAATAAATCCTTGTTGATTTGTCTTGACCTGATTCCCTATTCCTCCAGGGAAATATATGTGCATATGTACATATGTGTGCATGTAATATAAGAATATATCATATCACATTATATATAAATGCAGATATGCAGGTATATATGATATTGTGTATATATGCACATTGCCATTACACTGAATCTGTGCCATTGCTGTACATGTGTATACAGATATATGTGAATATACATGTGTACTGGATAGATGCATTTATATGAATATGCTGCATCCATTTGTGTGCATTCACATGTATGTACACTGCGTATGTGTGTGTGTGTGTGTGTGTATATATATATATATGTATTCAATCTCCTGGTTAAAACAAGCTGATTCCAACATATTTCTCCAGACTTACCTAACTATTTGCCTTCACTCACTCCACATTCTAGCCATTCTGGTTGACCTGTAATTCCTTGAACTTGACCTTCTGTCTTCTGCTTATTTCCTTTGCCCAGGCTGCCTTGATGCCTAAAATGCCTTCTCTCCTTCCTTCAGCCTCTTAGAATCCTTAACTTCCATCAAGGATGCCTCAGCTCAGGGAAATCATTGTCAAGGTTGATAGATACCCTTACATGTGGGGGTAAGCTCACATCCACCTATTTGTGGGAAATGTACCCTTGAGTGGTTAGTGCTTCCTCTCTTTCCAAAACATCATGAATTTACTTCTCTGGTTACATATTATATATACCCGCAGATTGTAAGCTCCTTGACGGCAAACTGGCCCACTTTGATCTTTGTAGTCCCAGCACCTACCATACTCCTTTACACATGGTAGGCAGCTAATGAACAGTCCCTGAATTGAGCTCCTTGGGAGCAGAAACTGTTGGCTTTTCGTCTTTCTTTTATTCCCCTGCTCTTAGAGTAAGGTCTTGAGCACATAGTAGGCATTTAATAAATGCCTTGCCATGGCATCAGTTACCAAAGCCCCCCTTCTTTTCTCTCTACCTCCAGATTGTTTTTTTTTCCTTGATTGTTTTATAACAGTGTGCAAACACTTTCCAGATATCATTTCAATTAATCCTCGCAATACCCTTGTGAGGCAGGTACTGTGCATCTTAGTAATAGCCGGAATTTATATCGCACTTGACGATTGCACAACACTTTACAAAGATTACCTCGTTTTATTTCATCTTCACCTCTTATTTTCTTTCTCTGCTTTGCAGAGTGAGGCTCAGAGAGATAGAATTACTTGCCCCCCAGTCACAGAGATATCTGGAAGATCTGACTTCCAGTCAAGCATTCTTTCTAACCTGCCATGCTAGGTTCCATTTGTGCTTTCCCTAAGGCAAAACTACCTTGTCTACCAGGGGTCACAGAACTGGACACAATGTTCCAGATAGGGTCGGACCAGGACAGAGTACAGTGGGATTATCATCTCCCTCTTCTTGGAAGCTGTGCCCATCTTAATGGAGCCGAAGATTATAATCAGTTTTTTGGCTTCCATATCACACTGTCAACTCACCTTGAATCTGGGGCCCACTAGAACCTCCAGGTCAAAGCTCCTCACCATGCCTCTCCTTGACCTTGGACTCAGGTATTTTTTATTTCTTTTAACTTTCCGGGCTATCCCTTTCCCCTTCCCCTTCTCCAAACGAAGAGGGTTGTTCTTGAAACGTCCTTCTCAACTTTACCAACCAATGCCAGCAGAGAATTGAGAAGAAAAAGAGATAAAGGGTAGTTGGAGGGCACACTAATTGAGTTGACACTATGTGACTGATGTCTTACTGGGTTCTAAGAGGGATGCAAAGGTCCTGGTCTTGAGGCCTTCACAGTCCATATGGGTGTTGAACAGATTTCAATACCTAACTCAGCATTCACTCCTCTTCTAAATGGCCTTGATAATTAGGAACTTGGGGTCAGCAGCTGACCCCTGTGCCAAATATGGTCATTAGAAAGTCCTTGAAGTTTTCAGTTCCTGGGCTAGTGATGGCCTGGGAAGCTTGCTCATTGGCTCCCCCTAGAACAGGAGGAATGTCTGAAGCAATCAACAGCTATCATCAATTTCTCATAATTACCCACTAATTCTCCCAACACATATTTACTTAGTGCTTACTATGTACAAAAGAACATGCTAGGCACTGGCAAAAAATACAAAAATCAGACATCCTTGCTCGGCTTTTGTTGTCCTGACTAATTGGACTTAGCTCTGGCCCCATCTCAACCTCTCAGTTGTAGGTGCCCCTGGAGTCTGGGTGATCCTCTTAATTTGTTCCAACACCCACTTCCCAGCCTTTGTTAAAGCTCTCCAGCTCCGTCTTCCTAATGACTGACCACTGCCCACAGTTCAACAATTTAATTCATTTCAATCCAATTTAGCCACTGCCTATGAAGTGTCTACTATATTTAAGGCAATGTGATAGTCCAGGAGTAGGGGCCGGGGGTGGGGGTGGGGTGGGGAGAGATATAAAAAATGGAGCAAAACAAAATCAGGAGATAACTAGTCATCTTGTCTGATTGGGAATACAGAGCTCAAGAAGAAGAGTAAAAGGGAGGTTGGAGCCAGACCGTGGGAGGCCTTGGATGCCAGACTGAAGCACTAAGCTTGTGTTTGGAGACAGAAGAGAAAAACTCTTCCTCTCTGGATCTGAACTCAAAGGACTGGGTGTGAATCTCAGATCTTCTACTTACCAGCTCCGTAACCTTGGAGAGACCACTGAGCCTCAGTTTCCTCCTTTGTAAAACTGCAAGAGTTGGACTCCCTGATCCCTCTGGTCCTTCCACTTCTAAATCCTATGGTCCTATGACTTTCAAGAGCTCTGTGTGTCTCAAGGAGAAGATGTGCTCTCCTTAGCTCAATTATGTAATCCTTTCACGGGGACATATTCGGGTTGGTGAGGGAACTATAAAAAGACAGCTCACAGATCTGAAAAACGGGTGATACTGTGAAAAAAAAAAAGTTTTATATAGGAGAATTCGTATACTCTTATAAGGTTAATTTAATTCAACAATTACTCAAAAGGTCCTTCAGAGAGTTCATCATGCCCAACTCTTCTCAACTAGTAAGGTAGGAAACTGAGGCCTAAGAGTGGAAATGACTTGCCCAGGGTCACACAATGGATAAGAGGCAGAGTCTACACTCATACTCTGATCTTAAACTGTACTAAAGAGAGCACTCAGTTTGGAGTCTTAGGACCTGAAGAGTGTTGCAGAAAGAGACAAAAGTCTGGGATCTCAGGCCAGATTGCTCATCTAGATCTGGAAGGGCTCTCAGAAGCCATATCGTCCAAACCTTTGATTTTTACAGATGAGGAAACTGAGGTCCAGCATGGTAAAGTGATTTGTCTAAGATTCCACAGGTCCTGAAGAGCAGGAACAGGTTTGAACAAAGGTCTCCTGACTACAGGGCCAGTCCTCTTTCTATGATATCCATATCCTGGTTCTGTCATTTCTGATATGTATGACATTAGGCAAACCACTTTACTAGGCTGGACTTAATTATAACATGCAGGACTTGAACCATATTGCCTTTAAGGTCCCATCTGGCTCTAAATACTATGATCCTATTCTCTGTGGGTGCCAACTTGAGCTTGAATTGAGTATGAACTTGGGCAAGTCATTTAATCTTAATGAGGTTCAGTTTCTTCATCATAACATGGTTGGAAAAGATGACCACCAAAGTCACTTTCATTTCTATATCTATGACCCCTATGAACTTTCAATCAAGCAATACTTCATTTCCTGGAAAAGTGCCCACCTGGGGAGTGGTCAGGGGTGAGGGAGAGTCTAAAGGGAATTGAACCACCTTTAGGGGCAGCCTACAGGCACTGGAAGGGCTGGTGCCCCCAAGGACATTAAGCCACTGAACTAGGAGGGGAGTTGTCCCTGAGAGTGACTTTTTAATCAACTTCATGATTTTTCCCAGGATTGACTTTGCTCCCCCTGTATCCAATTTAATTTTCCACTGAAAAATCCTAGAGCAAGTCACTTCCCTTTCTTTATAAAATGAGGGAGTTTCTAAAATCCATCCCTCTCTCAAATCCTGTGATCCTTTGGTAAGTATAAAATAAAGTTTATAAGAAATGACAAATATGAAGAATTCAGAATCTTGGATGACTTGAAATATGAGCAAAGTAAGTAGAACCAAAGGGACAATATGTGCAATGACTACAGCATTGTAAATATGTTGTTGAGTCATTTCAATCATATCCAACTCTTCGTGACCCCATTTGGGATTTTCTTGGCAAAGACACTGGAGTGGTTTGTCATTTCCTTCTCCAGCTCCTTTTATGATGAGGAAACTGAGGCAAACTGGGTTAAGTGACTTGCCCAGGGTCACACAGTTAGTAAGTGTCCACAGTGGGATTTGAATTCCTTTCTTTCTGACTTCAGGCCCAGAGTTCTATCTACTGCGCCACCTAGCTGCTCAATTGTAGATACACCTAGACACTAAAAAACAGCAAAGTTTTGGTCCAATACAAGGCACACCATCTTACCTGCCATTTCCTACCTAAGGCCTTCCTGAATTCCCCAATTCCTTATACTTTTTGATTCTGACCCCTTAGGGACTTCCATTTTTCTCCTGGAGGCCCCAGCCCTTAGGATAGGACATTTAAATACTAGGCATGTAACAACAAATGCTCCTGGGATTCAACCACATAAAGAATGTGTTTGCTGAATTGAAATGAATTGAATAAATAGTAAACATTTATTGGATTGAATTGGTAACAAAAGATTCCAGTGGAATCACACAGTTTTCTTTTCTGACACCCATCGGTAAACTGCAAAAGCAGAAAGTGACATGTGCTATCAATGGCAATCACCCAGTTTTATGACTTTGCTTTAACTCTTTGGGGAATCCAGTCACATGGGATGGATTTGTACAATTGCTGGAAAGGGCCTGCCTCATCCAAAACAAAGGTAGTAGCAATAACAGAAAGAAGCAGGAGCCCAGAATTCCCCCACCACCACCACCAATCCAAGGCCTTACCTCCTGAATTCCTGATGGAATAAGGCCCAGGTCAGATACTTCCCCAAAGTCAGGATAAATTACACCTGTCAGTCTGCCCTCAGTCCCTTTGCCTGTCATTCTTTCTCAGAAGGAAATTAGATTAAGTTGATAATATTTGTCCTTTAAAAAGTCATTTACATTTTTTTTTCAAGAAAAAGTCTCTTTACTGCAAAGCTTGCTGATTCTTGAGGGACATATTCTGCATTTCTTTCTTTCCTTTGGTCTCCGGAGTCCTCCTCCTGCCCTTTCTCAGGCAAACTTTGATTATTTCAACTAACGATTCTCCTCTCCAATTACTAGAATGTGAACTCCTTAGTGGTCCAGACAGGTCTCAGCCCCTGCTCTTCTCAAATCCATCCCATACACATCATTAGACCCTGCTGCCAATTAGCAGCTATATGACCTTGACAAAATTATTTACCTTTATCAATGTTTCCTCTTCTTTAAAATGAGGGCACTTGGACTAGATGATCTCTTAGGTTCCTTCTAACTCAAAACCTTGGGATTCCAGAATCTTCTAATGCCCACCATCACACCATCTTTCTGCTGCTCCAGAATTTTCAGGTGCTCTCCAAATACAACCAGCCATCAATGGCCTGCTCAGTCTGCCATCACTCAACCATCCATTCCTTCCTTCAGCAAATATTTAGTGTGTCCAAAGCCCTATGCTCAGCCTCCAGGGAGGCAAGGAAGGAAAATAACCAAGTCCTTGCTCTGAAGGAACTTTCAATTCAATGGAAGGGGATGGGAGGGGGGCAGGACATAAATAACTATGCTCCAAGTTATGAGATAAGTGTAAAATGGAAGTCTAGGCAAAGTGTTGGGAGAAATTTTGAGGAGGGTGACCTCACTTCCAGCTGGGGGGTTGAAGGCAGTGTGAGTGTGTGTGTGTGTGTGTGTGTGTGTGTGTGTGTGTATTAGAAGGCTTCACAGAGAAGATAGTATCTGAGCATTGAAAAAAAAGAGAAGGATTTCAACAGTAGAGATGGGGGAAGGGGAGGGTGACATTATTCAGTAACAGAGGATAGAATGAGCAAACATAAAAATGGGAAAAGAATGAAAAGTAATTTCCACCTCCATCTCCTATTACAGCTCTCCATATGTCTCCCACTTCAGAAAAACTGGGCTGCACAATGTACCTCCCCACCACCTTGACTTTGCTCAAGCTGTTTAAAATTCCTGGAATAACCTTTGTCCAAGTCCAACCCTATTTCTAGTTGATCAATTTTCACCCATCTCTTAACACCCAGATCAAATACCAAGTCCTCTAGGGAACCTTCTCTCATCCCCCTATTTTGTAACAAGAATTCCTCACTTTGAGCTCACATCCCTCTCTAAGTCACAACTTCCCTGGGCCTCAGTTTCCCCCTCCATAAAATGAGGCATTTAGACTAAATGATCTCTAAGGTCCCTTCAGGCTCTACATTTTCAATCCAGTGACTCTATGACCTCTCTTATACCCTTATCCTCTATCGTTTTTTATCTTAGAGTTATCTGTATATGTGTTATCTCTTCCTGCTAAATGATAAGTTCCATGATAAGAATCATGTCTTATATCATCATATTTTCTGTGGTATGATACACAGGATTCTACACATTGTAGGATTTAATCATTATTGATTGAAATTTATCAAATTGGGTTGAATGGCAGAATTCTAGAATGTCAGGGTTGAAAGGGACCTTAATGAATCTGCCAACCATTCCCTCATTTTAAATCAATAGAAACTAAGTTTCAATAAGTGGAACAACAAAAATAAGCATTTATTAAGCACCTACCATGTGCCCCAGACACTGTCCTAAGTGCTAAGAATACAAGGAAAGGGGGAGGGATGAAATCCAGCTTCAAAGGATCTCAAAATATAGTGGAGAAGACAACATGAAAACCATGGATAAATAAGACCCTGAGAAAAGATAAATTGGAGACAATCAACTGAGGTAAGGCATTAGCCTTAAAGGGTGGGGTGGAGGGGGGGAGTAGGGCAGGGCTGGGAAATATTTCTTGCATCTGACACTTGAAAAAGGCAGGAAGCTGAGATGTAGAGACGAAAAGAGAAAGCTTTCTAGGCATGGAGGATAGACAGTGAAAAATGCCCAGAGTCTAGAGATAGAGCATCTTGTGTGAGGAACATCAAGGAGGGCCAAGTCACTAGATTGTTTAGGATGCATGGCGGAGGGGGCTGGTTGGGGAGGAGTGAAGTAATTTGTCCCAGACTACATAGTAAATACATGGCAGGGCCATGACCAGAACCCAGTTCTCCCAGTCCTAGACAGATCCAATTTCTGAACAGTCTGATTTGCAGAAAAAATGTTAAAGAAAGCTAGGTCTATGGCTTTCTGATATACATAGCATCATATATTTAATGCTAGATGAGACCTTAGATATCATCTAACCCAACTTCTTCATTTTACAGAGGAGGAAACTGAGGCACAGAGAGGAAAATGACTAGCTCAAAGCCACAAAGAGTTAATGCCACAGCCAGGAGACAAACCCAAGTTCTTTGCCTCTAAAACCCATGCCCTAACTATTACAAGATACAAATAGCCCCTAATGGTAGCATTATTAATCATAGGTCCTATGAAACCTGCTATAATGAAATAAGTTTAAATGTCTTATAATTTACACAAGAAATGTTTTTAAATGATAATAGTAATGACAAAATCCCACATTTGTACAGTACTCTACAGCTTATGAAGCACTTTCATATGAATTATAACAAAACTATATGCCAGAAATGAATTCCAGAGGATTTGAAAACAGTATGCATTCTTAATAGGTTAACCCTTCCATCTTATCCACACTTTTCATTTGGTCCAGAAACACCTTTGTTTCAGTAGAGCATCAGACACCCAAAAGTCAATCCAGGCTAAGTTTGAATGTCCTTTTATTTGTTCTTTGACCCCCTAGACAGGTCAGGCATGTGATATCAACCAGATTCCACATAGTGGTATGATCAAAATGGTGAAGATACTGAAAAATGAGTTTAAAAAAAAAGGATCAATTGAAAGAATTGCAGATGTTGATGCTAGTGATAAGAAGACTTAGGAATCCAAGCCTTCATTCAGAGTGACCTGGCAGCTGTATTTGAGTATTTAAAGGGCTGCCATGTGAAAAAAGGATCGCTCTTGTTAGGTTTATCCCTAAAGGATAGAACTAAGACCAGCAGATGAAATTACAGAGTAACAGATTTGAGTGTCTTAGGCTATTAATGAATTAGTGCCAGCCTGGAGAGAAGTCTCTAGCGGTGTGCCCCAGGGATCTGTCCTTGGTACTATTCAATTCAACTCTGGACCAGCGACCTAGATGAATGTTTACAAATGTATACATATCATACATATACAATTTGCAGATGAGACAGGCTTAAGATTAGCTAAGAAGTTCAGCGGAGCAGTAGAATGATGGACTTAGTCTAATGATATATGATTAAATAGGAATAAATATATAATCAGACACTTGGGTTGATAAAATCAAGCACACAAGTGCAATATACAAGGGCTGCAACTAGTTAGTGAATAGTTCTTATGAAAAAGATCTGGTGGTATTAGTGAACTACAAGTTCAATGAGTCAGTAGTTTGACATTGCAATGAAAGAAGCCATTGCAACTCTAGGCTACATTCAGAGAGGCATAATGTCTGAAATGAGGGAAGTGACAGTCCTGCCCTTTTCCAATGAAATAATATTTGTAAATGCATAGCATGGTAACTGACACATAGTAGGCATTTAATAAATAAATTCCCTTGTTTCCCTCCTCCTCCCTCAAACTATATCTGGAGTTCTCTTTGGTTAGCTCTACATTCTAAAGGACACTGAAAAAAATTAAGCACATCCAGAAGGGAGTGACTAGGCAACCATAAGAGAGTTGATGGAAGGAGGTGGAAATATTTAATCTGGAGAAAAGGAGATTTAGAAGGGGTATGTCTTCAAACAACTGAAAAATTCACATGGAAAAAAAAGATTTGCCCTGTTCTGTCTAGCCCACAATGGACGCAATTAGACTCCACGGTAGAAGGCGCATGTTATGGTATGGTTCTTGTCCTTCATTCTCAAAGAGGACCAAAATGACATCTCTATGTTGGGGTCAAAGTACACTGTATCCAACTGTGGCTGATCAGATCAGTACAAGTCCAGGAAGGCTCTCCACCAGGTCAGGCACAATATAGCCCATATGAACATTTGGAGTGGAGAGGTCTCTAAGTTTGTACATCTCATTGCAATTCTGCTTTGCTCATAAAGCACAGTACCTTCTTTGATGCAGACATGCCATGCTGTGCAGTACTATGCAAGTGTCTCCCGTGTCTCACAATCAATTCCAAAGTTCTTCAGAGAGACTTTAAGAGTATCCTTGTATCACTTCTTCTGACCTCCATGTGACCACTTGCCTTGTGTAAGTTTTCTATAAAATAGTCTTTTAGGCAAATATGTGCTTGGCATTCAAACAATGTGACTAGCCCATTGGAGTTGCACACTCTGCAGTAAGTTTGAATGGTTGGCAGGTCAGCTCAAGAAAAGACTGCAGTGACTGGTACCTTATCTTGCCAGGTGATCTTCAGAATCTTTCTAAGACAATTCAAAAGGCAGAGATTCCATTTCCTGGCATAGCACTGGTATAGAAGGTAGATGTCAACTGCATAGAAGAAAAATGCTCCAGCAATGAGCTATACAGAAGTGCAACTTCTTGCTTGGCATTGAGTTCACCATCATTGGATACAAGGCAGAAACTGGATAACCACTGTTTAGAGATATTGGAGTAGTTGCTCCCTGAGGTCCTTCCCAGATCAGAGGGCAGATAATTCAATGCACACACCCAGAAGCTTCATAATTCTGTGAATTTACAGACACATACATGCATACATGCATCATCTCTTCCAACTCCCCTCATTCTGCAGAGGAAACCAAAAACCAAAGAAAGTGAAAATGATGCACCAAAAAGTCACACATACAATAAGCAGCAGAACTCAAATTTGAACCCAGAGCTTTTGACCAATCACATGAGAATTCATTAGATTACACATGCACAAACATAAAAACATATTTGTCTTTATAACCAGCCCTCCTACTACCTTTCTAGTCTTCTGTCTTTGCACCATCCCCATACTATACAATTCAGTAGCACTGGCCTCTTGAGTGCTCCTCCCATGAGATAGTCCATCTTCCAACTCCCAGCATTTTTATTGGCTATCCCACATATCTGAAATCCTGTCCCTCCTCCTCTCCACCTCCTGGCTTCCTTCAAATGCTAGAGCCTCCTCTCAGAAATTATCTCTGATATATCTACTACCTCTGTCTTATTGGCACATAGTAATTTGCATGCTCTTCTCCCATTAGAGTATGGGCTCTGTGAGAATAGAGACTTTTTTTTCTTTCATTTCTTCATATCGCCAGTGTTTAACACAGTGCCTGGGACACAGTAGGTGCTTAATAAATGCCTGTTGAAGGGTTACTATGTGCCAATGTACATGTGCCTATATACTTCCATGCATGCAGACATATTCATATTCAGAGGCATGCACAGAAATTGCACTCTTTACACACACACACACACACACACACACACACACACACATATGCTTGAGACAAGAGAATTCCTACCCAGTGTTTCTTCAACCAGTCCTTTATATTTAGCTTCTCCCGCCCACCCATAGATTCCAGCTCTTTCTTCCTTATTTTTATCTGTTCCTGTTGCTGTGTCTCACGTGGTTTCTCTTCCCAGAAACCACCTGTTTTGAGAAAAGCCAAACTGACAGAAAGCTGCCTGAGATCTCTGCCAGAGACTTCTGTCAAAAGCCCTTCCCCTATTACCCCTTCGTTAAGATCCATTTGATCAGCACCTCTTCTGAACGACACCAATGACTGCCAGCCCATCCCTGCTCATTCCTCTACACCCTCCTTACTTAAATGTCACCTCACATCTGCCTCCCAAAGGAAGCTGCTTTGAATTCATGGGAGCATAGGATTTAAAGGAGAGAGGGACCCTACAGATCATCTCGTGTAACTCCTTCCTATGACAGGGGAGGAAATGGGACTGGAGAGAGAATGATTTTACCCAATGGAGACAGATAGATCACTTAGCAGATAGAGTGCTGAGCCTGGAGTCAGGAAGACTTGAGTTCAAATTCAGTTTCAGATATTTCTAGTTGTGTGACCCTGGGCAAGTCACTTAACCCCTGTTTGCCTCAGTTTCCTCAACTATAATATAAGGATAATAATAGTATCTCCTTCCCAAGAGTGCTATGAGGATCAAATGAGAGAATATTATAAAATGCTTAGCTGGAACATAGTAAACATTTGATAAATATTTATTTCCTTCACTCCTTCCAAATTCTTCTTTCCTTCCCTTTCTTTCTCTTTCCTTCCTTCCTTCCTACCTTTCTTACCTTCCTCCCTTTCTTTTCTCTCCTTCCCTCCCTCCCTCCCTCCCTCCCTCCCTTCCTTCCTTCCTTCCTTCCTTCCTTCCTTCCTTCCTTCCTTCCTTCTTCTTTCCTCCCTTCTTTCCTACCTCCCTTTTGCTCAATGCTGTACAGCTAACAGGTAGAAATAAAATTCAAACCTAGGTTTTCTGATTTTAAATTATAAGAGACTAAACAGCCTCCAGTCCTCAGTGGGACTGCCTCTAATCACATGCTGATTCTTATTTAAATTATAATAATGTTTTATTTTTAACCTTGACATTGAAATTTTACAGCCACATCCCGTTTATCTCTCACCATAGCTCTATGGGGCAGGCCTTACAAATATTCGTCCCACTGTGCCTCTCTGAGGCAGCTAGGTAGAACAGTAGATAAAACACTGAACCTGGAATCAAGAAGACCTGAGTTCAAATCCAGCCCCACACACTTACTAGCTGTGTGACCCTGAACTAGTCACTTAACTTCATTCTTCTTCAGTTTCCTTATCTGTAAAATGAAGATAATAATAGCACCTAGCTCCCAAATCGTTTGTGAATATCAGATGAGATAATCTATGTGAAGTGCTTGGCACATGGTAGGTACTTAGTACTGCTTGTTCTCCCCCTACTGCCCCCCCCCAATTTTACTGATTAGGAAATAGAGGCACAGAAAGTTTAAATACTTCATCTAACGTCACACAGTTTAAGTGAATGAGTTAGGAACTGAACCCAGCTGGGACCTGAACCTGACTTTAAGTCCAATTCCTGTTCTATCAGACCATACTGTCCCAACCCACACTTCTTCCTCTATACTTACTTCTAAATAGAGTCAATCCCTGACCCTCAGACCTCTCACTATAACCTCCTTTAGAAAATACATTCAAAAGCTCTTAGGTTGCACAGTGGATAGAGCACAGACCCCGGAGTCAGTAGGACCTGAGTTAAAATCCAGCCTCAGACACTTGCTGGCTGTGTAACCCTAGGCCAGGTACTTAATTCAGGGAGGAGGAGGAGGAGGAGGAAGGAGGACGACGACGAGGAGGGGAGAAAACACATTCAACTTCCTTCCCTTTCCAGTCTCTCCTCTTTGCTGATAATTGCCAATTCCATGTCTCTCTTGGGTGCCTAATCTAAGATGCAGTCTAGTCTAGAATCTCACAGGACGATGGATTTTGAGCTGGGAGAGACATTAGAGGCCATCAGGTTCAAGCCTCTTACTTTACAGGTAAGGAAACTGAGGCAAGTGACATTCAGAGTCAGATAGCTAATAAATATCCAAGGAGGGATTTGAACCCAGCTAGGTCTTCCTGACTCCAGGTCCAGCAGCCTATTCAATACACCACACTGCCTCCTAGTGCTTACAGAGGATTGGTACATAAATCTTCCATTTACCCACAATATAATCTGTCCAAAACTAAACATAGTTCTTACTGTCACCTAAAGAGCATTGGTCTTGCAATCAGAGGACATGGGTTCAGATCCTAGAGTTGCCATTTATTGCCTATATTATTTTGAGTAAATCGGGTTGCCAGATGTTGAAAGGTCATCTGGGGTGGGCAGGAGACAAGAGACCTTGTTTCTCTGACCATGGTGGAGATGTGAGGAAAGATGCTCAAATGTTGATTTGATTTCCAGGCTACCTGACTCACAGACCAGCTAGACCAGACAAGTGGACTGCTTCCCAATAAACACTGTTCAAAAACCCCCATGAGGGAAAGAAAATCCAATGAGCACTTTTGCTGGAACCTGAGATAGAGCTGCCCTTGCTGACTAGGAATGATTAATAAATAAATGGTACCTCTACCCTCCATAACAATAGTCCCAACACCACAACCTACCCATCCAGAGTTGCCCAGGTGAAGAGCCTTGGTAACTGTCTCTCCTTCCAGGAGAAAAAAATCAAATCAGTATCCCAGCTTGGACCTGAGACATAGCTACCATCACTACTAGATAGGGTTGGCCAATCTATTATACGGCTGTTACATTTTCTTCTCCATAAAGTCTACCTAGGCAAAAACTCTTCCCCTGCTATCACTCTCACTTCTTCATCTCCATCCATCTCAGACTCACTATTCCTGTATCCTTATCCAGGCCTTCATTCCTTTTCCATTGTGCTCCCCTGGAATCCCATTCTGTAATTAACGAAATGCCCTCAATAATAGACCTGTTCCTCATTCTTCTTAATGTCTTTTCAATTGTGAAAAGCTGACACCCCTCAAAAGACACTACAGTCCTTGACCAAAATGTTCAGCATATCTTCACCTTGCTCATAGACCCATGTAGGGACAAAAATTATCCAACCTACAAAAAAAGAAACTGAGGCAGAGTTGTGATCAATGACACTTTATTAAAGGGTCTGATGTCCCATCTAATGAAGTGGACCTCAGATCTTCCTCATGACCTGAGATGTCCCTTCCTTTCAGAGCCCTATTTTATAGGATTAGATAACTAAACATTCAAGAACAACTATATCAAACACAGAATAATTCCATTGGTTGACATATGATGCATAGGCTAAAATAAGCAAAACTGATCTTTCAGCAGGGTCACAATCTGAGTAAAGCAAGGAATATATTCACTCACTAGGTGGTCATAAGATAGGTAAAGCATAGGGCATCTCCACTGACTAAGTGGCCATAAGATGGACACCTGCTCATGTTGGACAAGAGAGAATTATCTGGAGGTACAAAAATAATTGGGGAATTCTCCATGTAGCTGAGTCACCTCCACCACACTGGGCTTGGTCACCATGACAAGGAAAAACAAGGGTGGAAGACCTCTAGCTAGCTTCCTATGATTATGCAAATGATCTTACCATTTGCAGCTCACAGCCCTGGGACCAAACATACAGAACTTAGAATCACTACCCCTATCATAATGAACTAATACTGATTAGAGTTTGAGCTGGGGTCCTCAAGGAACCAACTCACTCACCCATCATCCCACAACACACACACTGGAACCAGGAGTAGTGATTCTCCTTGCTCTTCACTACAGTTTCCAGACTCCATCACTCAGTCATCTCTTTTGAATTGAGGTTCATACCAGATCCAGGTGATAGTTATCTACTGGTCCCTGGATAATTCTCTCCCTCCTTTCTCAAAGAGTTTGGTTCCTGACTCACAGCCTTACTCTTTAATTCCCCTGTCCCTATAGTTGGAGATTAACTATACATGGAAGGAATTTACAAATGCAAAGGTCCTTCAAGGACCAGCTCAGAAGTCATCTAGTCTAATCCCCTTATTTGAAAGTTGAAACTGACATTTACAGAGTTTAAGTGACTTGCCCAAGATCACACAAGTAGTAAGTAGAGTCAGGATTTGTACTCAGGTCTTTTGACTTCAAATATCAAATCTAGAACTTCTCCACTGTGTCATGCTTCTCCCCCTGCTGATGTCACCACAAACATCCTGATTCTCTCCTCCTCCATCCTCCTTCACTCTATCAGACACACATGGGGATGGTCACTATGTCCTCGATCTCTTCAGCTCCCATGTATGTTCCACCTTCACAACCCTGATAATAACCTCCTAGACTTTGATTTCTCCCTTTGCCTCACCACTCTGTATCTACCCTGCTTCCTTAACTGAAATCTTCCGTCACTCCACCCCTCCTTGTTTTTCTGAACCATTACCCCTGACCATTTCCTGGTCATTACCTCCTCATTACTTTCCTCCTTTTACAGTCTCGATCCCAGCATCAACCATTTCATCACTACCCTCGAATCCCTTCACTCTCTTGTCTCATCATCGCTTATCTATGTCCAAACCCCCATGCTGGGTTACTCCTAGTAGCTGCCTCTTCCCATGCTATTTGTGTACCTCTTACCAGTGATGGAGGAAGTCCAACAGCTGAGCAGAGTGGGCCCACTACAAATTTGTTAATATAATTACTTAACTGGTTCCTCACTGCTGTATTCCAGGACTTCTGCTTTACTCTGAGTGATTCTTTATTTTACTGAGAGAGAGAGAGAGAGAGTTTTAAACCTCCTCTCTCTTTTCAAGCTGTCTATATCCTCCCCATCTTTTGCTTCTCAGCAAAGGCCATGCCTCATATTTCACAGAAAATAACTATGGTCATCCATCATGAGTTCCATTTCCACCCTGACTCCACATCTTCTCAGCAGCATCACTCCATTCTCTCCTCCATTGCTCTATCTTTGAGGAAGAGGTCAATCTTCTTTAAATGTCAACCCCTATTCTTGACTCCATTCCTTTTCATATTTTCCAATATCTTGACTCTTCCATCTTCCTTTTACTTTCTAATCATAAACCTGTCTTTATCCATTGATTCCCTCCATGATAGCTACAAAAGCAAAGATCTCTCCCATCCCACCCCACCAACCCAACCTCTCTGAGACAACAAGATGTAGTGGGGAAACTGTTAAACTTTGTGAGTTTAAATTCTGGCTGTGTGACCTTGAGAAAGTCCATTGATCTCTCAGTCTTGGTTTCTTTATTTATAAAATGAGGAAGTTGGAATAGATGTCCTCAGATGTCCTTTTCATATCTAGTCTACCTTTCATATCCAAGCTCTTGAAAGATAAAGCTCCCTTAGTAGTTTGCTCTATTTCCCCACTTCCTCACTCTCTTCTGAACTCTTTCCAATCTCACTTCTGATCCTTACATTTACCTGAAATTTTTCTTTCCAAAGGCACCAATGATCTCTCAGTTACAAACCCAGTTACAGACCTTTTCTCAGTCCACGTCTTCCCTGTCCCCTCTGCAGCAAACGACCTGCTGATTACTCTCTCCTTTATGGGGTTTTGTGCCATAGTTTTCCTCCTAACTACCTCAATGTTCCTTTTCAGCATCCTTTTCTGGATTTTCCTCTATACCCCACCCCCTAACTTTGAGAATACTCCAAATCATTGTGCTGAGCCTTCCTTCTCTTCTTTCCCTCTATCCTCTTTCTTAGTGACATCATGACTTCCCATAATTTTAATTACTAATTCTGTCAGGTGACTCCTATAGCTATTTTTCTAATCTTAGTTCCAGATCCACATCACTAGCTGGCTACTGGACATCTCCAACTGAAAGCCCATAGCAATCTCAAAGTCAATAGAACTCAATATCTTACCCTAACCCCAAATATTTCCCTATGCAGTAAACTTCAGTGGCTCTCAATTACATCTATATTCCTCTACTCTACATCTAAAACAAGTTTCTAGGCTTGTTAGACCTTACATCCCCTTCACACACTCTATGGTCCAGCCAGACTATCCTACTGTTCATCACACATGACATTCTACCTCCTATCTCTGTACTTTTGCACAGTTTGCCCCTCATGTCTAGAATGCATTCCCTTCACATTCCCATCTCATAGAACTCCTGTTTTCCTTCCCATCCTATCCCAGATGTCGTCTTCTAACTGATATCATTCCCAAGTCCTAAGTTAGCCAGCTGCTGGTTCCTTCCCCCATGCCGCTCCAAAATTATGCTTCATTTTGTGTATATATTTCATGGATTATTAACTACTTGGAGGCAGCAAGGTGGTGCAGTGAAGACATAGCTAACCCTGAATGATTCACTTAACCTCTCTCTGCTTCAGTTACCCCACCTATAAAATGGTGATAAAAATAGCACCAACTTCATAAGGTTGCAGTAAAGATTAAACAGAAGTTAATGACATAATGAAAGAATAAGAAACATTTAAAAAGTCAAGACAAAAAGATTAGAAGAAAATATAAGGTATCTCATATTAAAAACAACTGACCTGAAAAAATATATATCAAGAATAGATGTTAAGAATCATAGTACTACCAGAAAACCACAAATAAATAAGAAGAAATGATGGAAGTAAACTACCCATAACTATTATTCCTAAAGAGAAAAGTAAAAATAGAATCCACCAGTCACCTCATGAAAGAAACCTTGAAATGAAAATTCCTAGAAATATTACAGCCAAGATACAGAGCTTCCAGGTCAAAGAAAATACTGCAAGCAGCCAGAAGGAAAGAATTCAAATAATGAGGGACAACAGTCAGTATCATACAAGATTTAGCAGCCATGACTATAAAAGAGTGGAAAGTTTGAAATTCATTATTTCAAAAGACAAAAGTTATAGGCTTACAACAATAACTTACCCAGCAAAACTGAACATAACTCTCAGAGGAGAAATGGTCCTTTAATGAAATAGAGGATTTCTATGCATTCCTGATGAAAGAAAGGAAAGGGAATTGTAAAGGGGATATGCTAGGAGGTAAATGGGTATGGAAAAGTGGAAGAACTCATATATAATTATTTAATTGGGTATGCAAGTAGAAGGCTTTACAAGCAAGATAAAAGGGATTAGGGAAAAGATGACATTTGAACTTCACTTTCCTCTAAAGTGGTCAAAGAATAGTAGAATACATACACAGAGAGAATTGGGGACAGAGAAACATTTCACTCCATATGAAACTAGGAGAGAACCAAGGAAAGATATGGGGAGTAAAATAAAGGCTAGATTAAGAAATGGATTAATCATAAGCAAAATAAACAAATCACTGAGAATTATGGAAAGGGGTCTATAGGAAAGAAGGAAAGCTGAATCCAACAAACAGTATGTTGGTTATAAATAACACACTTGAAACTTAAAGTTTCATACAGAGTTAAAGTAAGGGTCTGGAGCAGAATCTATTATGCTTTAGCTGAAGTGTGTGTGTGTGTGTGTGTGTGTGTGTGAGAGAGAGAGAGAGAGAGAGAGAGAGAGAGAGAGA